>NC_090338.1:49587663-49890693 GCF_035084215.1 Heptranchias perlo
GGGGTCCTTCATGCCCTTTAAGTCATGTTCAGCTATGCGACGTTGGGCCAGTGCATTGGATGGAGTGCGGAGTTCCAAAATAGCTGTGGTCCCTTTAAATCAGAGTTAGCACACTGATTCGCGTCATAATCTCCCTACTCTGCATGCTGCCGGCGGTCATTAGGTGCGCGTGTAAACCTCTTTAACAAGGTGGCATTCTGCACGCTTCCCCTTGCAAGTGTGCGTGCATCTCGGACCCCATTTTCAAGGCTTAGTCGGCCGCGTAGCGCCTATAAAACGGCTGCTAAGCGGCCCTATTTCACTCCATAGGCCTTCATCTTTATCTGGTTGCATTCCTTGACACCTTTCCAAGATCCCAGCAGCTCAAGACCAAAAATGTTTCACAAAACATCTGATTAACTCTATCTGCACTTCTTTGTATAATCCTCTGCTCTTTCTCAAAGGTGCTAATTAACATATCATTAATTGATTTAGTTTGGTGTCTGCTCCACATATTGGAAAAGGTAACCAGTTTTGAACACAGCATTACATTAATAATTAATATTGTTTGTCACAGTTTTAAGGATTAGCCCATAAGCGTTCAGGTTAGGAAAAGCACTTTATAGAAAACTCTTCTTAAAAAAAGCACTTCTGTTTTGATTGGCAATACAGATGCAGCGGAGATCAGTGAAACAAACTGCTGGTGTACTACTGTGCTGCTGCATGGAGATGGCAGCACAAGCATTGGTGATCTCAGCTTGTACCATCAGAGGGAGCTGCCAAGCAGAGATGAGGTGCTTCCTCAGAGGAAGGAATGGAAGATAAGGGGCCTATCAATGAACCAATCACACAGCATGAATGAAAAGAGTCCGAGAGCCAGGAAACCTGCCTGATGTCTCAATCGAGGAGTTGTGTGTGTTTGCAGGATAGAAAACAAAAGGGGGAAATAACTTTGAAAACTGAGAAAAAATGTAAGTGAAAATATAAAAACTCACAAGTACAGAAGGACCGATTTTAGAGATGCACGAGACTGGTGTGAGCATCGCCCATAGACTAGGCCGCACGTATTGGGAAATCGTAGGCATGCTGCTCGTGATCTCCTGACCCGCACGTTCAGCAGGCAAAGCTCTTCAATAGTAACGTGCATTCATAAAATCAGCCCTATAAACATAATTCTACCACTGGAACAATGAATTTTAATTGAATAACTGAAATTTTTATCTTTGAATCAGAAGCTCTTTACTTACAGTGCTTTGAATTGGTCAGGCTCTACATGCCCTATTTGGACAAACCCAGTTTCTCCAGTAGATAAAGACTTTCCCAAAAACCACTGCAGGTTAGAAAGAAGGAAGCCAATTATCTGAATCTTTTCTCCTTCATTGAAACGCAATTCATCCACCTCACCCTCTTTGTAATCCATTGTCGCAACACAGGTACCTGTACCTAAAAGGCAGAGGTTACTTTTAAATGACAAGCTGTATGAAATATGGTGGAACCTCTCCTGGTCATCTCACTTTAAATGTCATCTGGCTTAAAGAAGTACCATCTCCATGAAAGAATGCTCAGACACACTTCCTCATTATTACAGAAATACAATGTAAACCATGCTAAAATGCATAACTGTGCCACTTGCAAGTTCCTCTCTCTTCCCAAACAATAAAGTTTGTCACATGCTTCCTCATGAAGACAATGCTTCTTTAAAGAATCAACTTTTCTTTTTAAATTTAAAAAACGCACTTGGATTCAGCAATTATCTTCTAACTAAATACACAGGGGTGACATTCCACGGGATTCTCTCGCTCATACACCATACCTTCGATGGAAGAGCTGCGCAAACGGCAGGAAAACAGCGGAATATGAATGAAATAATGACAATGAAAACTATGAAACAATGAACTTCAGTAAGTTACTGATCAACATACAATCTATGAACATGACTTAGTTAAAATCCCTATGACACATTTTCATTAGGTTCTAATTTCTAGTCCCTCCTCCATTGCTGCCATTATTAGGGGACTAAGTGGTATACTGGAACGATACAATGGGCCGGATCTTGCTGGAAAAATAATGGCTTGTTAATGACGCACACCGTTATTAATGTACAAATTGGCCAGCAAGTTCAGGGAATTGATAGATATGCCGTGAGTTGCGTATCTCCAGAACTTGCTGGTCGATTTAAGCCACTCCACCGTTTGCTTCGCACAATTAGCATCTTGCCATTAGCCTCCCAGTTTTTTGAAGAACTTGCTGGATTTGCACATTAATTGCCCATTAAACTTGCCACAGAAAGTTAAGTCTGGTAATTAAGAGAGCAAGTGTCTTTTTAACGATGTAATAATTGTTAATGCAATGCCAATCAACCTCTCTGGCCCAGAAAGGGAACAATTTAAAGTATTCAATCTCATTCCTGCATGTAGTCAATTGTTGTTCGAGATTTTTAAAATGTCAAATTTTAAATTTTTACATTTTTTTCTTACTTTTCCTTTGTCTCTTTTTTCTCTCTCTTAATCCAATCTTTCTTTCCCTCTCTTTCTGTACCTGATTTGACTCTAATTCATCCTCCTTCTCAGTCGTTCCTCTGGTTCTTTCCCAATCCTTGAATCTTATTAGTTAAGGAGATAGACTGTTGGTCCCGCCATTCACTAAGGTCCCAGATGCCCCATTGCCCTCACCGTGCCATTATCAGATCGTATTTCCAGCAAGTTACGCCGCAAAACATTTGAGCTGAAGGGTGCAGGAAAAGGTCTAACTAATGGCGCATACCACAAGACGCCCCACTCCAACAAGATCCGGCCCGCTGTCCTTTCACATCTGACATCTTGGGGGGTAATTTTAACCTAACTCGCCCTTAAAAATTGCCCCCCCTTGTTTCAAATCCATGCAGGGGAGGGTTTCTATACACACAGTGAGGGTCCTATCTGAAATGAGTTTGGATAATCTAAACCCAATAAACATGAGATCATGGGGTCATTTTAACCGGAGGCATGGTTGGTGTGTGGGGGGGTCCAAAGTGGGCAGCGCACTCAGACGTTGGAAACAAAGCGAGGGCCAGGCTATTTTAACAGCTGGGCCTCGTTTGCACAGAGCTTATCGGCCTCCCGCCTGAACCCACTGAACGGGAGTGGGATTTTAGGACCCGCAAGAATGGTCCGCAGCACTACGGTTGATTGATCGGGTTGGGGGGGGGGGGGGGGTCGGTGGTGGTGGTGGTGGAGGAGTTGGGATGCCCTTGCTCCTCCTAGCCCACGAGGAAACTTCAAAAAATGTAAAGAATCTTAACTTACTGGGCCTCTTCTTGCCCTCGATCCAGCTCCCAGCAGGTATGGCCTGGCAGGGAAGCCATCACTCTTGCCCCACTCAGGCCTCAGGTTAATATTGCAGTCGGGTCTCAATGATGTCATCATATTTAAAAGGACCCCGCCGGCTTTGGGTGGGTATCCTTGCCGCTTGCAATTTAAAATTACAGTCAGACAAATTGGGGTGGGAAGCCAGTGGGTAAGTCCCCGGCTCCATTTTAACTACCCCCTACTGGGCGGGGGTTGTTAAATTTGCCCCCCATAAGTCAAATTTGGCTTAAAATTTGCAATCTCACTTTGAGAGGCCATAATGATGGGTAAAAGTGGACAGTGTTATAGTTTTCTGAAGTTTGGGCTAAGGCACATTGTTGGGAGTTCATTCTGCAGCTGGCTGTACTATACTTAACCAATAAGCACTTTATGCTGACATTGAGAGGAAAACATAGTTTTCCACTCCCCAAGTACCAACATCCTAAGTTTGATGAGCACAAAATTCATCCCCCCGCCCCAATGGATAAAATCATAGAACTGAGAATCTATTGCAAGAATAATATGGAATTATTTTACTTACCAATTGAATGGGGGAAGTGGTGCCTTTTAGCTTCCTTATATCCACGACAGCTTCCTGTTCTGATCTTAAGGAACCACCTGCGAACGAATCCCACTGTACTGTAACTAATCAGCAACTCATGAGTAACAAAATATTAGTTTGGGGGAAAAGAGCTTTAAATATCATGACAGATTTTTTTTAAAAATGTTTTAGCCTTTTCAAGCCATGACTATCAACACTGTAACGTTATTTTATTTAGGCCTTAATTCAGAGGCTGATTTAACAATACTGCCAAAATAGGTTCTTTTAAATTATACCAAACACTTTGACAAAACTGCAACATGTATTGCAAGGGAGAATATACATTCTTCTGTGATGCAAAGAAAGATGTAGGTAATAATTCATATATTTTTCAATTTGAATACTGCAGTTACATTTTGGCGTCATAAGCAAAAATGGCTTGTGGGGGGTGGATTTCTATGGGGGTTTTCCCACTCATCCGGCATAATCCAAAGTAAGGGGGGACAAGCGGGAGACCCTGCAGAAATTCACTCTTTGTGTTATTTTATTGATTCTCAGCATACTGTGAGTCAGCCAATCTTCTTTGTGTCTGTGTATTCCTCTAAATCTATTTCATAACATCATCAGATTCTTATAGAAAATCAGTCTTGCAACCTTTACATACGAAACAGGCAGTAGAATCCTTCAAGAATTAAAATTAGTGATGCGATTTATAAGAGAGGTTCCACAATTTTACACAGAAACAGTATAAATGAGAGAAAGCTTGTTTTCCGTACTGGTAAAATGGGTAGAGAAGAGCCTGTGGAGCAGATAGCGGAACGAGGCCCTTTTCATTGGTCGAAAGTGTGATTGCTTCCCATTTTAAATCGTTCCCAATATCCTTGACCATGATGAGATCATCCTTACAGATACTCAGGTCTTCGTCTTCATTCTTCGGAATGTTGGATAAGGCTCTGGTGAAGAAGTGCCCTTTATGCACAAATATATAACAGCTTTAGAATGTTTTTAACAAAATAAATATGCGATGAAAATGGCAACAGTGGCATAAACCTACTTTTTTAAATTTGTTAAGGAAAACCAATTGAAATAAGAAACACAATCTTAGCAGTTCAATTTACTGCATTGCTAATTTTACAACAGTACTTGAATTAAGCACAAAGCAAAGCATTTTTAACATTATTCAGATGGAATAAACCCAAAACTGTAAAAGATACCTAATCGTAAGATTAGTTTAAACATTTTAAACCTAAGCTTGGCATCATCTAAACATTACGGCCCAGAGTTTCCGTTAGAGTGGACTGGCATTTTCAGCTCAACCCGGCCAAATCAGCGCAAAACATCGTGGAATTTCAATTTGTGCCCAGCGTAATTCAAGTTTCCCCAATCTTTTGCGCTGGCTAAAAAATAAAACTGTGCCTGAAACTAGCCCCGCCCACAAAACTGGCCAAGCCCCCGATCGAAACAATCAGGATGGTGAGTTTCACCGATTGTGCCAGCCGGCGGCCATTCAGGCAGGGTTTTAAAATTATGCCAGTTTTCTTAGGCGCAAAGGCACTGGTATGCATGGTATAAATGTTTTTAAATATTAAAAAATATTAAGAAACTGACAAGTGTACACCAATGAAAGTAGTAAATGGTTCTATAGTTTTATTGAGTCATTTTCAGTGATTTAAAATCAGGTTACTCACAGGCAGAGGACTGGACACCTTTATTAAAAATGCTTATTTTTAGTGATAAACCCATTTTCAGCTGTATTAATAAAACTGCACCAGGTTACCACTCTTAAATATATCAATGAATATTTTTGATTGCAAAAAAAAATGATTATGCTCTGTTAAGCTGCCAAATTGCACTGATACATGGCAGATTTTAATTGTAGCGGAAACTCGGCGTAAAATGCACCAGCGCAATCTTCAGGCGCAATTTGCGCCCAATTATCGATTGTGCCCAAAGTGGAAACTCTACCCTGACCTATTTTAATTTAGATTTTCTCCTCTTTTCAATCATGTTGGAGTTATGCTTATGGGCCTTGGCTCTTCACCAGGCATAATTGATGATACACCTGGTCCCAGTATCCGTAGGCTACAGAGGTGAATTAAACCAGGCAGGGTTCCCGCTCCTAAACGCTACCCAGTCGCATTGTTGGAAAGTGTGTGTGTATTTTTAGTGAGGATAGCAGTGAACTCAGCTGCCCCCTGCCTGTGGATTGAATAGTTTGCTAAAAGACACTGGGGGTAATTTTAATCCCCCCAGGGCAGGTAGGGGAGAAGACGAGCGGGGGTTTAGAAATTTTAAAAAATGGGAAACCCGACCCCAACCCGCCCACGTCCAGTTTTAAATGAGGCGGGTCAGGGAGGCAGACAACCAATTGGCTCTCAGGAGGTGGGTCAGTCACTAAAATATTTTAAGGAGGCTGCATGCCTCCATTTTAACTCAAGTTTTATTTTTAACACCGGGAATCCCGACAGATGAAAGGAGAGAAGGGCCGAATCAATGAGGTAAGTGTTAATTGTATCCATATGATTTATATCAATTAATGATAATTGTATTCCGGTGGTGCATATCAATTGGGGACTCTCATGTATCCATTTATATGAGAGCTTATCTAGGGGGTGTACTATGGGTTATGTGGATCTCTGTGAATAAAGGCTTGGAAGCAACTGAAGACCAGGCTGTAATATTCTATCCTTCAACACTTGGCGATCCAGTTTACTACAGTAAGTGCCTCCACTGCCTTGTTTGTGGGCCAAGAGGAGCAGGAGTGCTTCCTCATGGCGCACCAAGCTTACCTTTTAAATACCCCATGACAGGACCCCCGCAATCAGCCGACCCCCACACCCGCCGATGTCAGACTCCCCCCGCACCCCCCCCCCCACCCCGATCCAAACCCCGAAGCTCCTGATCGCTCCCTGGCTACTTTCCCACCTGACAGGAAGTCAATCTGTCAATCTGGCTGGTTGGCTTGTGGGAAACCTGTTGAAAAAATTGCCCCCCCCCCCCCCCCCCCCCCCCACCAGGGCTCGGAACCCACCACTGCGTTAATATCCAGACCACTGTTTCAGCCGTTGGGTGAGGTATTGGAGGGTTGCTGGTGCTTGTGGCTCTCTACCACAGCATGTCACTGCCTTCAAGAGAGGAGGGCCGATAATTGGAACTAAATTTCTTCCAGCGGAAGCAGATGTGTACGCTTTTCAGTGAACAGAAGGCTAGTTTTGTAGTTAACAGATGGAATGGGCCTACTGCCAGCACAAAATAGTTATCACTACTGTTCCACTGCTAACAATAAGCCCATAGTTTAATTGTGAATCATTTTTCTAGTGGTACTTGGGCATTTTGCCGCATTAATTGGGCAATGTAGCTGTGGTGGAAGTGGTGGGGGGCGCGGGGAGGGAGGACATTGTCTTGTTTTGGACAGACCAATAATTGGTGGGATCAGGCTAAACCTACTGCACCACAAGCATCTGCAATGCTAAAATATCCATCAACAAAGAAGAGGACACACTAATAATAACATATGGCCTGTTCAAACCAAGACCATGAAGTGCATAAATGATGCCATAATTTACAATAGTTAAATTGGGTAAAAGGAAGCAGTGAATCCCACAGAATGCTTCCAGGGAACCAGTGCACACTGGGTGCCTGCACTTCAGACTCATCAGGGCACGTACCAAATCTCAAAACATAGCCAAGCAATCAGAGACACCTGCTCAGCAATTCTACACATGCTCTAATTTAGTTCAATCCCAGAAATGAGCTACCAAGAGTTTCTCTAACCTGCTCGCCCGATGTACAGGATGACCACAAATGAACATGGTTGGTGAGAAATAGAGCTATAAGTTGAGGAGCAGTCCCTTCAAGTAGTGAAAGAGGGTTAAAACCATTGGAACTGTGCAAATATGTGGAAAACTACCTCACTCTAGCTGCAGAAGGGGCACACTGAAAGAGTATCAGTACAGGGCCTTAAGTACTCAATGCATGTCAGACCAGCTGGGAAGAATGCTGAATACAGAGCATGGCATTGCAGACCCTTGCCCTTGACAGATGGTAAAACCTCCTGCCGGTGGTAAACTGGCAGAAGATGAAGGTGAGGTGCACCAGCAACGAACATAGGAAATCTCTCCATGCAGAGTGGAATGATTAGGGCAGGGCGGAAGCTCAACTTATGAGTTGCCTGACGTAAGAACTGATGAGCAGATCTGACTGGGGGTGAGATTACACATAGACAGGATTAGACATGGTGTAAAGGCCTGAGTCATGACTGACTGTGAATCTTATTTTTTGCTGTATGTTAGTCCTAGGAAGGACATTCAAAAAATCAAATTCCTGCTTTTTAAAAAAGAAATAACTCTTCAATTGTTGTGCAAGCCCATGGCTGGGGTCCCACCCAGCTAGGGTTGTTTTCCTTGGAGCAGAGGAGGCTGAGGGGAGACTTGATTGAGGTGTATAAAATTATGAGGGACCAAGATAGATTAAACAGGAAGTACCTGTTTCCCCTAGCAGAGAGTTCAAGAACTAGAGGACATAGATTTAAGCTGATTGGTGGAAGGATTAGAGGGGATGTGAGGAAAAACTTTTTTTACCCAGAGGGTGGTGGGTGTATGGAATTCGCTACCTGAATTGGTGGTAGAGGCAGGGACCCTCAACTCTTAAAAAGTACCTGGACCTGCACCTAAAGTGCTGTAAGCTGCAAGGCTACGGATCGGGTGCTGGGAGGTGGGATTAGAATGGGCACCTGGTTATTCTTCGAGCTGGCGCGGACACGATGGGCCGAATGGCCCCCCTCTGTGCTGTATCTTTTCTATGGTTCCATTAAAAGACAACTCCAACCACAAAAGAAACAATAACTGAATGCTACTATTGGTAAGCCCCAATATGGGCTGGATTTTGCTGCGGGCGGCGAACGTTCATTAGGCTTGCACTTATCCGTAGGCTTGCTATGAGCTTTTGCACGGCAAGTTTCTCTAAATTAGAGAGCCAAAAAGCACACCACCCTCTACAGGGCATCTGGGACCTGTGTGAACAGGGCAAACAGCTGTGTATCCCCTTAACCAATCAGATTGAAGAATCATTAATAACAGCACAGTCAGAAGCAGGACTTGTAGTGAATTCAATGTCAAATCAGCTACAGAAAGTGAAATAAAGAAAGAGGGAAAGAAAGATTGAATTAAAATACAGAGATAAAAGAAACAGAAATAAAAGTTTTAAAAATTACATTTTTTAAAAATTTGATGTCTAACAATGTCTAACCATAATTAAAATCTGAAGGAATGAGGCTCCACAATTGTAAAAGTCAATTTACAGTGCCAGAGAGGTTGTTTGGCAGTAACTAAGACTTACCATGCCATTGGAATGACTTGACTTAAACTTTTTTTGGCAAGTTTAGTTCATATCTATCAGGTAAGTAAATACCTGATACATACGTTCAATACATTTTAATGGAGAGTCAGACAGCGAGATGCCATTTTCGCGCAGCTTTTGAAGGAGCATCGCATTTCGGACAGCAAATTCCGGATTTCCACGTTTAACTGTGCATGTGTGGTCGCCGGAAGTTACTGTCCAATTTGCACTGAAATAACGGTGAGTGTTGTTAGCCTCACCGCTACTTTAACAGCAAAATCTGGCCCATTCATTTTTCTCCCAATGTTTTTAAAATAGGCAGCAGGCAGTAATTCTGCCAGGTTATGTCCAATTACTCCTATCCTTATGTCAATTTTAATCTGGCTCATTTCACTTGGCAGTAGATTCTGGTAGATCGGAGGGTGCATTTCGATCAGAGATGTCCAAACGTTTGGAATTGGGGGGCTGGATACACTTTTCAAGAGCAGTGACCAGGCCACATATGATTAAATATGAAAGCTCCCATATACACAAATGTGAGACCTCCATACAGAAAAAATGTGAGATCATCCACACACAAAAATCCAACCTCTTGCTCCCCTGTCCCGATTAAAGTAAAGAGCTGTTGAGTTACCAGAGTTTGGTTTCAGTGTTGGTAATGTGAACGGAAAGTGGAAATGAAGCCTTCAGGGTATGTACTAACCATGAGACGCAGGTAACACTGATATCAATTAAAAAGGTTTTAAACAGAGGATACAATGGGTGAGAACTGCAGGAACTGATGAATAGCCCATGATGTCTGGATAGGGAGAGGAGGACATGGTCAAGATGAGCTGCTGTAATGGAGTAATGGCCTGCAATATGTATTGATGTGGGGTGGTTGGAGGAGCTCATGTGGAGCACAGAAGTAGTATCAGTAGATTTTTACTGTCAAGCCAGAGAGAGAGAAGCTGGGCAACTCAAAGTTGCAGGAGATGACTTGTGACTGTAACTGGGGAGTTTTGGCAGTAATCACAGGAGTAGCCAACAAGCTGTAGAGGAAGTATGCTCGGAGAGTAGAGCAGTTCTGGAGCCTGTAATGGAGAGAACGTGAGCAGCTGTCTGGTGTGTAGGGGATTTGCAGAAGACAGGTTGTTAGGCACATAGTGGGGGTTGAAGGCACAGAATAAGCAAGAGGCGAATGGCAAATCTTGGGAGGGGAGTGGAATGTAGCAAGTGGCAGTGAGGTTGTGAGAACCAAGATTTGGATTGGGGTAACTCAGATAGGAGGATGAGTTGAGTTGGCAGTGGGAATTGAGGTTGCCAAGCTTTCAGGTCTACCTGGTGGTGCAGAACTGATCCCTCCCATAGTTTTCTGAAGTTTGAAAACATGGTAGCTTCAGCTCTTTAAAGTTCCCAGATTGGGAGGACTGATAAAGGTTGATTCCTGATGGTACAAAAGGCTGCCCATATTGGTCAAAATCCACCAATCAGGGAGCAGTCTCCAAGCCCAGGCGGTTTAAAGAACTGAAGTCAAAAGAAGTGTGCAGCAATGAGATGAAACAGCAGTGACTTCACGTGCCATATTAAAAGGAGCTCACAAGCACAGGACATATTGATTTAGTCCGAGGCCAGTAGCTGCAGTTTGGGAGTACACAGTTTATACTGCCTGGCTGAAGCCTCAGTTTTGCTGCCCAGTGAAGGGTTCTGTACATGCTTTCTTACATGTGTGCACATCTCCTCTCACAGCACTTGTCTAAACAATCATATTATTTTCAGATAGGTTTAAAAAGTGTCCAGGAACTCCAGGATATTTTCAAAACTGGAAGTACAATTTCAATATTTGTGGATGACACCAAATTGGGAGGTATTTTTAATACAATGGAAGAATGTGTCAAAATGCAAGAAGACATCAATAAACTTGCTGAATGGGTGTGTAATTGGCAAATAAATTTCAATATAGATAAGTGTGAGATGGTGCATTTTGGTAGGAACACTAAGGAGGCCACATACTGCTTGGATAATAAGAGCCTAAATGGGGCAGAGGAACAAAGGGATCATGAGGTACAGATGCACAAATCACTAAAAGTAGTAACTCAGGTTAATAAGGCCATAAAAACAAGCATTGGGGTTCATTTCTAGAGGGGTAGAATTAAAAGCCAAAGAAGTTATGTTAAACTTGTATAGAATCTTGGTTAGACCAAGTACTGTCCACCGTTCTGGTTTCCATATTATAAACGGATATAGAGGCATTGAGAAGGTGCAAAAAAAGATTCACAAAGATGAGCTGAGAGGATATACTTATCAAGAAAGGCTGAACAGGCAGGGGCTCTTTTCTCTAGAAAAGAGAAGGCTGAGGGGTGACCTGATGGAGGTCTTTAAGATAATGAAAGGGTTTGATTGGGTAGACGTAGAGAAAATGTTTCCACTTTAGGAGGAGTCCAAAACTAGAGGTCATAAATATAAGATAGTCACTAATAAATCCAATAGGGTATTCAGGAGAAACTTCTTTACCCAAAGAATGGTAAGAATGTGGAACACGCTACCACAAGGAATAGTTATGGCAAATAGCATAGTTGCAGTAAAGGGAGGTTAGATAAGCACAAGTGGGAGAAAGGAATAGAAGAGTATGCTAATAGAATTAGATGAAGTAGGGAGGGAGGAGGTTTGCGTGGGGCATAAAAACCGGCACAGACCAGTTGGGCCGAATGGCTTGTTTCTGTACCGTAGTCTTGATGCAATTGGTTTAAAACTCCATACAGCATCAAATCCAAGTATTGTTCGACTACCCCTCCAGCGAGTCTCATTCTGCTTCACTTTGGAGTTAGGTGGGACCCTGATTTTGGCTTCACACTACAACTAGAGCTCTTGTGCGAAATGGAAACTACTTTGTTCAATGCCAAAGTTGTAGGATAAACACACATTAAAGGTAGAACCATTTTGGGCCTATGCATGCTTTGGGTGGAAAATGGATTTACCCTATGGAGCTGAGGGGAATCTACTGCAAAAAAAATTAGGCCTCAACCATACGGTCACCAGAAATATGCCAGCTAAAACAGTTCACACACATACACTCAAAAAGTAGCCACTGGTTACAGCAATTGAAATGCAGTGACCTATCCGTGACCCAGAATTGTTGAAACTAATTTCCTATCAATGTGTAAGAGTTAATGAAGGAAGTCAACCAGTTAAAGAACAGAATTCAAGTGCCATCCATTATGAAAATACAGAGCTGATAGCAGCAAAGGACAGTGGCATGCACCCTTCACAAAAACTGAAAGATATTTTCATAACAGTTCATCATTTTTTTTAAAGATTATCTTCATTACCTCCTCCTACCCATGAAGATTAGTTGATTAGTTTGTGAGATCTATGAGGCAGTGCAGCTTCAAGCAGAGTTCATAAAAGGAATGCTGCGCAATAGAATGTATTCCATTTGAAACATTCCTATTTAAAATGTGGACGTTTAAGACTCCTTAGAGTGTTTACATCCCCATTTACTTTACAAGTTGCCTCCAATACCTAGTAGAGAATCCATGTAAGTAAACAAATCACTTGTAGTGTTGTTGGAAACACCAACACTCCTGATGGGAGGGGGTTTCCTGGGATGTCTCCAGCTACCGAGTGTCACTGACAGAAAATATAAAGAGCTGCTGCTAGCGCAAACAGATCAGGATGAACAATTTGGGCAAGGCTGAGTACTATGCATTTTAATCATGCTGGCCTGAAATTACCTTCCCCCAACATTGGAAAAGGTCCCAGCTAGATTGACAAAGCAACTTTGCACTTACTGTACACATGCAAGAGTTGCCTGTCATGTTTGCAACTTTGGATCAACTGCACATGCACAAATCTCAAATGTGCAGTTATCAATTGTTGTTGAACCTGCCCCACAGTATAAATGAGGCAGATTTGGCAGCAAAGCAAACAAGTATGTTGCAGAACCATTGTAAGTGGGGCATGAGAATGGCATGTTTGCACTGGTTAACCTCGAAGGGGCTGTTATTTTCAGTTATTTTGAGAATAGGCTTTGGGTTATATTGTACACTCATAACATTATTGCAATATTTGTCCGACAGAAATGAACTGTGGAAGGAAGTGCAGTTAAGTGCAGACATGCACTGTAGCACAGACTAATAGGATGTAAATTTGCTACTGGGATTTAAGACACAACACACTTGTAATCTTATCTCTGCTCAGCAGAAAGTGAAAAGCAAAAGCTAAATACTTCACCGCAAGGTTAAAAATAATTTAAGTGAGGTCAGATTCCCCAGTCAGGCACTCTGGCAAGGAACAGCACCCACAAGGAGTGTTAGTCAGGAAATCGCAGGCCAGCAGCCTGTAATTTTCCATCATTCCTCGCTAGTAAGTGCTCCACTAGGGAATCGGCCCTATAATGCCAACCAAGGCTGCTCTTACATAACATCAAGCTGTCAGCTCAAAAGCAGCATTTGAAGAGCCCTAAAAGGCATGTCAGTGATCTCAATTGAACTATGGGCCCAGGTATTACCGGGGAGGTGGGATGGCAACCGGGGGGGGGGGGGGGGGGGGAGGGGCGGCAATTGGGCGCGTGGAAATCCCGCCCAGTAAAACCAGTAAAATCCATCTGTTCCCCATGCGATCGCGGGTAAATTGGAGCCACTTAACGTGACTTCCAGGTTTCCCATCAGAAACCTGCGCAGCGGGTGGACTGCGCACCGCATCACAGGCTGTCAGCTGGAGGAGCTCTATTTAAAGGGGCAGTCCTCCAATGCTGCTCCTGGAGCAAACACCCAAATTACACAATGGAGCAGCCCAGGGGAAAGGCTGCTCGTAGGTTCAGTAATGCCTCACTCCAGGTGCTACTGGATGGGTGAGGAGGAGGAGGGATGTGTTTTACCCGGTGGACGGGAGGAAGTGGCCTGCCTCTGCCACCAAGAAAGCCTGGCTCGAGGTGGCAGAGGAGGTCACCAGCAGCAGCAACATATCCCGCACCTGGATACAGTGCAGGAAGCGCTTCAATGACCTAACTAGGTCAGACAAAGTGAGTACACTTACTCATTCTCCTACAATCAGTCTTCCACATCATCGTCCCCACCCCACAACTCATTCTGTACATGCCAACACTACTCTATCACTCCTCACACCCACTCAAAGCTCATCCTCAACTTTCCTGCACTTACTCACCGCTTCCTCATCTCCCGAGTACTCACCCCACCACTACCACTCAACCCAATCCTCATACAATGTCATGGCTCTGTCTGACACTCACCCTCTGATGCATCTTTTTCACGGTCAGCCGCACCCAAACCAATGCATTCAGTGGTTGGCCACGTCACCATCACTCACACCTCTCTACTTTCTCCCCTTATAGGAGAAGAGAGCCCAGAATGCACGGGAGAGGGCAAGGACCGGAGGGGGGCTGCAACATCTAGTCGTCCTCATAGACGCGGAGCAAAAGGCGCTGGAACTGAGCCGCACCCTCGAGAGCCTGTCCATCGGGGACGCCGAGATTGGCACCCGACAAACATCTGGTGACAGAACTTTAACACTCAGCACACATAATATCAATTGGTGTCAACATGCCTTGCCATCTTCAGCACCTCAACATATGTCATCATGCTTAATATTGCCTTCTGTTCTCTTAAAGGGCCTTCAGCGACTGCTGTGACGGCGGAGGGTGATTCCTCAGAGGACCTGCCGGCCTCTGAGGGGGCATCCACCAGTGCAGATACACACACGTTGGTGAGTCCGCGTTATCAGTTAGTTGGGGGTCGCACATGGTGAGTCACCACACACGTGAACACGAGCAGATATTGGTGGCAGGGACAGGGCTGCGGAGAGTCCGCGTCGGTGGGAGCACTCTTCTCCAGGCTCTGCTCAGCTGGACACAGATGCTGAACCCTGGGGTCCATCCTTTAAAAGGAGAATGATCGAGGGGCAGGAGCACATTTGCGAGGTGCTGGAACAGGTGCCACGCGCACTCTCCACAATCACGCAGAGGATGGAGGAGTCCAACTCCTGCATGAGTGGAATGGTGGCACAGGTAAGGGAGGGCATCTCTGAGATATTTGGCTCGATATTGCCAGCGCTGCGGGTTCGCGGCGGGGGGGCTATTGGGCGCGTGGGTAACGCGCCTGGTGAAATCAGTCAGCTCCGCGCACAATTATGGGATAATTGGAGCCACTTACCTTTGGTTCCGGGTTTCCCGCTGCTCAGCTGCGCATGCGCCGAAACGTCTGAGAGCTGGTGGAACTCTATTTAAAGGGGAAGTCCACCAATGCTCCTCCTGCTGCAAACAACTACTGCAACATCACGGAGCACTCCAGGGGGAAGGTTACCCCAAGATTTTCGGACTCCTCACTCCAGCTGCTGCTGCTGGATGGGGTGAGGAGCAGGAGGGAAACATTGTTCCCATCGGATGGGAGGAAGCGCCCTCCCTCCACCACGAGGAAGGCATGGTCGGAGGTGACAGAAGAGGTCAGCAGCAGCGGCAACGTCTCACGGACCTGGGTCCAGTGCCGGAAGAGATTTAATGACCTAACCAGGTCAGCCAAAGTGAGTATACTTACGCATTCTCCTACACTCCGTCTTCCACATCACCTCCACCACCACACAACGCCTTCTGCACTGCCAGCACAGCGCTCTCGCATCACTCCTCACATCCACTCAACTATCATCCTCACCTTGCCTGCACTTACTCACCACCCCTGTCCCCATTCGAACACGACCACGCAACCCAATCCCCATACAATGTCATGGCTATGTGGCACACGCACCCTCCCATCCATCTCCCTCACGCTCAACCCACCCACACCAATGCATGCAGCGTCTCACCATGCAAGCGTCACTCAATCACGCCTCTGTGTTTTGCCTTGACAGAAGAGATGCCAGAACGCCCAGGAGAGGGCCCGCCACACAAGGTGGTCCTAACGGACGCGGAGCAGCAGGCGTTAGATCTCAGCCACACGCTGGAGTGCCTGTCCGAGGCGGATGCCAAAGCTGGGGTTGCACAAACGGCTGGTGACAGAAAGCTAACACTCAGCACTCATGATAGCGAATGATCTTAGCATCACTTGGCATCTGCCGCACCTCAACATCTGTCCACATGCCTAATATTGCTTTCTGTTCTCTCGCAGGGCCGTCTGCGAGCGCCGTGAGCATGGAGGGTGATTCCTCAGTGGTCCTGCAAGTCTCTGAGGGTCCCTCTTCTCATCAGAGTCTTGCATCCACCAGCGCAGAAACACACACGTCGGTGGGTCCCCGTCCTCACTTAGTTGGGCTTGCACATGGTGAGTCACCATGCACATGTGAGCACGAGCAGACCCTGGTGGCAGGGGCAGCCGTGGAGAGTCCGCATCGGTGGGAGCACTCTTCTCCAGGCTCTGCTCAGCTGGACCCAGATGCTGAACCCTGGGGGCCAGCCGTGAAAAGGAGAGTCGTCGAGGGGCAGCAGCACATTGCTGAGGTACTGGAACAGGTGCCACGCACACTCTCCTTAATCGCGCAAGTGATGGAGGAGTCCAACTCCTGCATGAGAGGAATGGTGGCACAGGTACAGGAGGGTCTCTCAGAGATAGTGTCACAGGGACGTGAAGGCATCTCTGAGATAGTGTCGCGGGAATGTCTGCAATGGAGGAAAGGCTAGCCTCCCTTGAGCGTCAAGCACAGCTCAACAATGAGTCCATCCAGGCCCTGACAACGGCCGTTCGGATTCAGGGTGAGCAACATTCTGCCGCCTTAAACAGGCTGACAGATACTTTACAAGTGGCCTTCCAAGGCCTGACACAAGTCCTCCAAACTGCCGTCCAGCAGGATGGAAGGAGTGATGTGGGCCTGGGCCACGAGAGGGATGAAGGTGAAAGGGGACAGGGAAGTGGGGACACCACTCAAAGTGCCCCCACGTCTCACCCATTGTCCCCCTCTCAACCAGTACCCGCATTGCTGCCTCTTCTCCAGGTGGCCGAGCCTGCCCCTGCACAGATGCAGGAGGAGCAGTCTTTGGAGGGGCCCTCACGGGCACCGAAACCTAGAGGGCGTCGGCCCAAAGCATCTAATCGGTCAGGGCATGAACAAGAGCAACCTGCCACTACCTCTGCTGAAGCCACAGGGGTAGCACCACGTAGGGGTTCCCGGAAGCGCAAGGCAAAGGTGTTGTGAGCACAAAGGGAATGCACGAGGGTGTATGACGATCTGTCATGTTTTTATTTATATTTGTTTAGTGCACATCCCAATAAACCCCATTGTTATCACCACTACTGCCACGTCTTGCCCATTCTTGACTGGCTTGTGCAATAGGTCCCTTTTATGGGGCTTACCATAAGAACATAAGAACATAAGAAATAGGAGCAGGAGTAGGCCAATCGGCCCTTTGAGCCTGCTCCGCCATTTAATAAGATCATGGCTGATCTGATCCTAACCTCAAATCTAAATTCATGTCCACTTTCCTGCCCACTCCCCGTAACCCCTAATTCCCTTCACTTCTATGAAACTGTCTATTTCTGCTTTGAATTTATTTAATGATGTAGCTTCCACAGCTTCCTGGGGCAGCAAATTCCACAGACCGACTACCCTCTGAGTGAAGAAGTTTCCCCTCATCTCAGTTTTGAAGGAGCAGCCCCTTATTCGAAGATTATGCCCCCTAGTTCTAGTTTCACCCATCCTTGGGAACATCCTTACCGCATCCACCCGATCAAGCCCCTTCACAATCTTATATGTTTCAATAAGATCGCCTCTCATTCTTCTGAACTCCAATGAGTAGAGTCCCAATCTATTCAACTTCTCCTCATATGTCCGCCCCCTCATCCCCGGGATTAACCGAGTGAACCTTCTTTGTACTGCCTCGAGAGCAAGTATGTTTTTTCTTAAGTATGGACACCAAAACTGTATGCAGTATTCCAGGTGCGGTCTCACCAATACCTTATATAACTGCAGCAATACCTCCCTTGTTTTTATATTCTATCCCCCTAGCGATAAACGCCAACATTCCGTTGGCCTTCTTGATCACCTGCTGCACCTGCATACTAACTTTTTGATTTTCTTGCACTAGGACCCCCAGATCCCTTTGTACTGCAGTACTTTCCAGTCTCTTGCCATCAAGAAAATAACTTGATCTCTGTTTTTTCCTGCCAAAGTGCATAACCTCACATTTTCCAATATTGTATTTCATCTGCCAAATCTCCACCCACTCACCCAGCCTGTCTATATCCCCCTGCAGGTTTTTTATGTCCTCCTCACTCTCTACTTTCCCTCCCATCTTTGTATCATCTGCAAACTTCGATATGTTGCACTCGGTCCCCTCCTCCAAATCGTTAATATAGATCGTAAAGAGTTGGGGACCCAGCACTGACCCCTGCGGAACACCACTGGCCACTGGTTGCCAGTCCGAGAATGAACCATTTATCCCAACTCTCTGCTTCCTGTTAGATAACCAATCCTCCACCCATGCCAGAATATTACCCCCAATCCAGTGATTCTTTATCTTGAGCAATAATCTTTTATGTGGCACCTTGTCGAATGCCTTCTGGAAGTCTAAATACACTACGTCCACTGGTTCCCCTTTATCCACCCTGTACGTTATGTCCTCAAAGAACTCAAGCAAATTTGTCAGACATGACTTCCCCTTTGTAAAGCCATGCTGACTTTGTCCTATTAAACCATGAAGACGAACACCTGGTCCCACCCATTGGGTCATACTACAGTGGGTGCAGGTGTAGTTGCTCCACTGTTCCGTGCAGGGGGCAGGGGAGGGGGCTGGTATGGCCGCTTCTCTGTCCAGGTGATGAGGTCTGGACTCTTCAGACAGTCTGATGTTAGGAGAACCGTTGACATATCAGTGCCTCCCTGGCCTGACGAGCAGCCAGGTGAGCCGTTGTTCTGCCCATGGGTCGTTCCTCCTCGGCCTCCTCCTCGTCCTCAATATGGGTGGCGGATGTGGATGGGGCCTCCTCCAGCGGCACCCCTCTTTGTTGTGCCAGGTTGTGCAGGGCACAACAGACGACTATGATGTGTCCCACTCTGCGTGGCGCATATTGGAGCGCTCCCCCAGAACGATCAAGGCACCTGAAGCGCATCTTGAGCAGCCCTATAGCATGTTCAATTGTGGACCCGGTAGCGATGTGGCTGTCGTTATATCGATGCTGTTGCTCGGTGGTGGGGTTCCTCAGAGGTGTCATAAGCCACATGTGCAGGGGCTATCCCTTGTCCCCGAGGAGCCAGCCCTTGCGGGTGTTGGGTGAGTGGAAGAGGGGCGAGACGTTGGACTCCCTGTGGATGAAGGAATCGTGGCAGCTGCCAGGGTATCTGGTGCACATGTGTAGGAATCTCTTACGGTGGTCACAGATGAGCTGGGTGTTCATGGAGTGATAGCCCTTCCTGTTGATGAACAGTCCTGGCTCGTGTGGATGTGCCCATATTGCTATATGGGTGCAATCGATTACACCCTGCACCCGTGGGAAGCCAGCCTCAGCATGGAATCCAACCGCCCTCTCCATCTGGCTGTGGTCATCCATGGGGAAGTTGATATAGTGCGAGGCCCTGTGAAACAAGCCGTCGGTGACCTGCCTTATGCACTTGTGTGCAGATGACTGAGAGACCCCGATGATGTCCCCGGTGGCACCCTGGAAGGATCCGGAGGCGAAGAAGTTGAGGGCAGTGGTGACTTTGACGGCGACAGGTAAAAAGATGGTGCTCGGTATATCCAGGAGCAGCTCGTCATTAAGGAGGCTGCAGATGTCCACGACTACCTGGTGACTGACTCTGAGCCTCCGTATGCACTGCTCCTCAGAGAGGTCCAGGAAGCTGAGCCTCGGTCTGTAGACCCTATGGCGAGGTTAGTGCCATCTGCGACGCATCTCTCTCTGCGGTTGCCCTCCCTCCTGCTGTGCAGGTGGATGTTTCACAGCACTGTGTTGTGGAGCTCCACGTGTCAGGGGCGGACAGCGTGGCCGGCGAGGCTGATGATGCTGTTCATCCTCCGAGGAGGTCATGACTGCAACTACGGCAGCCCCCATCCGGAAGGTGTACGTCTGAGGGGGTCCGCAAGGTAGGTAAGTGTGGCCACACACCGGGGTTGCGGTTCCAGGTCGGTGAATTTTCTTGTTAGGAGGAAGGTGGTGGAGGCCAAACTTTGTCCAATGTGACGGAGTGGCCTCCTGCGATGGTGAAGGGTCTCTTCCCCCCACCAACTGTCGAATGGACCTTTGCAGCTGCCACAGGCTACTGGCTGCAACACTTCCGTTTGAACTGGGAGTGTTTCCCCCAGTATGGGAAATAGTCTCAGTTCATTGCAAAATCCCACCCCTCCTAATATAACAGGTCAATCAGGTCTGTAAACGACCTGAAATAGCAACATAAATATTCTGAAGTGGCACCCGCCGGCTTTAATTGCCTGCGGGAGTCCCACATGCGGGGGCTGCGCGCGCACGTCGGCGGGTCTGTGGGGAACCCGGAAGTGGGCAGGTTGGAGCCGGGCTCCCGACCCGCTCCGGGATTCCCCGATTTTCGGAGCCCCCCCGCCAGGAACGCACCAGATAGCGGTTGCTAAAATAGAGCCCATTATCACAGGGACGTGAGGGCATCTCTGACATAGTGTCGCAGGTAAGTGCGGGAATGTCTGCAATAGAGGGAAGGCTAGCCTCCATGGAACTTCAAGCACGGCTCACAAATTAGTCCATTCAGGCCCTGACAATGGCCCTTCGGAGTCAGGGTGAACGACATTCTGCTGCCTTAAACAGGCAGACAGATACTCCAGCACTGGCCTTAGAAGGCTTCACACACGTCCTCCAAACTGTCGTCCAGCAGAATGGTAGGAGTGGTGTGGGCCTGGCCCAGGGGAGGAATGATGACGAAAGGGGACACGGAAGTGGGGACGCCACTCAAAGCGCCCCCACGTCTCACCCATTGCCCCCCTCTCAACCAATACCTGCAATGCTGCCTCCTCTCCAGGTGGCCGGGTCTGCCCCTGCACAGGTGCAGGTGGAGCAGTCTTTGGAGGGGCCCCCACGGGCACCAAAACCCAAAGGGCATAGGCCCAAAGCATCTAATCGGTCAGGGCATGAACAAGAGCAACCTGCCACTACCTCTGCTGCAGCCACAGGGGATGTACCTCTAGGAGTTGTCAGAAGCGAAAGGCGAAGGTTTTGCGAGCACAAAGGGGATGCACACGGGTGTTTGACAGTTGGTCATGTTTTTAATTTATATTTGCTTTTTGTTAAACACACATTAAATATTATTATTGTCACCACTACTGCCACGTCTTGGCCATTCTTGACAGGCTTGAGAAATAAGGCCCTTTCATGAGGTTCACCAAAAACGCCAACACTTGATGCTTCCCACTGGGTCACTCTACAGTGTGTGTATGTGTAGTTGCAGCACTGTTTTGTGCAGGGGGCGGGAGGCTGGTGTGGCCGCTACTCTGTCCAGGCAGTGAGGACTGGACTCTTCACAGTGTCTGATGTCAGGAGAACTGTTCATATATCAGTGACTCCCTGGCCTCACGAGCAGCCAGGTGAGCTGCTGTTCTGCCCATGGGTTGCTCCTCCTCCTCAGCCTCCTCCTCAATGTGGGTGGCAGATGTGGATGGGGCCTCCACAAGCGGCACTCCTCTCTGTTGTGTCATGTTGTGCAGGACACAACACACGACTATAATGTGTCCCACTCTGTCTGGTGCGTATTGAAGCGCTCCCCCAGAATGATCAAGGCACCTGAAGCGCATCTTGAGCAGCCCTATAACATGCTCAATTGTAGACCTAGTAGCGATGCGGCTGTCTATATATCGATGCTGTTGCTTGGTGGTGGAGTTCCTCAGAGGTGTCATGAGCCACTTGTGCAGGGGGTATCCCTTGTCCCTGAGGAGACAGCCCTTGTGGGTGTTCGGTGCGTGGAAGAGGGGTGGGATTTTGGATTCCCGGAGGATGAAGGAATCATGGCAGCTGCAAGGGTATCTGGCACACACCTGAAGGAATCTTGTGTGGCGGTCAGATGAGCTGAATGTTGATGGAGTGATAGCCCTTCCTGTTGATAAAAAGTCCTGGTTCGTGTGGAGGTGCTCGTATTGTTATATGGGTGCAATCGATTACACCCTGCACCCAAAGGGAATGACACTGTCCTCTCCGTCTGGCTGAGGTCATCCATAGGGAAGTTGACGTAGTGCGAGGGCCTGCGAAACAAGCCTTCGGTGACTTGCCTTATGCACTTGCGTGCAGACGACTGACAGGCCCCGGCGATATCCCTGGTGGCACCCTGAAATGATCCAGAGGCAAAGAAGTTGAGGGCAGTGGTGACTTTGACAGCGACAGGTAAGAAGATGGTGCTCGGACCAGCCAGGAGCAGCTCGGCATAAAGGAGGCTGTAGATGTCTGCGACTACCTGGCGACTGACTCTGAGCCTCCGTATACACCGCTCCTCAGAGAAGTCCAGGAAGCTGAGCCTCGGTCGGTAGACGCTGTTGTGGGGGTAGTGCCTCCTGCGACATCGCTCTCTCTGTTGTTGCCTCTGTCCTCTTGTGCAGGTGCCTGTGGCGTAGTAGTGTTGTGGAGCTCCACGTGGCGGAGGTGGACACCGTGCCTGGCGAGGCCGGGGATGTTGCTCTTCCTCGGATGAAGTGATGAATGCAGCCATGGCGCGCCCCCCCCATCCTGACGGTGTGAGTTTGAGGGGGTCCGCAAAGTAGGTAAATGTGTTATGCACAGCAGAGTTTTGGGTGTAAAGTAAGAATTTTGAGGGAAAAGACAAAGGTCTTGCAGCCAAAACTTTGTCTGAAGTGACAGAGTGCCCTGCTGCAATAAATGAGGTTTTCTCCCCACCTGTCAAATAATCCTTTGCATCTCGCACTGGCTGCTGGCTGAAACACAGAGTATTTCCCACAGCATGAGAAACACACTGAGGATGCTTCAAAATTGCACCCCTGCCAAAATGTCCGCTCAATGAGGTCTCTCAAGTACCTCAACTATCTGACTAACTATGGAAATCAGCATCCCACTGGTTTCAATTGCCAGCGGGAGTCCCGCATTCGGGAGGTGTGCGCGCACCCGAACGCATCACTTGGAAACCCGGAAGTCAGCAGGTTGGAGCCGGGCGCCAAACCCGCTCCGGATTTCTGCCATTTTACGAGCGTCCCCGTCCCAACGCACCTGCTCCGCCATCCGAAAATCGGCCCCATGAAGACTAACATGAGGCCTACTGAAGAAGAAAAAAAAAGAAAAAGCCCCTCCAAATAAATTAATAAAAATAAATAAATTATGAATAGTTCTGGCTTTTAAACATTATATAGAAGGGTAAATAATTTGAGTGGCATTTATAATTACTTTTCACATTAAGATTTCATTATAAATATGAATAAAATAACTTGTGCATAACTTAGCTCATTGGGCTAGGTCAGTTACATATGCTGAAGATCTTTACTTTCAGTCAACATATATCCACGAATCTGAGCTCAGCACATTCCAGCTGGCTTTGTGCAATCTTTAGGCACAAATTCCCTGGAACCTGAAATAAGCCAATCCATGGGAAACCACATCATAAGCAGAAGGAAGGAGTGACAGTGTCCTGACACTTATTTAAGTGGAGCAGATAAGTTCTTCCATGTCAGCAGAGTACATTGCACAGCACTCCAGGGTGGGGTGCACCATTCCCTGATCATGGGGCAGAAAAGGGTATCTCAGGATCTTTCAAGCCCTTTCAGCAGGATAATAATCCTCAGAGATTTATACTGTGCCTGAATAAAAATTGTGATAAAAGACTTGGCCAGAAATGCAGTGACAGGCAGTCCTATGACACCTAAAGCCTGTGTTACCCATCCAATGCTAGATTCAGTACTTCCTGCTTCATAACAGTGCATTTAAAATACTGCCTTTAGTAATCAAATAGCTGTCTTGAGAAAAAAAAAGTTTGTACAATGGTTTTAATTTGGCTCCTAAATACAGTCAATATGATTACAAAATCAATCCGTAGTCTCTCGGTTAGTCTGCCCTTGTTATTATTTGGAGTCTTGCCCAAAAGTAACATTGCAGAATGAAGGCCATTAATGAACCTTCGGATGGCAGACTGTTCTGATTCAGCTCCTGGTGAAACCTTTGGATATTATGAAATCTATCTAATTGGCAAACTATCAATTTGCTGGGATTTTGTGATAAGTTCTAAATCAAAAGTTGTGCCTACTATGATGTGAGGTGGAAATGCTTTGGTTTTCAGTAAAAGTATTGTTAAAAGCTCCAATTAGGCCTATTCCGTAAGGCTGAATCTGAAGTGAAGCTGACACCTTAAATCCTGCACCAGTGTTCCAGAATTATATACTTTTTTTTGATTAAGATCTTGGAAAGTATTTTTTTGCTGTAACAGAATCTGTAGAAACACGATCATAATTACAAAATCCTGCAATCAGATTCCCTATACAATAAGCTCCTAATCTCAGTTGTAAGCACCTGCAATTCACTCAACGGTAGCATAAATTGGGGAATCAGGTGCACTGATCTCCACACCCGATTCACTGATCTGCATTCCCATTAAGCAAGATTTCACATCGGGCATAGAGTTTGGCAGTTTTGAGGCTGTAATGTTTGGAAAGGGTTGCTCGGCACTTCCATGAAGGAAGGAGAGAGCTGTCTGACAGTGAAACACCCACAGTCACTGTCGCACACTTCTTAATGTCGGTTATAAAATGGTATCAAGATTGGATACTAATCATGTCTTTTTATGTTATGCACAACTTATTTGTGATACCCAGGCATGCCTGCATCTGATCAATTATACCACTAGATGCAGCTCCATAAGCTCCACAGGCAGCAGATCCCCCATACCTCACGAAAGTGCTTGGAGGGAAATCCTCTTTGATCTGACTTTCCATGGGCAATGCCATGGGAGATCCACTAGTACCAATAAATTAATAGAACTTGTAATCATCAGAAATTCAGCTAAATATTTCTAACATTGGAGGCCGTGCCTTCAGCTGCCTAGCCCCTAAGCTCTGGAATTCCCTCCCTAAACCTCTCTGCCTATCTCTGCTCCTTTAAGACTCCTTAAAACCTACCTCTTTACAGCAAAAAAATACTTTCCAAGATCTTAATAAAAAAAAACAGCTTTTGATCACCTGTCCTAACATCTCCTTATGTGGCTCGGTGTCTAATTTTGTCTGCTAATGCTCCTGTGAAATGTCTTGGGACATTTTACTACGTTAAAGGCATTAAATAAATGCAAGTTGTTGTTGTAATAAATCAGTTTTTGGAAATTGCCCTGGCCTACAAATCTCAGTAAGAAAATACACTGAGGCCAATTTTAATTTCAGGCACATAACAAGCGGTCAGCGGGTGGAACACATCTGCCACCTGTCTGTTGATACCACTAAGAGGCCTAAGCCGGTTTGAAGTCTGGGCTTCACTTACATGCAGTCAATGAGCTGTGGGCACCAAAGCAGCATTCCAAGGCAGCTTGCCTGTTGTGGAGGGTGGGAAATCAGCCAGCTCCACATGAGGTGATCCCAGGGAGGAGGCCTCGCATGGGTTGGCAGTGAGGCAGAATTTTTTTTTGAGGGCCTAGGGGGAGCATTCCTGCTGAGCGTCCTTCAGTGGTCCCTTTAAGGACTGCTGGTTAAGTTGCTCACCGGCAGTGCAAATGGGCAGAGCATTCATGGCGCATGATACTACCCATTTGTACCATGCACCATGCTACTAATTGCTCCCTTACTTAAGCTGCAAGAAATAAAGAAAGGAATCTACTTTTATCAGATATTAACTGTGATCAACCTATAATCAATGCCAGCATTCTCTGGTGCAATAATCATTGTGGGCTGATTGCTTTCAAAGTCAATTGTCACTTGTACAGGACTATATAATAGCACAGAACTGCAGCTGACATGAGTGCCAACTGGCTGTTCCAGTGCTAATTCACACAAATGGAGAGTATCTCTTCATGATAATCTAAATTTATGCAGTTTAGCTCACTTCAAACTGAAGATAACTCAATATTCATCAGATCAGGTAAATGTGCCATCATTTTCCTGAAAATGTGTTGGTGGTTTTCAAATGTAACTTCACATTTTGAACATGTGATTCAGCTTAAAAACCCTAATTGCTGGAATACAGAAAGGGAAAGTAATCCGATTCTGAAATTTGGATTTAGAGATCCAAATATTATATTTGTGAATCTGAATTCTAATTTAACTGACCCTGTTCATGTCCAATTTCCATATTCAGCCCCCATCCCTGGTCCAACACATCCACCGTTCATTATCTTACCTTCCTGTAACAAAAGGTCCAAATACATCATTGACAAATGGGCTTCATTCACTTCAACCTGAATCTTCACATCTTCCACAAGAGAAACATTCAGCCAGAAACGTTGGTCCAACAATAAATTCTCCAAACAGCGACCAACAAACCCTAAGAGAAAAGAATATTAGAAACAACGGGGTTAAATGCTGAGGCTTTTTTTTGTCATTTGGTGTACCATTACACATTTTCGTTAGGAAAACTGTGTACTGCACAGGCAAAATACTTGAATTGTCAAGTAGGTATGTTCTCCCCTATCCTGAAGATGCTGGCTCATCCTGAGGTACAATTCCATGGGTGACCGACACCCTCATTCAACCAAGCAGCCATTTTTCCTGTGTGACCTTCAACTGTGTTTCAGCCTTGGAGGACATCACAGCTAAGCAGGGTTCAGTCCACAAAAGATGTCTACACATATGCATTCTCCAGCAGGGGTCACTGAATGATGAAAAGGAACATTGACCTAATTTTCCACCTCCCTAATTTTTATGTGCAGGGGTGTTCAAATTTTCTGTGTATTGGGCTTGCATTGCTGCATTAACATATAGCCAATTCATTTGTTTTCACATGAGTATCTGGCCCGCAGCTCCAAAAGGTTGGACATCCCTGACATAAAGGATGCAATTACTCACGCCTTTATTCTGAGCCAGCGAACCACATATTTTGAATTACCTGCAATATTAGCTAATTAATTGTCGTCTGAATGTGCCACCATTTCCAGCGAGGGGGAGGGCTATCAACATTAGAAAAGGCAGCAGTTGTGTTACCTGAAGTAAAGGATCCACATGGGTTTATGAGACAAAGATGTCAGTAACTGTATGTGAGAGAGGGACAGCAAACAATAGAGAAAGAATGAAGGAGCGGGGAATGAAAGAGACAGAAGGAAGGGAAGAGACAGAAACAGGTAGAAAGGAACGAGCAAGACAGATAATGAGAGGCAGACAAAGGAAATGAAAAAAAGAGAACGAAGAAACAATTGTAGCAGTTTTATCATAATCCTCACTGACTAAATCAACTAACTCCATGCAAACTGGGAAACAAATCTGGGACCTCCCTGGTCTCAATGGCTTAGCTATTCTCTTGATTAACTTGTTGAGCCATGAAGAGAGCAGTTCTAAACAAAATGCAAAAAAATTAGAGATGATGAAAGTCTGAAACAAAAAACATAAAATGCTGGAAACTCTCAGCAGGTCAGGCAGCATCAGAACCAGACTAGTTAAGTTTCAGGCACAACCCTTGTCAAAACAGTTTTGAAGGGCCCACACCCAAAATGTCAACTGGTCTGTTCTCTTCGAAGATGATGCCTGACCTGCTGAAAGAGCGGTTCTGTTGGCTTTCTATCCTTTCACACAGCATGATTGTATGAGGATGAATTGAAATTCCTGTTATCCGGAAAAACTCTTCCGTTGGCAATAGCACCCTAACCCCTTTACTAAACAATTACATCATCTTCTGGAATTTTTAGGTTGGTCTTTGGCATCCTAATAAAAAAAGTTCCAATTTTTTCTGAATACTGAGATCTGCAGAGTTGAAAGCTGCCTTTAACTGTCAAAATGCTAAATACTACAGATGCTGGAAATTTGAAATAAAAAACAGAAAATGCTGGAAACACTTAGTGGTCAGGCAGCATCTGTGGTGAAAGAAAAATGTTAGGTTAATGTTTGAGGTCCATCACCCTTCAACAGAACCAATGGTAATAGACCTGAATTGTTAACTTAATATTTTTCCTTTCTCCACAGATGCTGCCTGACTTGACTGTAATTATCAGTCGAAGACAGCGAGCTTGACTTAAGATCTAGCACAATGACAATGTTACAATGTTGGTGTAAGGCCGTGTTGGTTTTGACAGCATAAACAGCCCAGTGTTTGGTAAACAAAGAATAATGCATATCTGGGTTTAAATTCCAAACAGGATATTTGAAACCTCTCTGCAAATTACAAAACACAGAGGAGTGATTTTCCAAGTCTGCACTACGAGCAGGGAACCTCGCCCACTGAACGTGCATATTCGGACTCGTGGGCACACTACCCATGATCTTTCCATCCATTAAAATGATTATGTAGCCAGAGGTCAAGGCTCCCCACTGGGTGAGTGGTCAGAAAACGGGCCCTTTAGATTGTGTAACAAAGCTATAGCAACATCAGGGGTTAATATGATTTTGTAATCCAAGACTCAAAGTTAGAGCTGTTCACCATCATTTCAACCCTGAGATATGTTACTGCCTTGAAAAACATGTATTATACAGGTAGATTTGGAATTGAGTAGTTTGATTCCATTTTGCCAAACTATTTTTTATTTTTGCTGATGGCATGGTGTCCTGCTGACAGCACTGAACAACAGGCTCCTGCAGTGAATTCATATGATTGAGATTGAGGTGGGGTTGTACCGCATACTTTGAACTGCAGCGATTTTGAATTCATGTCACCGCTATCTCAGGTTAACATACCCTATTTGTACCACATTGAGAACACACATCAAGGAACAATGGTTTATGATAAACTGAAACATGATACCAGCCACATAACTCGCAACAGCTGCCAGTGTGAATGCGTTACAAGAAAAACAATTTCTGAAAACCACCAATCTCTGATGATCTCTATTCATGCAGCAGGCCTAAACTTTAAACTTCAATGGTTAATATTCTGTCCCTTAAATATTTTGCTGGCCTGTTCATAGTTTACTAGCACAAATGTAGTAGAAGACAATGGAATGATACACATGATGGCACCATGTGAAGTGCCTGAAATAAGAGAAAACCCAAGGAAACATTATTTGAACTGAAGGGAAGAGTTTCCTTTTGAGCTCCCCCCCCACCCACCCCACTGCCAATTTTCTCCCCTTTGGGTTGGATAGTCTGATAATCAATAAATGTTGTTAAAGTTATATATTTTTTTCCTCAACTAAAATAATTAATCTCCATACCTAGGGAAAGATAAGTTGAAAATTTCCAGATTTCCTCGACAGTTTTAAAGGTGAGAACAAAGAGGTCCTTTTCTGCCTGAATGGAAACCAGTCTTGATGACAATTCCTGCAAAATTCAAATGTCAAAAAAGTGGAATTTAAAAGTCAGGAGGAAGTAGGGGACATTTCTTCATTTCAAGCTCTGCAATTCTATATTTTTCCCTAGGAGATGGATTAAGGAGGCAGTATTTCCATAGTAAAACACCTGACAAGACAAATGGTCATGTTTGTACACAGCAGATATTGGATGATGCAATCTATTACATGAGCACTAGATGCATCATCATCATTGAACTCAAACATTACAAATTACTTTAAGATAATGGGGAAGAATATCTGCGAGGTTCTTCCGATCTCCCATCATATCGTCAGTGGCCATTTCTGGTCATTTATGCCATTTCTCCGGAGGTTCTGCTGACATTACAATATTGGGACAACTCCATAGAAATTCCAGGTGAGTATTTTTTTTAAATGAAAAGTGAGGTAAAGTTCTGAAAGTCAGATCACAAAAGTTCACATTGCTGTTGTGGTATAGACTGCTACAGTTTGAATTTTCTACCACAGCCATCGTGGCAATAACATGGTGTCCTTGCCTGTACCAAGAACTGTGCCAACCCATTAACAAGTGTATTCTCTGATATCAGAAACTATTTTAATAAATGAGTTTTATATATTTTAAATCATAGTTGTCACAACCATTGTTTTGACAAACAGCAACTATTTACATTTATATAGTGCCTTTCATATAGAAACATTTTCTATAACACTTTACAGAAATGTAAAAAAAAAACAAATGATGAAGCAAAGGAGGAGACATTAGGAGAGGTGATCAACAGCTTGGGTTCTAAGGAAGAAAGGGTGGTGGGGAGGTAGATAGGTTCAGAGGGGGAATTTCAGAGTGTGATGCTAAGGCTGCTGAAGGCACAGCCCCCAATGGTGGGATGGATGGAGGAGTGGATACTTAAGAGGCCAGAGTCAGAGGATTGGAGAATTTAGGGGTGCGGTGGTTAGTGCTGCTGGAGGAGGTTACATGGGTAAGGAGGGGTGAGGCCATGGAGGGATTTAAACACTAGGATCAGAAATTTAAGTTTGAAACACTGGGAAACAGGAGCCACCATAGGCCAGCGAGGACAGGGGATGTGGGCAAGTGGGACTTGATATGGACTAGGTTAAGGACAGAGTTTTTCTTGAGCTAAAGTTTAAGAAGGTTGAAGGATGGGAAGCCAACTGGGAGAGCACTGGAGTAATCAAGTCTGGAGGTGATAAAGGCTTTGATGCGTGTTTCAGCAGCGAATGGGCTGAGGGCAGGGCAGAGGTGTGTGAAATTACGAAGGTGGAAGTAGGTGCTCTTTATGATGGTGAGGATTTGGGGTCGAAAGCTCAGTTAAGGGTCAAGCAGAATGCCAAGGCTTTGAACATTCTGATTCCACCTGAGACAGGTGGAAGGGGGATAGAGTTGGTGGCACGCTATAGAATTTAGGGCAGAGGCCAAAGTTGATGGCTTTAGTCTTCAAAACAACTTGCTGGAGGAAATTGCGACTCTACCTAGACTGGATGTCTGACAAGCAGTCTGACAACATAGACACAATGGAGGGGTCAAGAAATGTGATGGAGAGGTAGAGCTGACTGTCATCACAATATGATCAAGTAATGAGCCAGATTTAGTTAACAGCCTAACGGTGCGTGAACATTTACCTAAAAGAGACCATAATATGATCGAGTTCAACGTTGTCTTTGAAAGGGAGAATCCTGTAACAGCTACTAAGATTCTAAATTTAGTTAAGGCCGACTTCAACAGGACGAGAGAGACAGCCCACAGTAAACTGGGCAAATCTGTTAATGGATAAAACGACAGAAGGTCAGTGGGAGGTGTTCAAAAAATAATTTAATGTGTTACAGAACCAGTTTATACCCCACAGGGGCAAGAGCTCTACTTGCCAAAAAAACAGCCATGGATAACAAAAGAGGTAAGGAACAATATCAAACTAAAAGAAAAAGCATACAAGAATGCAGAAAATAGCTCGTATCATGGTGACTGGGAAAGATACAAAGAACAGCAAAGGGTGACAAAACAGATAGTAAGAGCTACAAAAAGAGAGTATGAAAAGAAACTTGCAAGGGATATCAAAATCAACACAAAAATTTTTATAATTATAGTAGGAAAAAAGAAGTTGGTCAAGAGCAATGTGGACCCCCTAAAAACTGATAATGGTGACATTGTAAACAAAAATAAGGAAATGGCAGACATGTTAAATAATTACTTTGCGTCAGTATTTACAGTAGAGGAAGAGGATAGCATGCCGGACACCACAAAGAAATCAATTTTGAATCAGGGACTGGGACTCACCACAACTAATGTAAACAAATTAATAGTAATGAAGAAAATAATGGCACTAAAGTGTGGCAAATCACCAGGACCTAACATCAGTAGTAGGGAAAATGCTAGAGTCTATTATAAAAGGATGTGATAACAGGACACTTCGAAAATATCAATGGGATTAGACAAAGTCAACATGGATTTATGAAAGGGAAATCGTGTTTGACAAACCTACTGGAGTTTTTTGAGGATGTAACTGGTAGAATAGATAAGGGAGAATCAAAGGCCTTTGAGAAAGTCCCACATCAGAGGTTAGTGTGCAAAATTAAAGCACATGGGATTGGGGGTAAAATACTGGCATGGATTGAGAATTGGTTAACAGACAGGAACCAGAGAGTAGGAATAAATGGATCTTTTTCGGGGTGGCAGGCAGTGACGAGAGGAGTATCGCAAGGATCAGTGCTTGGGCCCCAGTTATTCACAATCTACATCAATGATTTGGATGAGGGAACCAAATGTAATATTTCCAAGTTTGTTGAAGACACAAAACTAGGTGGGATTGTGAGTTGTGAGAAGGATTCAAAGAGGCTTCAAGGCAATTTAGGCAAGTTGAGTGACTGGGCAAATACATAGCAGATGCAGTATAACATGGATAAATGTGAAGTTATCACTTCGGAAGGAAAAACAGAAAGGTAGAGTATTATTTAAATGGTGATAGATTGGGAAATGTTGATGTACAAAGGGACCTGGGTGTCCTTGTACACCAGTCACTGAAAGCAAACATGCAGGTGCAGCAAGCAGTTAGGAAGGCAAATGGTATGTTGGCCTTCATTGTAAGAGGATTTGAGTACAGGAGCAAGGATGTTTTACTGCAGTTATATAGGGCCTTGGTGAGACCACACCTGGAGTATTGTGTGCAGGTTTGGTCTCCTTACCTAAGAAAGGATATACTTGCCATAGAGGGAGTGCAACGAAGGTTCACCAGACTGATTCCTGGGATGGCAGGACTGTCGTATGAGGAGTGATTGGGTCGACTTGGCCTGTATTCACTAGAGTTTTGGAAGAATGAGAGGGGATCTCATTGAAATGTATAAAATTTTGACAGGGCTAGAGAGACTGGATGCAGGGTGGATGTTTCCACTGGCTGGGGGGTCTGGAACAAGGGGTCACAGTCTCAGGATACGGGGTAGGACATTTAGGACTGAGATGAGGAGAAATTTCTTCACTCAGAGGGTGGTGAACCTGTGGAATTCCCTACCACAGAAGGCTGTGGAGGCCAAGTCACTAAATATATTTAAGAAGGAGGTAGATAGATTTCTAGACCCAGAAGGCATCAAGGGGTATGGGGAGCGAGCGGGAATATGGTATTGAGATAGAGGATAAGCCATGATCATATTGAATGGCGGAGCAGGCTCAAACGGGCCGAATGGCCTACTCCTGCTCCTATTTTCTATGTTTCTAGGTCCGGGTGGTTTCCATCCTAGGATTTTAAAGGAAGTAGCTGAGAACATTGCAGATACCCTAACTATAATCTTCTAAAGTTCTCTCAATTCAGGAATCATTCCTTTAGATTGGAAAATTGCACATGTCACGCCGCTATTTAAGAAAGGTGAGAGAGGGAAACCAAGGAAATTTAGACCAGTTAGCCTAATGTCTGTTCTTGGGAAATTACTAGAGTCTATAATTAAGGATACAGTGGCTGAACACCTTAAATTTTCAACTGATCAGAGAGAGCCAGCATGGATTTGTAAAGGGCAGATCATGCCTGAAAAACCTGATTGAATTTTTTGAAGATGTGACTAAAGTAGTGGACAGGGGAATCTCTATGGATGTTGTTTATATGGACTTCCAGAAGTCATTGGATAAATTCCCTCATAAGAGACTGTTAGCTAAAGTTGAAGCTCATGGAATTGAAGGCAAATTATTAACCTGGTTCGGAAATTGGCTGAGCGGCAGGAGACAGAGAGTAGGGATAATGGGCAGGTACTCAAATTTGCAGGGTGTGACTAATGGTGTCCTACAGGGATCTGTGTTGGGGCCTCAACTATTCACTCCATAAACTGTATTTATTAACAACTTAGATGATAGGATAGAGACCCACATATTCAAGTTTGCCGATGACACACAGAGAGGCATCATTGTGAACAGTGTAGATGGAAGCAAAAATTACAGCGAGATATTAATAGATTAAGTGAATGGGCAAAACTGTGGCAACTGGATTTCAATGTAGGCAAGTGTGAGGTCATCCACTTTGGACCTAAAAAAGGATAGATCAGAGTATTTTCTAAATGGTGAAAAGCTCAAAACAGTGGAGGTCCAAAGATGGGTCCATGTACATAGATCATTAAAATGTCATGGACAGGTACAGAAAATAATCAAAAAGGCTAATGGAATGATGGCCTTTATATCTAGAGGACTAGAATACAATGGGGTAGAAGTTATGCTACAGCTATACAAAGCCCTGGTTAGACTACACCTGGAGTACTGTGTTCAGTTCTGGGCACCGCACCTTAGGAAGGATATATTGGCCTTGGAGGGAGTGCAACGTAGATTTACTAGAATGATCCCTGGACTTCAGGGGTTAAATTATGAGGAGACGTTACCCAAACTAGGGTCGTAATCCCTGTAATTTAGAAGATTAAGGGGTGATTTGATTGAAGTTGTCAAGATATTAGGGTAAATAGAGAGAGGGAACTGATAGGGTAGATAGAGAGAAATTATTTCCGCTGGTTGGGGAGTCTAGGACTAGGGCACATAGCCTAAAAATTAGAGCCAGGACTTTCAGGAGTAAAGTTAGGAAACATTTCTACACTCAAAAGGTGGTAGAAGTTTGGAACACTTCTCCGCAAACAGCAGTTGAAGCTAGCTGAATTGTTAATTTTAAATCTGAGATTGATAGATTTTTGTAAACCAAAGGTATTAAGGGATATGGGGCTAAGGCAGGTATATGGCGTTAGATCACAGATCAGCCATGATTTCATTGAATGATGGAACAGGCTCGAGGGGCCAAATGGCCTACTCCTGTTCCTATGCTCCTATCAGCGTACATGTGGGTGAGGTCATCGAGGGGCATTATGTAGATGAGGAATAGGAGGAGGCCAAGAATGGATAATGGGAGATTCAAGAGGTGATGGTGCATGGTGGGAAGAGAAGCCATTGCTGGAGATGCTCTGGCTATGATTGGATAATAAGAGCAAGGGCAGTCCCACAGAGCTGGGCTGAGGAAGATGCTGTGGCTGACCATGCTAAAGGCAGCAGAGAGGTTGAGGAAGACGAGGAGGGATAATGCAGCACGGTAACAGTCACAGGTAATGTTTTTCATGCCTTTGGTTAGGGCCATTTGATGCTTTGGGAGAGGCAGAAATCTGGTTGGCGGGATGCAAACAACAAGTTGCAAGAGATGTAGGCATGGACCTGGGAAGTAATAAAATATTCAAGAATATTGAAAAGGAAAGGGAGGTTGAAAATGGGATGATAGTAAGGACAGAAGGGTCTAGGGGTGGATTTCTTGCAGCCGTATTTGTCTACATAATAACAGTGACTGCACTTTATAAGTAATCTTTTGGCATAAAGCATTTTGGGACAACTTGAAAATGTGATATGGTGTTATATAAATGCAACGTCTTTCATTCACATGGATTCATCTAAGGCTACTTAATTGTAGTTTGTATTTCTTATATTCAAGAAAAGGCAAAAATTTTGTATTACTTGAATGCCTCCATTGTCTGTCCAGTCCACTATACCGTGGACCACCTGTAGTCGAGATATGGAGAGCAACCTGCTCCCATGCCACAACTGGCAGACAACATCTTCCCTGGACAACTCTCCCTCCCCCCTGTGAAGAAGCATCTGACACTGCTTTGCAACTCTCCACCACAGCCCTGTTGTCCATTTTTAATGCAAGTATTAACATATCCCCTTAATCTCAAAGCCATTGAAGTACATTTCACATACAGGTAAGTGTCTTACATTAAAAAGAGCTACAACGTCCTTGTTTTCACCCTCTAGAATGCACAGCTTCCTTCTTGCAATCTCCTGAAGCTCATGGTCGAGAACGCCAGATTTTTGTCTGGTAACACAGTATGTCAATGTCACATCTGGAAAAAAAAACACAGAAAGGAAATCAATCCAGTGTTACATGACTTTCCCCAACACTGCACTTTTGTTCCTCTCTGTGATACAACTACAAGTTATACTGATGAAGTACATCAATTTCAACTTAGAGATTTATGGTAACACAAAGCTTAAAAACTAAGCACAATTTTTAAGATTTTTTGGATGTATGCAACTAATAAGTGCTCTTTACTTTTGGTTCTGCTGTAATTCTTTTTCCCATTTCAGGCTGTACAGCAATCCGATTACTCCAGCTGGCGGTGAGAGTGCACTTTATTGTTGACAATTCACTTACACTGATTAGAGGCCCTTGAACATGTAGGTTGAAGAGAACTTGCAACATATTAATTCATTACAAAGAAAGAAATCTCTCACCATTAAGTGCTGATACAAGTATTCATCGAATTCCCACCAACTAATTAAAAGTGCACTTAGCTTAATCATACCATGCTTAGCGCTAAGTTTGGCCTCATTATGTATTAACAATAAGCTTCCATCTAATTAAGTCTGTTGGTCTGAGCTTGAGAGAAATCGTATGCAGCTGCAGCCATTAAAGCTGCAACAGTTAGTTAAAGGGACTGCTTGAGTATTCCTCAACAGACTAGGGCTGACCAACAACACAGAGGATCTCCATTTTCAGATGCTGTTTTGGAATTACTTCTGGTAAGAAGTTGAGCAAAGAATTTTTGGCCTGTTTGGGACCCAAATAAACACTCCTCACAGAAGAACTAAAGGCAGATATGGCAGACAGAATAAATGCCATGTCTAAAACAGTTAAAGGATGTGGCAAAAGGTGAGAAAAGGGGTAAATAGCCTCAGGAAGTCTGCCACAGTGAGGCTTGCCAGTATTTCAAAAGACCAAGTAGATGGGCAAATTATGCTTGCAACAAAGAGTTTCCTCTCTCCCTGTTAAACCATAACTGAAGTTGTATGCTAAGCCCCACAAAACCTATTCTTTCAAAGCTTCACATGCATGCTCATACTGCAGCAGGATGCTGTCACTTCAAACTGGAACAATTTGAAATTTGAATGACAATTTGAAAGGTGAGTTCATAAACAAACATACATTACATCCTACCTACATGATGCATTGACAGAAGCTGGGATGTAAGTTAGACACTTGGCTCTCACTTTTTATGTGCTCTTTAAACTTCTAACATCTGAACAATACTCTCTGCTGTCAGAACAAACTGGCTGTCATTTTTGGGGGGTTTTGAGCATTTTCTTTACATGGAAAATATTTTGGGCTTGAGTTAGGTTTAAATAGTGTGTTACAACACAATGCGAATTCACACAAAAGGCTGTGGATGCTGGGTCACTTGAAATTTTCAAAACTCAGATTAATAGATTTTTGTTGGGTAAGGGTATCAAGGGATACGGATCAAAGGCAGGAAAATGGAGTTCAGATCAGTCATGATCTAATTGAATGGTGGAACAGGTTTGAGGGCTAAATGGCCTACTTCTGTTCCTATGTTTCTACCTGTGGACTCATGCATGACCATTTAACAGAACTACAGTTCAACTTGGAGCATGTGGCAACTTCAGGGGCACCTACAACTGAGCCCCCAGTGATTGGGTATCTTGTGAATACTCAAACTGCTTCAAATGAAGGCCTTGGGCTCCAATCCACAACAGGGTTTCTTGCCTGGCTTGAACATGATGGAAGATCGAATGTAGAGAGTCATTACACTGGTATTCACTGCTTTCATAGCTGCCTGAAGGTCTCATCTACGACAACCTGCTATATGACTCTTGCTATCTGCAATGGTGTTTCAACAGGGGTATCTTCTGGCTAATCATGAATATCTTGCTCTGCCCTTGGCTACATTGAGCCTCCTCCTCTTCTACTGCTAAGCCTCTCTGAATGGCACAATTCTGCAGCATACTACGATAACATTGGGGACACTAGCAGTCTGTGAAAAACATTGAGCTGTGTTATATAAGTATCTGTTTCGTGTACAGCTTATAGTACCTTTAGGGAATCCTGGTTCCTCAGTTGATCCCAGGGGATGTTCTTCACAGCCTGTGTCCAGCTCCAATGACTGTGATTCAGACTGATGGTCCCATTTACCTAAAACAGTGTTTAACATTAATTTGTGAAAATATATTACTTTACCATTTATTTCATACACTACAAATATTTACAGGCATGATCTGAGCCTGAAGTTTTATGTTTATATTTAGCTACTACATTTTTCATAGACTCTTCCTTCCATAACAACATTTTGAGGACTGAACAAAATGTCTCCTTAAGGACACTGACCTTTACAATTTTCTGAATAACATTTGGATAAAATATACGATTACGTCATAATTGTGACAAAACTTCAAACTTGGTCAGTGAAATAACAGCCGAAAAATAAACTCTGCACCCTGACCTAAATGGTAAATGTTCTCAATTTTCACCAGTGTCATATTAGTTATTAAAATTATATGGGTTGATTTTTAAAATTAGACCAATAATATTCAAAGGTTTTAAACCTTAATAATATTTAGTATCAATTCATAATTTACAAGTTCTAATACTGGAACTTAATAACAAAGTAATCAGCTGTCAGAATTTTAAAATGATGTAATTAGATCAGGAATTTACTTTAACAATGCTTTGAACTCAGTGATATGAGTAATTTGATTTAAACTAGCACCTTTGCTTCATTTCTAGGGCTAGGCATTCATTGTGCTGCACTGGCCTAAGCCATAGCAGCCAGCACATCCTCCTTTAGTTTCAGTGGAAATATATCTTGAAAATGTAAAGAATTTTCAAAGGTTGTCAATAGATCTTGGGTCACCAATTCAAATTGATTACAAAGGTATCCAATATTCTTAAATTAACTTGTACATTTATGATGATATTTAGAAGGACAGAAATGCATCCAGCAATCATTCAATGTAATTTGTGTACAAGTTTTCCTGTGCATTGTTACCTATTGCCATTTTATCTCCATGTGTAGATTCTGTGTCTGATTCAACAGACTGCCTCTGCAGATCGGACCAGTAACCCGAAGAGTTAATAGATACAAAAGGTGACTGTTTCCCTGCAAAAAGATAAAATGAGTCAGAATTAAAAGATACTTATAACAGAAACTGCATACAGCCTGCACTGAAGAGATGGGTCACTGAGAGAACAGTGAAAATACAAATCGGGTGTGTGTGTTTTGCGTCCGTAATTCCACATATAGCAAGTTCTTCATTTTAGCTGGATCAACTGTAACAGGGATGTAGGAAGAGAGTCAACCACATCATTGTCATGCACTCCCTAATGGCTGGATGAACAAGGCATCAGCAGAAGCTTGAAGGTAGAATAAAAGCCCGGCTTTTTAAAAAAGAATTCCTCCTTCAATTTTCTCCCATCACCTTGGAGGCACTGACTCTTGTTGAGGTACGGTTCCAAAGTCAAAGGCTGCTCTCCATTACCTCACCCAAATGTCATTCTTCATATGCGAGCCTAAAAATAACTATTTGGGAATCTTTTTCCTGTAAGGATTACTCTCCACTGTGGGACGAGAATGGACATAGCCTGTTTGTTTGGAGATGACTAACTCCATAAATCGTTCCAGCTGGTGCTCTGGTTGACAACAGGTTGTTTATTATCCCTGTGGAATGTCTGGGACTGAGGCCACTGAGGTGGGATAGGTGAATTTTACTGTTCTGATGATCCAGTGAAATTTATCAAAAAGGGACAGGTTTCTTAGGGTAAAGGGCCTTTTCCCTTTTCATGAAAACAAATTTCTCAGAATAAATTTCAACTATTAGTTCATGGATAAAAGGCAGCACTTTATACAACTCCAGCACCTTCGAATATTGCAACGTATCTGTTTGGGAACGTCGCAAGAACTTATATAGACAGCTGCTTTGATCTATAACCATAAATGGGATGCAATATTCAACGTCTGTTTTACATGGTAAGTGTTAAGCTAGAAGAAAATTGTTAACCTTAGCATTTCAGAAACATATTTGCAAAATCAAAGATAAGGACTGACTCCTCAAAAGCTAATTGCACATGTCAATGTATTTCCATACCTACATAACCTCCCTCTGTTTATTGCACTCAGTGCAAAAATTAACTACAAGAGTAGATTACAGAATGTGATTCTATATTTTAATCAGTTACATAGCATTGCAATAAGTTTCTAATGTTTTATTGCACTTAGATAACAAACAACTTGAAAGTGAAAGGTCGCCACTTATATTTTCTCATTTCTACTTGTATTTTTTTTAAAACTATATTGTGCAATAAAAACTCCCTGTTCTGCTAAGTGTGGTGTTAGCACACGTCGCAATCCACTTGACCATATTTCTGAACCTTAACTCTACAACTGTTTTTCAGGGTCCAGTCTGAGAAGATGGATGTAACTGAAAAGTCTTATACATCATAGCTGTATATTGGAGTTTCCCAAAACTTGGATTTTTCCCCTAAATATTCAAAACATCTAGGCCCCGATATTAGCGGGGAAGTGAGTTGGCAGCGGGGGGGGCAATTGGGCGCGTGGCAAACTTACCGTTTCCAATGCGATCGCACATTGGTTGACGGTGGTTAACGTCCTCTCCAGGTTTCGCACCCGGCAGCTAACTTGATTGAAAGGCTGGCTGCCATCAGTAGTTGCAACGCGGGAGGGGGCGGGTAAAAAGAGAGAGCCAGACGTCATCGAGCGCTGGGCTAGAAGACCGGGGGGGGGGGGGGGGGAAGAGGGGGGCATTGGAGTGGGAGACATCGGAGCAGGTTTCAAAAGGTATGTGCATTTAGTGTTTTCACTTCATTGCATTTTTTTTTAAATTTAATTTGTTTAGTTTCTTTCTCCCAGATGTGATAGGGATTACTGAAACATGGCTACGTAAGGAACAGGACTGGCAGTTAAATATTGCAGGATATAACGCATTTAGAAAGGATAGGGAAGGACAAAGCGGGGGGGGGGGGGGAAGAGGTGGGATAGCTGTACTAATTAGAGACAACTTAATGTCAATAAAAAAAAGGGATTTAAGTATCATTAAGAAAGAAACAGAATCCATATGGATTGAGACAAAGGATAAGAAGGGATCGATCATGTTAATAGGCATATTCTACAGACCACCTAACAGTGGAAGGGAAGTGGAGGATGAACTATGTAGACAAAATTGATGAAATGAGTAAAAGGCATTGAATAATAATCATGGCAAATTTCAACGACAAGAGGAAGAGAAAGGGGAATGAAGTTTTTAAACAGTATGTGCAGAACTCTTTTCATATCCAGTATGTGAGAAGCCCAACGAGAGGAATCACTGCTGCATCTAGTAATGGGAAATGAACCACAGCAGATAAGAGAAGTAAGTGTAGGGGAACATCTAGGCAATAGTAATCATAACTTAATAAGGTTTAAAATAATGATTCAGAAAGACATAAGTAAGACAAAGACCAAAGTAATAGATTGAAAAAAGCTAATTTTGAGGCCATGAGAATGGAAATAGGGAAGGTAAACTGGAAAAAAAATGACAAAGAGATAGAACAGCAGTGGAAAATATTTAAAATGATGATCAATAGAGTGCAGGAGAAATGTATTCCTCTAAAAAGCAAGAACAAACTAGCCAATAATGAAACACCATGGATGAATAAAGAGATAAGGGTAAAGTTGAAACTAAAGGAAAAGGCAAACTCTAACTACATAGACAATAAAGGAGAGGATGACAAAAGGGAATATGAAGAGGGTAAGAAAGAAGTAAAAAAAAATTAGGAAATCAAAGAGGAACTACAAATTAAATATCAAGGCATATAAAAAGAAACAGCAAAGCATTTATCAACACAAATAACAAAAGAAAAATCAGAATAAGGATAGGGCCACTAAGGGAAGCACAAGATAAACTCACAGGAAATATTGAATAGTTACTTTGCCTCAGTATTTACCAGGGAGACTAACAAGGTGGATATGACATTAGAAGGAGAGATCAAAAAATACATAAAAACATTTAAGATAGAAAGGGGGAGATAATTTCTAAACTAATCAAATTAGAAAGGATAAAACCCCTGGACTGGATGGATTGCATCAGTGCATATTAAAAGAAGTTAGGGAGGAGATAGCAGAGGCACTATTACATATATATATAAAAATTCATTACAAACGGGAATAGTGCCAGAGGACTGGCAAACAGCTATTGTTATTCCTATATTTAAAAAGGGAGATAGAACAAATCCAGGGAACTATAGACCAGTCAGCTTAATGCTAGTGGTAGGAAAGATAATGGAATCTTTATTCAAAGATGTAATAGAAAAACATCCAGAGAACAAAAATATAATAAAGAATAGTCAGCATCCATTTCAGAAGGGAAGGTCATGCTTGACCAGCCTTATTGAATTCTTTGAAGAAGTAACAGAAAGTGTAGACAAGAGTAATGCAGTAGATGTAATATATTTGGATTTTCAAAAGGCCTTCGATAAGGTGCCGCATTGTAAACTCATGACTAAGGTCAGAGCATATGGAGTCAGAGGACCCGTAGCAGAATGGATAGCAAGTTGGCTACAAAACAGAGAGTAGGGATTAAGGGTACGTACTTAGACTGGCAAAAGGTGCGAAGTGGTGTTCCACATGGATCGGTGCTGGGACCATGGTTGTTCACAATTTAACTAATGATTTGGATCTGGGAATCGGAAGTACAATTTCAAAATTTGCAGACGACACCAAATTGGGAGGTGTGGTTAATATCAAAGGAAGAATGCGTCAAAATGCAAGAGGACATTAATAAACTTGCAGAATGGGCATATAATTGGCAAATTAATTTCAATATAGATAAGTGTGAGGTGGTGCATTTTGATAGGAAGGAAAAGGAGGCTACATACTGCTTGAATAATAAGAGTCTGAATGGGGTAGAGGAGCAAAGGAATCAAGGGGTACAGATACACAAATCACTAAAGGTAGTGACGCAGGTTAATAAGGCCAAAAAAAAAGGCAAATCAAGCACTGGGGTTCGTTTCTAGAGGGCTAAAACTGAAAAGCAGAGAAGTTATGTTAAACTTGTATAAAACCTTGGTTAGACCACACTTGGAATACTGTGCACAGTTCTGGTCTCCATATTATAGAAAGGATATAGATGCATTGGAAAGGATGCAAAAAAGATTCACAAGGACAATACCAGGACTGAGAGGATATACTTATCAGGAAAGGTTGAACAGGCTGGGGCTCTTTTCTCTAGAAAAGAAAAGGCTGAGGGGTGACCTGATAGAGGTCTTTAAGATAATGAAAGGGTTTGATTGGGTAGATCTAAAGAAAATGTTTCCACTTGTGGGGTAAGTCCAAAACTAGAGGACATTAATATAAAATAGTTGCTAATAAATCCAATAGGGAATTCAGGAGAAACCTCTTTACTCAAAGAGTCGTAAGAATGTGGAATGCGCCACCACAAGGAGTGGTTGAGGGCAAATAGCATAGATGCATTTAAGGGGAAAACTAGATAAGCACGAGGGAGAAAGGAATAGAAGGGTATGCTGATAGGGTTAGATGAAGTAGGGAGAGAGGAGGCTCGTGTGGAGCATAAATGCCGGCATAGACCAGTTGGGCCGAATGGTCTGTTTCTGTGCTGTAGTTTCGATGTAACTTTTGAAAGTCCATATACAGAACATCAACCACACTACCCTCATCAATCCTCTCTGTTACTTCATCATAGAACTCAATCAAGTTAGCCAAACATGATTTTCCTTTAACAAATCCAATCAGCCCATACTTTTCCAAGTGCCAATTAATTTTGTCCTAGATTATTATCTCTAAATGTTTCCCCACCACTGACGTTAGGCTGACTGGCCTGTAATTGCCTGGTTTATCCCTCCCCTTTTTTGAACAGGGGTGGAACATTTGCAATCCTCCAGTCCTCTGGCACCGTCCCCATTTCTAAAGGAGGATTGGAAGATTGTGGCCCGAGCCTCTGCAATTTCTACCCTTACCTCTCTCAGAAAAATAGAATGCATCCCATCTGCACCCAGTGACTTTCCTACTTTGAGTACTGTCAACCTTTTAATTACCTTTTCTTTATCTATTTTTATCCTATCCAATATCACTGCTGCCTCCTCCTTTGCTGCTTCAATGGCAGCATTCTCTTCTATAGTGAAGACGGATGAGAAATATTTAGTACCTTAGCCATACCCTCTGCCTCCAAAGAAGATTTCCCTTTTAGTCCCTAATCAGTCCCACCCTTCCTTTGACGACACTTTTACTATTTATGTTTATACAAGACTTTAGGGTTCCCTTTTATGTTAGCCGCTAATCTATTCTCATACTCTCTCTTTGCCCCTCTTATTTCCTTTTTTCGATCTCCTCTGTACTTTCTGTATTTAGCTTGGTTCTCTACTGTATTATGAACTTTACATTTGTCATAAGCCTTCTTTTTCTGTTTCATCTCCCTGGATGATCTTTAGTCATCCAGGGAGCTCTAGCTTTGGATGTCCTTCCTTTCCTCCTCCCAGGAATGTGTCTACTCTGTACCCGAACCATCTCCTCCTTGAAGGCCTCCAAATGTTCAATTACTGTTTTGCCTACCAATTTTTGATTCGAATCCACCAGGGCAAGATCAGTTTTTAACTCACTGAAATTTGCCCTCCTCTAGTTAAATATTTTTATGCTTGATTGTTCCTTGTCCTTTTCCATAACTATTCTAAACCTAATGATAATATGATCACTGTTCCCCAAATGCTCCCCCACTGAAACATGCTCCACTTGCCCCACTTCATTCCCCAGAACTAGATCCAGTACTGCTTCCTTCCTTTTTGGGCTAGAAACACACGAGGGGAAAAATTTGATAGAGGCTGTTTTTGGGCGTAGGTAGCGTGATGTGCTGTTACCCCGCGCCCAACGGCCCCTGTGCAGGCAGGACGCAAGTTTTAACCCACTCGAGGACTTACCTGCAATCAGCGTACCTTTCCAGACCTTGCACAGGGAATCAATGAAATTTGCACGTTCCACCACCAGAGCGAGCTCAATCTCTTAAAGGGAGGATGTTTTTTTAGAAATCTCTTTAGGTAGCTGGTACCTGTGATTTGATGAAAATAACAGTCTACTGACTGCACGGAGTCTGAACGGAGATCAGGCATCGCACACGAAAAACACAGATGCAGGTCCCATCCCAATGTTTACACACCGATGAATTATATTAAAATATTGAATAAAGGTTGCGCACCACTAAATCCCACATCCTCCAATCTGCACGCCAGACCTCACCAATCTGTCGATCTGAGTTGGTACCAGGCCTGCGAGAGTTTGTTTTTTTTATTCGTTCACGGGATGTGGGCGTCACTGGCGAGGCCAGCATTTATTGCCCATCCCTAATTGCCCTTGAGAAGGTGGTGGTGAGCCGCCTTCTTGAACCGCTGCAGTCCGTGTGGTGACGGTTCTCCCACAGTGCTGTTAGGAAGGGAGTTCCAGGATTTTGACCCAGCGACAATGAAGGAACGGTGATATATTTCCAAGTCGGGATGGTGTGTGACTTGGAGGGGAACGTGCAGGTGGTGTTGTTCCCATGTGCCTGCTGCTCTTGTCCTTCTAGGTGGTAGAGGTCGCGGGTTTGCGAGGTGCTGTCGGAGAAGCCTTGGCGAGTTGCTGCAGTGCATCCTGTGGATGGTACACACTGCAGCCACGGTGCGCCGGTGGTGCAAGCACCAAGGTTCTCTGCTGATGCACTAGAGACCTTGGGTGCAAGAGGTGGACAGAAGGAGTGACATCCTCCATCCGCAGGGGGTGGGGGGGCAAGAGGCCCTCCAGATATATACTCAAAAGGCAGTGGGAGGCAGAGGGGGACAAAGTCAATGCCAGGCGCACAGCATCATGAACATGGATGCAGTGCAGGAAGAAGTTCAATGCTTTGACATGAGTGGTCAAGGTGAGTGAGGTCAACTATCAAGTGGCGTCTCCTACCAACTGCACCACGCACTACACCCCCATCCTCTTTCAATCAGTACTCAATTCCGCCAATCCAATGCTTCCTCTCACCCTTACACATTACCACTGTTTCAAGTCGCCCACCCACAACTCACAGGCCAAACACACTGGCAGCTATTCAACCATGACAGACACATCACCCAGACACACGTTCCAGTTTCTTGCAGGAGAAAGTGGCACATATCAAGAGGCAGTAAGTGGCAGTGGCATTTAGCCCCTCGAGCCTGTTCTGCCATTCAATAAGATCATGGTGGACCTGTGACCTAACTCCATATACCCGCCTTAGCCCCATATCCCTTAATACCCTTGGTTAACAGAAATCTATAAATCTCAGATTTAACATTCACAAGTGAGCTAGCATCAACTGCCGTCTGCAGAAGAGCATTCTAAACGTCTCCCATCCTTTGCGTATAGAAGCATTTCCTAACTTCACTCCTGAACGTCCTGGCTCTAAATATTAGGCTATGTCCCCTAGTCCTAGTATTGAAGTCAAGGAGACCTCCAAAAACAGTTACAAATGTCTCGGCAGCCAGAAGCAATAATCCAGCCACTAACCTGTAAATCCTGCATGGTCCCTTTAAATAGTGCTGGTGGGGGGGTCCTCCAGGCACTCAGACACATTCAGATGGTCGGGGTTAAGACTGTGCGTTGAGTTGAGCGTTAAGTCCCAAAATGCTGTCTATCACTTTAAATCAGCATTGCACACTGACTGAAGCCATTTTCCTCCTGCTTTACATGATTCCAGTGTTAGCTATCTGCGCCTGCACTAACTCCTATACCAAGATGACGTCTGGCACACGTCATGCTGGAAACATCCGTGTGCATCCAAGACGCCATCTTGGTATGGGCGCTATACGGCCCAATTCAGCAACCCCCCGTACCAGAAAATTCTCTTGTATACATTTCAGGAATTCCTCCCCCTCTTTGCCCATTATTCTGTTACTATCCCAGTCTATATTGGGATAATTGAAGTCCCCCATTATCACTACTCTATAATTCTTGCATCTTTCTTTAATTTGCCTGCAAATTTGCTCCTCCATCTTCTTTCCACTTTAGGTGGCCTATAGTATATACCCAGCAGTGTAATAGCTCCTCTATTATAGAATCATAGAAGTTACAACATGGAAACAGGCCCTTCGGCCCAACATGTCCATGTCGCCCAGTTTATACCACTAAGCTAGTCCCAATTTCCTGCACTTGGCCCATATCCCTCTATACCCATCTTACCCATGTAACTGTCCAAATGCTTTTTAAAAGACAAAATTGTACCCGCCTCTACTACTGCCTCTGGCAGCTCGTTCCAGACACTCACCACCCTTTGAGTGAAAAAATTGCCCCTCTGGACCCTTTTGTATCTCTCCCCTCTCACCTTAAATCTATGTCCCCTCGTTATAGACTCCCCTACCTTTGGGAAAAGATTTTGACTACCTTATCTATGTCCCTCATTATTTTATAGACTTCTATAAGATCACTCCTTAACCTCCTACTCTCCAGGAAAAAAAGTCCCAGTCTGTCTAACCTCTCCCTATAAGTCATACCATCAAGTCCCGGTAGCATCCTAGTAAATCTTTTCTGCACTCTTTCTAGTTTAATAATATCCTTTCTATAATAGGGTGACCAGAACTGTACACAGTACTCCAAGTGTGGCCTCACCAATGCCCTGTACAACTTCAACAAGACATCCCAACTCCTGCATTCAATGTTCTGACCAATGAAACCAAGCATGCCGAATGCTTTCTTCACCACCCTATCCACCTGTGACTCCACTTTCAAGGAGCTATGAACCTGTACTCCTAGATCTCTTTGTTCTATAACTCTCCCCAACGCCCTACCATTAACGGAGTAGGTCCTGGCCCGATTCGATCTACCAAAATGCATCACCTCACATTTATCTAAATTAAACTCCATCTGCCATTCATCGGCCCACTGGCCCAATTTATCAAGATCCCGTTGCAATCCTAGATAACCTTCTTCACTGTCCACAATGCCACCAATCTTGGTGTCATCTGCAAACTTACTAACCATGCCTCCTAAATTCTCATCCAAATCATTAATATAAATAACAAATAACAGCGGACCCAGCACCGATCCCTGAGGCACACCGCTGGACACAGGCATCCAGTTTGAAAAACAACCCTCTACAACCACCCTCTGTCTTCTGTCGTCAAGCCAATTTTGTATCCAATTGGCTACCTCACCTTGGATCCCATGAGATTTAACCTTATGTAACAACCTACCATGCGGTACCTTGTCAAATGCTTTGCTGAAGTCCATGTAGACCACGTCTACTGCACAGCCCTCATCTATCTTCTTGGTTACCCCTTCAAAAAACTCAATCAAATTCGTGAGACATGATTTTCCTCTCACAAAACCATGCTGACTGTTCCTAATTAGTCCCTGCCTCTCCAAATGCCTGTAGATCCTGTCCCTCAGAATACCCTCTAACAACTTACCCACTACAGATGTCAGGCTCACTGGTCTGTAGTTCCCAGGCTTTTCCCTGCCGCCCTTCTTAAACAAAGGCACAACATTTGCTACCCTCCAATCTTCAGGCACCTCACCTGTAGCGGGTGATGATTCAAATATCTCTGCTAGGGGACCCGCAATTTCCTCCCTAACCTCCCATAACGTCCTGGGATACATTTCATCAGGTCCCGGAGATTTATCTACCTTGATGCGCGTTAAGACTTCCAGCACCTCCCTCTCTGTAATATGTACACTCCTCAAGACATCACGAATTATTTCCCCAAGTTCCCTAACATCCATGCCTTTCTCAACCGTAAATACCGATGTGAAATATTCATTCAGGATCTCACCCATCTCTTGTGGTTCCACACATAGATGACCTTGTTGATCCTTAATTAAGATGACCTTATTGTTCCTTAATTCTAATCAAATAGATTCTGTCTTTGATCCCAAACTACATCATCCCTTTCCAGTGCTATAATAGTTTGTTTGATCAATACTGCTACCTCCCACCCCCCTTTCTTTCCTTCTCTATCCTTCCTGAATACCTTATAGCCAGGATTATTAAGTACCCAATCCTCTCCTTCTTTGATCCAGGTCTCTGTTATTGCCATTATATCATAGTCACATGTGGCGACTTGAGCCTGCAGCTCACCAACCTTATTTACCACACTACATGCATTTACACACATGCACTCCAAACTCACCTTAGACTGCCTCGCATTTGGCTCCTGTTTGATCCCTCCTATTTCTGAACTATCCTTTACTCTAATGTTAGTTGTCTTTGTCAGTCCCTTGTGCACCTTGTTTCTCCTTTCTAATGTTTCATTCGGGTTTTGGTGCCCATCCCCCTGCCAAATTAGTTTAAATGGACAGTCAGGCGACTAACAGGAGGAAGAGGATCCGTAAGCATCCCCATCCTCAACCATGGTGGAGCCCAGCACAGGACTTCAAGAGACAAGGCTGAAGTGTTTGCAAATGTCTTCAGCCAAAAGTTTTGCGTGGGTGATCCTACCCTGCTCTCTTACAGATGCCAGTGTCCAGCCAATTCGATCCATTCCACGTGACCTAAAGAGGCTTAACGCAGCAAAGGCTATTGACCCTGATAACATCCCAGTTGTAGTACTGAAGACCTGTGCACCAGAGCTAGCCACTCCCCTAACCAAGCTGTTCCAAGCACAGCTATGACACTGGTATCAACCCAACAATGTGAAAGGACAAACCTGGGCAACCTATCTACTAAAAATAAGATAAATATAATCTTGCAAATTACTGCCTTATCAACCTACTCCCAATCATGAGTGAAGTGATGGAAGGAGTCATCAATAGAACCATCAAGTGATATCTGCTCCTCAATAACCTGCTCACTGATATTCAGTTCAGGAGTGGGGGTTGTTCGCTGGTGATTCCACAATATTCAGTTCTATTCACAACTCCTCTGATAATGAAGCAACTCATGCCAGCCTTCAGCAAGACTTGCACAACATCCAGGTTTGGGTTGACAAGTGGTAGGTAACACTTGTGCCAGATAATGACTATCTTGAACAAGAGAAAGTCTCACAATCTTCCTTTGACCTTCAAAAGTCTCCAAATTCCCCTACAGGTCACACAGCATCGTGACATGGACATATATTGCCATTCCTTTCTCATTACTGGGTTAATATCCTGGAATTCCCAACCTAACACCAATGTGGGAGCATCATCACCATAAGGAAACCACCGCCAAACAGACGAGGCAATGGAACTACGCTGCCTACATGAAAACCAAGAGCAGGAAGCTTGAGAACCTCGGCATCACCACCAGCATCAACCAAGCCTCCCCCGGTACCACGGTTACAACCACAGGGAAGCATATCGTCAATTTGTCCGACCACACCCTTCAACCAGACTAAATCAAAGTTCTCAGCCGAGGGCTCAATTTCTGCCCCACCACCAAAATGGACCCCATCGGTCTCGCGGCGGACACAGAGGAATTCATCAGGAGAATGAGACTCCGGGAATTCTTCCACAAATCCAAAGATTTCAGCAGCGAACCCAATGAGACAATCAACGATCTGGAACAGCAGACAGAGGGATCCGCGGTACAGCAATCGAAGAAGAAAGAGTCAAACTGGACTCCTCCGGAGGGTCGCTGCCCTAAACTTGACATGTATGCTCAAGCTGTCAGGAGATGCATCAACGCCAGATTCATCAGCCGCACTCAAGACAGTCCAGAATGTCACCAGAGCACAACGCAACGCCATCGACGCTCTCAAGACCAACCGCAACATCGTCATCAAACCAGCGGACAAAGGAGGAGCATCGTCATACAGAACAGAACGGACTATTGCAAAGAAGCATACCGACAACTGGACAACCAGGAACACTACAGACGGTTACCCGCAGATCCGACCAAAGAACACACCCACCAGCTCAACAAACTGATCAAGACCTTCGATCCAGACCTTCAAAGCATCCTACGTGCTCTCATCCCACGTACTCCCCGCGTGGGAGACTTCTACTGCCTCCCAAAGGTACACAAAGCCAACACACCCAGACGTCCTATCGTATCAGGCAAAGGAACCCTGTGTGAGAACCTCTCTGGATACGTCGAGGGCATCCTGAAACCCATCGTACAGGGAACCCCCAGCTTCTGTCGCGACACTACAGACTTCCTACAAAAACTCAGCACCCACGGATCAGTTGAACCAGGAACACTTCTCACCACGATGGACGTCTCGGCACTCTACACCAGTATCCCCCACGATGACGGCATCGCTGCAACAGCCTCAGTACTCAACACCAACAGCCAATCTCCAGACGCCATCCTACAACTCATCCGTTCATCCTGGATCACAATGTCTTCACCTTCGATAACCAGTTCTTTACCCAAACACACGGAGCAGCCATGGGGACCAAATTCGCACCCCAATACACCAACATTTTCATGCACAAGTTCGAGCACGACTTCTTCACTGCACAGGACCTCCAACCAACGCTATACACCAGATACATCGACGACATTTTCTTCCTATGGACCCACGGCGAAGAATCACTGAAGAGACTACACGATAACATCAACAAGTTCCATCCCACCATCAAACTCACCATGGACTACTCCTCATAATCGGTTTCTTTCTTGGACACACAAATCTCCATCAAAGACGGGCACCTCAGCACCTCACTCTACCGCAAGCCCACGGACAACCACACGATGCTCCACTTTTCCAGCTCCCACCCTAACCACGTCAAAGAGGCCATCCCCTATGGACAGGCCCTGCGAATACACAGGATCTGCTCAGACGAGGAGGAACGCGGTGGACACCTACAGACGCTGAAAGGCGCCCTCATAAGAACGGGATATGACGCTCGACTTGTCGATCGACAGTTCCGACGGGCCACAGCGAAGAATCGCATAGACCTCCTCAGAAGACAAACACGGGACGCAACCAACAGAGTACCTTCGTTGTCCAGTACTTCCCCGGAGTGGAGAAACTACACCATGTTCTCCGCAGCCTTCAACATGTTATCGATGACGACGAACACCTCGCTAAGGCCATCCCCACACCTCCACTACTCGCCTTCAAACAGCCACCCAACCTCAAACAGACCATCGTTCGCAGCAAATTACCCAGCTTTCAGGAGAACAGCGTCCACGACACCACACAACCCTGCCACGGCAACCTCTGCAAGACATGCCAGATCATCGACACAGATACTACCATCACACGAGAGGACACCACCCACCAGGTACATGGTTCATACTCCTGTGACTCGGCCAACATTGTCTACCTCATACGTTGCAGGAAAGGATGCCCCGGAGCATGGTACATTGGCGAGACCATGCAGACACTGCGACAACGGATGAACGGACACCGCGCAACAATCGCCAAACAGGAGGGTTCCCTTCCAGTCGGGGAACACTTCAGCAGTCAAGGACATTCAGCCACCGATCTTCAGGTAAGCATTCTCCAAGGCGGCCTTCGAGACACACAACAACGCAAAATCGTCGAGCAGAAATTGATAGCTAAGTTCCGCACCCATGAGGACGGCCTCAACTGGGATCTTGGGTTCATGTCACGCTACACGTAACCCCACCAGTGGAAAAAAAAGTTATCTGTTTTTAATATAACTGGACATTCTCTCTCTCTCTCTCTTTACCTTTCGGGTCTCTTTCTCTCCTTTTCTGTGTAATTTGACCCTTGTGTATTCAGTATACTGGGACATACTGTTTTCCGTGGCTAACCTGTCTGAACACCAGCGACACCTTTGATTCCCAGCCTAATATAAGATATGCGATTTGAGAACCTCTCATTCACTCACTCACCTGACGAAGGAGATAATCTCCAAAAGCATGTGATTTTCAAATAAAACTGTTGGACTATAACCTGGTGTTGTAAGATTCCTTACATAAGGAAGAGCAGTTCAAGGAGAAGGTCCACTACCTCCTTCTCAGGGTAACTAGGAATGGGAAGGAAATGCAGCTTCACCAGCTTTTCCCACATCCAGAGAACATTTTTTTTTAAATCAATTGTTATTTTTTTAAAAAAGGGACAGTGCTTTCATAACAAAATGCTTTCAAAAACCTTTCTTCATTTATAATACACAGGAAGATGATGTAAACTGGATAGGAATACATCGTGGTATCATTGGTGTGCAATGTTGTCATGATGAAAATGATTCTGGACTCTTCTCCTTCTCCAACCAAAATAAAAGACAAACATTTATTCATGGGACGGACTGACCTTGCCACAGTTGGCATTTTGAGGTCAATTCACCCTGAACTGACCCCAATTTATGCAACTCCAAACAAGGTCCAAACCATGAGAATTGTTGAGCCAAGGTTAAAATGATCAAAACAAAAACCTTCAACTGGTGAAGATTCAAATACCTGGAATAACAAAAAAAATCTGCCTGCTAATCAGAAATGTAAACCAAGCTGGGCCAGGAGCAAGTTTAAGTGATCCAGTGTGACATCATAGCAGTAACTAATTATCGCTTCGACTGTCTAGTTGCATTTGCTCTTGCTGAGGTACTTACCTTAACATTGCTTACACTTCAGGAAAGAACAGTCTCCTGATTACTCCAGTTCATTGGAGTGGTATCTCAAACATTAAATCAGTGCAGGATGCCTTCATTTCACTCCCATTCTTTAATCTTTTAAACTTAGATACTACAGACTCTTGGGCATTGCTCTAGATGTTTCAGGCATAAGCAAACCTGACACAGAAATGCCACCCCCTCATTTTACAAGGAAGTTTTTAAAAGGCAAATGTTATTTAACTGATTGGTTTCTGAGCAATGTAGTGCTGAAGCCAACTTGTAACTAGTGGAAACTACACAAACACCAGCTTATTGCACAACATTGGGGATTACAGCTACACTGCAAGTGCTGATCTTACCAAGGGCTGATCTGGTTGCCAAATCTATTATATTATGTATACTTTGATTGAAATTTCTGTGTGACATCTCCAGCCAACTTTTTACTAAATCAAAAGAGATCAGACAGAAAGAAGAGATTTTTTTCAAATGATGGTTTGTGTCGATACATTTTTGTATTCTTCTGCAATGTTTAACCACTCAAAGCGAAAGCTGTCTTGTTCAAAAGAATGTCACTCTACCACTTCCAGCAGTACATGCAATAGGAAAGAAAACAAAGACAGAAGAGATCCTACAGCAATGCACTTCCATCACCAGGTGAAAACACATAATTTAGTTGAGAATTTTTCAATTATTACATTTTTTTTCCAGATTACCTTCTTCCAAAGCAGAAAGAAAAGTGTTTGTAGACTTTGATTCTTAGAAAAAAATCCTGAGTAGGTTAAAGAAGGTGCAGCAACATGTGGGAATAAGGTCACAATGTAATTACATAGTGCTACAGGTAACACCAGTAAATCACACACAATGCATTAACCATAAAAAGACAAGATTAGGTAAAATAATTACCTGCAGACTGGCAACCCTAGAAATCATTAACCCATTCCCAGCCAAAGTGGCCAATTAAATGGCTGTGAATATATTCAAAACTCTTCATGATTTCTCATTGTGAAAGTGTTAAGAAATGGCTATTGTAAATGAATTGTTTACACACTTAGTTTATCATTTATGATGTTGCTTTGAATCATTTTTGTATTGCACTTTTATTCAACGATTAAAGTAAAAATCTATAACTGTTATCCTCTCACCTTTTAGTTTATTCCACTCCCATATAGAGTACTGATCATGTGCCCGCTGCATCCCTCCAGAGAGCAGGCAAGACACAAAGATTTACCTCATCACAGACAAAGTGTAATATGGAACCATTATCACTGAACTATCTGAGTGACTCTAGCCTAAATAAAATGACTCTAAACCTGGACTATACTATGAGTCTTGCTGTTCTAGACCTTACACTAGTGCTCCTTTTCTTCAGCCTCCACTTTAAGCAGTATTAATGGGTATGCCCATTCTTCACCCTTTCCCTCTGCTGCTAGTAAAGCTAATACTAGCTCATAATCTTCAGCCCTCATATTAACTTCAAACACCACTGAGAGAACTGATGCCACTGCCCACTTTACTAACTTTAAAAAAATAGCTGCTGTGGGAATGGAGCTCGATACATGTGCGTAACCAGGAGCTCTCTCTCGATGTGCAGAATGCAAGTCATAGCCTGCAACATAGTTCAGATCTTGCCAACTGCATTTCACATTCAACACCAACAGACTCACACCAGTCATGCAGTATAATTGCTATTTTTTATTTACCTAATTGACAGTGACATTTGACTTTTCTGCTCCAATCCTGCACAAATCTACATGCCTCCAAAAAAATACACCATAAAGCCACCTTACACCTCAATTCATCTGTCATACAGCCTGGCAACAGGGTTAGGGAAAGAAAAACTAAGATTTCATTCTCAGGTAATCTATAATTTTTGTTTTGAAATGTTATTTACCCAAATAATTTTAAAATGTGTCTGTCTTTTTATTTGACATTGGACAATTGTTTTATATGGAGCATTCAAAGGCATATAGTACTGTGTTACATTAGATTTGTACCAGTTAATGTAACTGGTTACTGTCCATTGCATGGCAGTCATTCTTCTATGTATTCTGACGCAGCCATTCTGGTACTTATTTCCTGAAGGCCACCTTTTGTTTTAGAGCTTGTTTGCTACTAAAAATTTTTTTTTTTTTACAGGATTCAGTTCTCTCTGTTGACTGAACTTTACTAGGTGAAGAAAAGATGCTCTCCAATGGCTCAATGGAGAATTATGCTGTATGGTATGGTAGTGGGCTACATTAACCAGGTCTAGATTGTTGCTCGCTTCTTAGTGGCAGAGGAGGCATTATAAAGTGGCCTCAACACCCTGAACTAAAGAGAGGAAAAAAGAAACCAAATGGAGTTCCCACTTCTGATCTCTAGCTAATGACTCGCACTTAGATGAAGTATGTGTTTGGGTGACAAAATGGGGTGCAGCTGCAGTACTTTCCAGAGTTGAATAACCCAAAGACGATCAATCTCAGGGCCCATGCATGAAGAATGCCACTCGGGCAAAGACTCTGAGTGCAGTGGCTGACAAAGAACTGTACGCTAGCATGTGACACTGCCTTGAGGAAGTTAGAAAGGGGGGGTAAAAGAAATTCCTCATTCCCCTTCTTTGCATCCTCCTCTTTTGGCTGAGTTACTGATACGTTCACAGGAGAAGAATACCACAGGGCCCGGCGAATGTGTCCAAGTGTGATTCGGAGAGACAGAACATCTTTCTATGTGACAAAATTGGAAGAAACTCATCATGCTATCACTGCATGATTTGGCCTTTGCTGCTTCCAAAGATGTTCCAGTAAAAAAAAATATAAACTGGTTTTACAGGAACAACTACCACTTCCCTGTCGGTCAGACAGCCAAGAAAGTCAAAGGATATGACCAATTTTTATTGGTGTCATTAAAACTGCCCAGAACTTAATCAAATCTTTTGGGGAATGGCAAGGCCATTCTTTTTTTTTCTTTTTCAACTCTAGGATTTTGGCCTGATTCCAGCTCAAATAATAAAAATAAAAAGGGTAAAAATTCCTTTCCTGCATTTCTGCTCCAAGTGATTCTTGTGAAATCGTGCACTGCCAGCTGGTGATTTTCTATCCATTAGTTTTAATGGGCAAAAAATCTTGGGCTGGGGTTGTACAATTTTGCAATATTCAAAACCAAAATTTTTACCTTAAACCTCTGTGGCTGTTATGGTCTTAAATAAAATGCTTTGGACATTGTCAACCCAGTTCCTAGTGAGCATGAATCTATAGCATAAAATTACCCATAATTGACCATAAATTGTCGTTATGGTCTAAATTTTCCAAAGAAACTCAGTGCATATCGGAAAATTACAGGCACTTCCTGTGATTTTCCGATATGCGTGTCAATGGACGAGGTTCCTCATTGTCTAAATGTCAATCTCCTTCACAGAGACCATGCAAGTCAGCAAAATTATTTGAAGAGGAAACTAAATTAGGAGACAAGTGCTGCCAGAAGGGATTCAACAAGTTCTGCATAACAGGTTTTTAAAAGAAGAATAAAGCTCACGGAATGAATAGCAAATTAGCTATCTGGATTGAAGGTCAATTTAGCAACAGAAAGTGTAAATTGACAATAAATGGAAAGCTTTTCTCTGGGAGGCAGTGATTATTGATAATCTGTCCTAAAACCCCTACACTTTATAAACTATTTAAACTACATGGAGCAGGCTTCTTCTAGTCATATAAAATATTTACTATTGCTGCTGGGCTACCTGATGCAGTGATCAGTATTGAGAAGGCTAATGACATTCAAAGTGACCTGGATCAATTAACTGGATAGCCAGCTGAATGGCAAATGGATTTTAATATGGATATGCGTAATATTTGGTTAGGTAATGGACATTGGAACAGGAAACCTGAAATATGTAAATAATAGATAACGAGCCAATTTTCCTCTTGTCTCCCCTACCACCAGACAGACAGCTCAGTGTACCAGAGGTGCACTACACCTGTAGAGGGAGAAGAGCAAGAAGAGCAACCAAATTCTCTGGCCCTATACCAGCACCCTCTCAGCATCGGCCAGCACCCTGGAAGGGACTTGAGCTGCCAACGGCGGGGCGGGGACGGGGATAGAAACAGGAATACAATTGTAGGCCTAAGAGGCCTCAGCTACACTCCTGCCTGCAGGCATTAGGGCCTTGAGGTGCTATGGAGAGATTTGGGAGAAGTTTCTGTTGGATCTGAGTTCTCTTTGGCTGAATATTATCTGATTGACGAAATGTGGAACTGTCCAAAATGCATTCAAACCCAGAAGGGTTGCTGCTGCCAGAAGTGCATTTATTTATTGTGCTCAATGGGTTTATTTTTGCACCAAGAAACCAGACATTAGCAGCATTCTGATGCTTCCTGGGGAGTGATTAGGCTGCAGTTTACTCTATTTAAATAACATCTAAATGATGGGAGCAAAGTTCAAGTTTAATGGAGATTATCTGAACCCCAAGGTCAAACTGCAGCCTAGAAACATAGAAAACAGGAGCAGGAGTAGGCCATTCGGCCCTTCGAGCCTGCTCTGCCATTCAATATAATCATGGCTGATCCACTATCTCAATACCATATTCCCACTCTCTTCATACACCTTGATGCCTTTTGTGTCTAAAATATCTATCTACCTCCTTCTTAAATATATTCAGTGACTTGGCCTCCACAGCCTCCTGTGGTAGAGAATTCCACAGGTTCACCAGCCTCTCAGTGAAGAAATTTCTCCACATCTCAGTCCTAAATGTCCTACCCCATATCCTGAGACTGTGACCTCCTTGTTCTGGACCCCCCAGCCAGGGGAAACATCCTCCCTGCATCCACTCTGTCTAGCCCTGTCAGAATTTTATATGTTTCAATGAGATCCCCACTCATTCTTCTAAACTCTAGTGAATAACTGCAGTAAGACATCCTTGCTCCTGTACTCAAATCCTCTTGCAATGAAGGCCAACATACCATTTGCCTTCCTAACTGCTTGCTGCACCTGTATGTTTGCTTTCAGTGACTGGTGTACAAGGACACCCAGGTCCCTTTGTACATCAACATTCCCCAATCTATCACCAATTAAATAATGCTCCGCCCTTCTGTTTTTCCTTCCAAAGTGGATAACTTCACATTTATCCGCACTATACTGCATCTGCCATGTATTTGCCCACTTGCCCAACTTGTCTAAATCGCTCTGAAGCCTCTTTGCATCCTCCTCACAACTCACAATCCCACCTAGTTTTGAGTCATCAGCAAACTTGGAAATATTACATTTGGTTCCCTCATCCAAATCATTGATATATATTGTGAATAGCTGGGGCCCAAGCACTGATCCCTGCGGTACATCATTAGTCACTGCCTGCCACCCCAAAAAGGACCCATTTATTCCTAATCTCTGTTTCCTGTCTGTTAACCAATTTTCAATCCATGCCCCCCAATCCCATGTGCTTTAATTTTGCACACTAACCTCTTACGTGGGACTTTATCAAAGGCCTTCTGAAAATCCAAATACACCCACATCCACTGGTTCTCCCTTATCTATTCTACCAGTTACATCCTCAAAAACTCCAGTAGGTTTATCAAATATGATTTCCCTTTCATAAATCCATGTTGACTTTGTCTAATCACATTGATATTTTCTAAGTGTCCTGTTATCACATCCTTTATAATAGACTCTAGCATTTTCCCTACTACTGATGTTAGGCTAACCGGTCTGTAGTTCCCTGTTTTCTCTCTCCCTCCTTTTTTTAAAATAGTGGGGTTACATTTGCCACCCTCCAATCTGCAGGAACTGTTCCATAATCGATAGAATTTTGGAAGATGACAATTAATGCATCCACTATTTCCATGACTACCTCTTTTTCTACTCTGGGATGCAGATCATCAGGCCCTGGGGACTCACCGGCTTTCAGTCCCATTAATTTCTCCAGCACTTTTTTTTTTACTGATACTAATTTCCTTTAATTCCTCCTTCTCACTCGTCCCTTGGTTCCCTAGCATTTCTAGGAAGTTATTTGCATCCTCTTCCGTGATGACAGACCAAATTATTTGTTTAATTGCTCTGCCACTTCTTTGTCCCCCATTATAAATTCTCCCATTTCTGACTGTAAGGGACCTACATTTGTCTTCACTAATCTTTTTCTTTTTACATACTTGTAGAAGCTTTTACAGTCCACTTTTATGTTCCTTGGAAGTTTACTCTCATACTCTATTTTTCCCCTCTTCATCAATCTCTTGGTTCTTTTGTTGCTGAATTCTAAACTGCTCCCAATCCTCAGGCTTGCTACTTTTTCTGGCAACTTTAAATGACTCCTTTTTGGACCTAATACTATCCTTAATTTCTTTTGTTAGCCATGGTTGGACCGCTTTTCCTTTTGTGTTTTTGCACCAGAAAGGAATGTATAATTGTTGCAATTCATGCATTCGTTCCTTAAATGTTAGCCATTGCCTATCCACCGTCATCCCTTTTAATAAAGCTTCCCAATTTATCATTGCCAACTCACTCCTCATACCTTCGTAGTTTCCTTTGTTTAGATTTAGGACCCTAGTTTTGGATCAGACTACTTCACTTTCCATCTTAATGAAGAATTCTATCATGTTATGATCACCCTTCCCTAAAGGACCCCGCACAACAAGATTATTAATTAACTCCTTCTCATTGCACAATACCCAATCTAGGATAGCATGTTCCCTGGTTGGCTCCTCAATGTACTGGTCTAAAAACCCATCTCATACACACTCCAGGAATTCATCCGCCACAGTATTATTGCTAATTTGGTTTGGCCAATCTATACGTAGATTAAAGTCACCCATAATTACTGTAGTACCCTTGTTACATGCATCTCTAATTTCCTGTTTGATGCCGTTCCCTACATTACCACTACTGTGTGGAGGCCTATAGACAACTCCCACCAGTGTTTTCTGCCCCTTGGTGCTCCTTAACTCCACCTAGACTGATTCTACACCTTGATTTTCTGAACTAATATCCTTTCTCACTATTGCTCTGATTTCATCCTTTACTAACAACGCCACCCCACCTCCTTTTCCTTTTTGCCTGTCCTTCCTAAATATCGAATACCCTTGGATATTCAGCTCCCAGCCTTGGTCACCCTGCAGCTATGTCTCCGTAATCGCAATTATATCATATCCGTTTACATCTATTTGCGTTGTTAATTCATCTACCTTATTACAAATTACAGATTTATCTCTAACATTTTTAGACATCTTAACATTTTTTTGTACTATGGCCCTATTTGTCTTATTACCATTTTTTTTTTACCTGGACCCTATATGTTAGTGCACTCTTTTGTTTGTATGCTCTGTCCCTTCCTGACACAATCTGGTTATCCTTACCCCAATCACTTTCCTGCACTGCTTCTTTGTCTTTCAGAACTCTATATAACATAGAACAATTAAAACAATGATAATAGCAATCATAAGCAGTGTATAAATTATGTTGATTGAAGACTTGACAATGTACTTTTATAGGACAACATATTAATACTGTCATAATTCAGGAAAATTAATTATTTTGCTATTCCACAGCAGAGCTGTGAGGGAATTAAGTATTTTGTAAATGTTAGAGAGTGTTTAGAAAGGAGTTATTTGCTCTGAAACACTACACAAAACACATGACAGTGTCTGGGTTTGCAAAAAATTAATCATTTGCCTTCCTCCTCCCCCACTTTGGCTCACCCCCAACAAATGATCATTTTTTGGTGACTAAATTTCCAGTAAGCTTTATCAACCCTTCTTAAGGGGGGGGGTGAAAGGGGCAGTTTCTGACAAAGAAAAAATTGATTGTAACATTCTATGGAAGAACTTTAAAGAGGTGTTTGAAAATGTCCCACTGATTTTATGACAAAATGTTAGGTGAAACTTTTTGTTTCATTTATAGAGGGACAAAAGCTAGAGAAAAGACTGATATGTTGATTTGGTGCTTATCTATAATACAAGCCACTTATTGATTCATTATATTATGAGCACATCAATCATTTATTCTTAAATTTTCACATTTGTTTGCAGTTTTTTTCCTACCTATTGTTTTGCTCTACTCATTGTTCTGTTCCCAGGGCTGTTGGATAATTCATTCCTTATCCTTTTTAATAACAGATTTGAAAAGCTAGATTCAGTAATATGTCTGACAATTAACTTCATTTATTATTGTTTCAAAACATTAATCTTAAGACTTCATACAGAGCAGTACACACCAGCCCTACGTCTAAAACTTACGTGTAAAGAACTTAGTAGGAATCATAAGCATTACTTATCCAAGCCTGTTCATGCCACCTCGCCTTCAACATAGTCAAAGTTCCTACTGAGTGAAACTTTGCATCTCTTTTTATACCATTTTCTTTCATTACCTAGTTCTTGCTGGGTCCAACTTTACTGAGTGTTTTATGACCCTTAGATCATTGAACAGATTGCTGGACAATGATGGGGGGGGGGGGGCCTTACGTCCTGTTACATTGTACCTTTGCTTCCTATCTTTGTTCTTCCCAAATTATAGCCTTTGTTGTACAAGCCTTTGACATCTTATCTCTTGCAATCTTTATAGTAAAAGGAACCTATTCCCTTATTTATACTGCTGTAATTTCCTTCTTTTACACTCCCCCCGCTATAATACAGTCTGTCTTTTCAAAGCCTATGTGTTTTAACCTAACAACCCCTTTTAGTTCCATATTATATTAATGTTAACTAGTTTATTTATTTAATAATCTATATGTGCCTATCCTTACAGAGTACAATGTCTTCAGCCCTGAAATTCATATCATACGATAGGATATGCGAGGACACAGCTAAAACCAATTCTATCTACATTAGCTGTTCTGTATTAAAATGTTATAACATATCTATATTCTAACAAGATCCATATCAATATTGCTCTGCAAACAGCCACTAGAACACATGTGAGAACAGTGTAGGAGGAATTCCTGTGGTCACTGTGCGCAGTGAAATGGTAAGCATGTTGTTTCCAAACACATTTCTGCTATTGCTGCACATATAGCAATCAGAGCACTTCTTTCGCGTGTGAATATTGACACACTCCCAATGATCCCTTGCAAACAATGATACATTCCTGGGGACTTCCTGGTAATACATGACCATAACAGCATTGATGCAATCAAAAGACAGGAAAGGATATAATGGAGAATGGGAGGTCAGAGGTGGGACAAAGACTATTTTGTTGGATGCAGTTTGGGAGAGTGTTAGAGGTGTTGGTAGAGTCGAGAACTGTTGAGAGGAAAAGAATTGTTTGGGATGAAGGGAGCTGACGAGTTCTGGCGGGGGGGGGGTTGGGTGGAGGGCAACTTCAGCAATGTAGGCGACGCAAGTGGTGGTTTATGAGTTTTGGACCATTTAGACTTTATGTCGTTGGGCAAGGAGAGTGTTCGAGATAAGGTCACTCCTAGTTTTAAGCCAGAGAGAAGTTTTGATCGTGTTTCTTCCCACTTCCATCTGAACTCACTCCCTGTCACTGAAGCACTTTCTAAAACCAAAACCAGCGAGGCCGCAATGGTGGCGCTAGATACCCACAATGCCCTGCGCCACTAAAACCGCTCTATTGTATAAGCGGGCTGTGCCGTTCCAGATACAGCAGCAGCCATCACCAGGCGAGCTTGAAAGTTTTTCTCCCAGGTTCCTCACAGCAGTGCCCGGGAGATCAATCTTCAATTCCAAGAGACTCCTGGATAATTCAGGAGGATTTGCAACCCTCCCTATTATGGTGCTTGTACCAGGCTACATGCACCAGCCTTTATTTGAAGGCCTTGCTGATTTAGAAACAACATCAACAAACAGGGCCATTTGAAGCAGGCAAAGGGTTAAACAGATGCACTAGATATAGATAGCTTTTGATTAAGCAATTTTTTTTCTGCCTCCCCTTATCAATAATTAAAAATAGGCTGTGTTACTTCCTGTTTTCTAATCAATGAGATTAGTTCTCAACAAGACTATCCAAGCCAGCAAAAGCAATCATAAAACACATCCAGAGGATTGAACATGTGTACTTGCTTATCTCTGTAATTGTGAATGTATATCATTTGATGGTGTAATTGAAAATGGATACTGAAAACAATTCAGCATTGGAGAGTATCCTATCGCCAATCGTATCTTTAGCTGAATGGCATTGTGAAACACAGGACTGCCTATTATAATGTAAGATTAGCTCTGCCAAGATTAGTCATATATTAAAGGTAAGTTCAGCACCGATTCTCTGAGCAAGGCTCCCCACTGGAAGCACAGGATCACTGAATTTACCCCAAAGTGAGATCTACTTATAGAAATGGATAACGTCCTTAATTCAGCATACCCCAGTCATTTTGAGTAAATGACATTCAAATAAATTACCAACTTTGTCTGATTTTGAATCTCATTTCTAAAGTTAAATTGTAATTTTTGTACCCAGGTATATTCTCAAAAATGAAAAGTTCTTTGCTTTTCAAAATAAGATCTGAGTGTTTGTTATCTATAAACTACTGCACATCTCCAATGGAAAGTATTAGAAACATTTTGCTCTCATTTGAAAACACGAAATACTCCTAATTTATTAACTATAAAAAGTAAAAAACAAATGATCGATCAATTTGGGTCTCATTTATATGCCTATCAACAATTATTAGGTATATACATCTGCATTTGGATTATGTTGAGTGCACAACTCTCTACACTTAATGCATACACTGGTTTACAAGAATCACCATCCAAGTTGCATACTTACTAAAATCAATGCATCTCGTCGCACTGATACTGCCACTCTGACTCAACAATGGAAATTCATTCACAGAATGAAAAGGAATTTTACTATTTCCTGTTCAGTACCTTTTCTTTCACGGCAATATTACTTTCTCTTTCTGTTATTTTCAATGATTTCACCAAGTCAAGCTTGGTCACATTACCTGTAGTTATTGCAGTGGCTGTGTTTGCGCTACTTTCCTCATTCCCACCAAGTTTGGTGCTGCCAGCTTCACTCTCACCCTCTGCTTTGGTGCTATTTGGTTGTATGTTACAGTTCAGCACTCCGTCACTGAGCGGATCTGTGTATCTTGCTGTTCCTGGTAGCAGCTCCAAGCTATTGTTCTGGCCCTTTGTTCCCGTTTCCTCTTTAGCTGAATCTACAACCTCTGAATCGCACGGGTTTCTATTTGCAATACAAGCAGTTTTGAGCCCATGGGCTGGTTGGCTTTCTGTTTTCTGCATTAGTAATATTTATAATTGGTCATTAACAGCAGAAAACATACGGAGATTGAAGCAGTTTTCTCCCTGAATAGTATTTATGTGGCTGTTTTAATTAAGAGATTACCAGGATTTGATTTACAAATCACCTCCTCATAGTTAAACTTGGAGAATTTTAAATGTTGTCTTCAAGCCAGGAGTGAGCAACTGGATTCTCGATATATTTAAAGGTGGTCCAACAGCTTTTCAGCTGTCCTATTTTCCAGTGTTTTGATCATTTAATCTGCTGCACTGTTCTTCAAGTCTTCCTTTCTCAGTACAGTACAGTATGTCCAAATGTCTTCTTTCTTCTTCAGTCTTTAAGTCTAAATTGTTCTTTTCCTTCAACTTGCTTCAAAAGCCATTGCATTAAGGTTATCTAGGATTGCAACGGGATCTTGATAAATTGGGCCAGTGGGCCGATGAATGGCAGATGGAGTTTAATTTAGATAAATGTGAGGTAATGCATTTTGGTAGATCGAATCGGGCCAGGACCTACTCCGTTAATGGTAGGGCGTTGGGGAGAGTTATAGAACAAAGAGATCTAGGAGTACAGATTCATAGCTCCTTGAAAGTGGAGTCACAGGTGGATAGGGTGGTGAAGAAGGCATTCAGCATGCTTGGTTTCATTGGTCAGAACATTGAATGCAGGAGTTGGGATGTCTTGTTGAAGTTGTACAGGGCATTGGTGAGGCCACACTTGGAGTACTGTGTACAGTTCTGGTCACCCTATTATAGAAAGGATATTATTAAACTAGAAAGAGTGCAGAAAAGATTTACTAGGATGCTACCGGGACTTGATGGTTTGACTTACAGGGAGAGGTTAGACAGACTGGGACTTTATTCCCTGGAGAGTAGGAGGTTAAGGGGTGATCTTATAGAAGTCTATAAAATAATGAGGGGCATAGATAAGGTCGATAGTCAAAATCTTTTCCCAAAGGTAGGGGAGTCTATAACGAGGGGGCACAGATTTAAGGTGAGAGGGGAGAGATACAAAAGGATCCAGAGGGGCAATTTTTTCACTCAAAGGGTGGTGAGTGTCTGGAACGAGCTGCCAGAGGCAGTAGTAGAGGCGGGTACAATTTTGTCTTTTAAAAAGCATTTGGACAGTTACATGGGGAAGATGGGTATCGAGGGATATGGGCCAAGTGCAGGCAATTGGGACTAGCTTAGTGGTATAAACTGGGCGACATGGACATGTTGGGCCGAAGGGCCTGTTTCCATGTTGTAACTTCTATGATTCTATGATTCTATGATTAATCAATGAGCTATGGAATTTGTTCCTGCAAGAAAAAATTACTGATTAGAAATACCAAAAGGGATGTTTTTATTTGCCAGTTGTTTGGAATATCAGGTTCTCTCTTTTGTTTGACTATGTCAGAGGCAGGCGGCTATATCGAATTTTTTTTTTTGAAGAATTATCTCCCGGTAGCAGTTTTGTAATTCAAATGGTTAAATGTTTGACTCCCAATCAGAAAGTCATGGGTTCAAGTTAGAGGAGTCTTGTCAGCTCTCAGCCAGACTCCATAATTTCAATCTCAGGGGAGGAAAGAAACAAACGGATCTTGCTACACTGCAATAGTATTACTAACCACCCAACCACAGAGCTGTGCTTACAGTAGTTATGAGGAAATTAAGCTTGTGTCCCGCCTTCCAAATTCCTTATTAAGAGGGTATGGAAATGGAAACCAGTGAGGAAACTGGAATGATTTCTCCCCAAACTCAGGTTTATTATTCTTGGTCAAAAACTCCATGCTTTGGAATATTTCCTTTAAGGCATATTCAGGAACAGCTTCTTTGTCGATGAGATGCTCAAAATATTTCACTGATGAATCACCGTTACCAAGTCTGCAGGAACAACCTCACTTCTCCATTGCTGCAAAGTATGTGCAAAAACTTCTTCCTTGAGGTTTTGCATTTTTCCAGAAATACAACCAATAACCAAATAAAACCATGAGCTAATTTTGGCTTATTTTTATTTATCTGAATGGGTATTGGCATTGGATTACCCATAAGAAACCTTGTGTTCATATGTTTATTCAATGTGGTCCAAAGTTTCCCTTCTGCCTTTGGACAAAAGTACTGCTTGTACACTGTCAAACAGCATTTGCAGCTGGCACAAGGGTAAAATGGCATTAGTGCCCAAGTTGCTATTTTGCCCTTTCCCATCCCCAGCGCACATGGCAAAAAAGGTACCTCAGGATAAAAAGAGGTCAAGTAGAAATTGTATGCACAGCAATGTAGATTTGTTCTTTTTCTAGTCTATTCGAAGAGAGAGTGCAAAAAGCACAGAACATTTCCACTTAAGGTAGGTCTCATCTGTGCATGACAGGTCCTTTTGAGCTACTTTTTAAACTAGCAAATCTATTGATTTTTTTTTAAATGAATGAATCATGTCAGTGAAAGATTTTTTTGGATTAGAAATAGCTTTTGGGTTTGCAAAATGAAAAGGAGGAATTCACCCTGCGCTCTGTCCAATCGTTCCTGGTGACAACCAATGTACCTTATACTATGCATATGTGCATTTAGGTATTCAACAGTACCTGCACAGACCAGTGATGCAAGGATTATATTTCTATGTTGGTGCAATATAGAAGAAAATGGAAAACAAAAAACTGAGTTTGTTCTTTGAAGTTCTGTAATTTGATTGCTCCAAATGGTTTAACATGAAGGCAATTCTCAAAAAATCAACAAGGTGATAAGTCACATGAATTGGAAAATGCCACGACTATACTTCGTGATAGTAGGGACAATGTAATTTTTCCTCAAGGTCATGTCAATTAAGTGAAATCTGTCCTTTTACTCACCTTGATTAAACAAATCTTTAGCCCCAGTCATACTGGAATTAAACTGGCATGATAAAAATTTCAAATACAATCCCTTGCACTTGCATTTTATTGGGACCTAAAGTATAGCATTTAACATTTTACCTAAAAACATGCCAATACTGAGGAGCCACGATCTGAATTGAACCTGAAAACCAAGTTTACTTAAATTGCAAGAATTAACTTAATTGGCTTAAAATATACACCTTTATCACGTGGGTTAGGATTTGATTTGGAATTTTTTTTCTAAATCCTCAAAAGCATAATAAACAGGTGGAAGAAACTGTGGAAATATTTTAAGGTTCGTATTTAGGAATCTGGGGCCTCAGGACACCAGACAAATAGAGCACCACCCCTCTTCCGCAACATAGTCAACTGTTATATTTTAATATTTCAAAGTTACAGGCATTTCAGGGTTACAAATGCCTTTCCAGTCTCAAGCTATCCATAGAGCTGAGATTCAACGATACCTTTTTGCTACAAACATATCACATTATCCCCCACAGCACAGAATACATCTCTATCAAAGGATAGTAAATCGGCCCTCCCTCAACATTCCAAAAACAGAGGCAAGCAGCGGACCTGATTCCAAGAAAAAAGTGTTATTTGCTAATAAAAAAAAATAGCTCACAACATTCACTATACCCCCTCAAAGAATATTTTGGCCAAAACACCTAGACAAATACTGCATTTTGTGCATTCGCTGTGTGTATGTGTGATTATAGTGGCAATGATGTGCTGTGGTTCAAAAGAAGTTGAATACAGACCAAAGGTCGGCTCCATGACAGCCTCACTGAACACGTTGCCCAAAGGAGTTGATACTTGAATTAGAGGATATATATAACATCAGTATTTATTGTTCTAGAAAGAAGAAGTTGCATTCTTAAAGTAGCTTTCACATCCTCAGGATGTCCCAAAGCACTTTATAGTCACTGAATTACTTTTTGTGAAGTGTAGTCACTATCATCATGTAGGTAAACGACCAGTTAACCTGTTATTAGTGGTGTTGGTTGAGGTTGACAAAGACAGTGCGAGAACTCCCCTGCTCGTCTTCAAATAGTGCTGCGGGATCTTTAAAATGTGCATGAAACATATTTACAGAAAAACTTATTAAAATGTTTTACGTTAATGTTGATGTAATTAAATATTTCATATTAAAAACATAGTATTTCAGACAAAATCTTACCTATAGGAACACTATAATTAAAGTTCTTCAATCATTCTAACTTTAGATTGCAGCTAACCTTACTGATTGATGTGCCGCTAACCAGCAGACTGGACCTCGGTTTAATGTCTCATCTGAAAGCATCACCTCCAAAAATGCAGAGCTCCCTCAGTAATAAATTGATGTGTCAGTCTAGATTATTTGTTCACGTTCTGGAGTGGGCCTTGAACCCTGAACCCAAGAGCTTCTGACTCAGAGGCAAGAATACTATCACGGAGCCAAGACTGACACTTAAAGAGAACATAGAAACTTCCCACCTTTTCACTTACCAGTTAGAATCAATGACTATAGCAGCACAGAATGAGGCCATTCGGCCCACTGTGCTTGTGCCAGCTCTTTGAAAAAGCTGTCCAATTAATCCCACTTAAAATAAGCAGATGTGATGAGACATCAATTATATAATCCAAAGTAAAAACAAAGCTTTGCTAATAACAGGAGTACACTAGAAATAATCACCATTCCTGATTGCTATTCAGTGACTATGTGTGGAGCTGGGTGAGGGCAGGACCAGTCTGGGCTGTGATGTCCCCCTTTGATGAACAATTTACCCCTAACCACGGTCTAAGTCCACATGTGAGGAATGTCCAGTGGAGCAAAGTACAGAAGGATGCCCGGCACACCAGGAGCACAACCACAGCGAGAGTAAAATTTGAAAGACAAATTAACAAACACAAATGTCCAATCGAACCAACCATAATTGAACTTGTAGTTTGTTTTAATGTTCTTATAAAATCTGGACCTGACCTGTTGGAGGCTTGATCTTCAAATTCTCTCTCATCTTCAGTGGAGCTTCCAACCGATCCAGAAAAAAAAAACGCCTATTAAAAGATTTACGAATGTTAGGAGATTTATCTGTATTGAATGAGGTTAATTATCAAATAATTTAAATCAATCGGCTGTGGCAAAAATTCGACCATGAAGCTATCCCCGTTGGTACATTTCGAGCCTGTCCACTGATAGACATGAAGATATGTGGGGTGCTCAGCACTCTACTCACGGACGCTGCAGCCGCTCGCTGGTCTTTCTGAAGACAACTACAATGCGGTAGTCACGCCGATTTAAACCGTACCAGGGTGAAGTGACAGCCGCAAACCTTCTCTGAACATTGCTCGATGCTGGAGTTGTTCCAGGTGACAGGTAAATGAGTAACCCGCCCGCAACTCCGAAGCAACTTCCTGTGTATCAGCTCTATAGCCTTGGGGTTTCAGGTTGGAATGGACCGCGGAGCTTTGACTAAATGTTCTTACTTGCCCAGAACAGCCGCGTTCAGGATTGGTGAGGGCGGCGATGTGAAATGCTTCAACCCTCGCACAAACCGGAAGACAAATGCACAGAGAAGCACGCACGATTTTTATGAAGTTTCATTATTTAAAAAAAGACATGAACCAACTTGACCCTCCTCCTCATTTACATTCGTAAGGTGTTTGACACCAGGAAGGACTATACATATTTTTGTCTTTGCAGCATTAATAAATGGATAGCTATGGTATGAGCGTTTACAGACTTCACAACCACCATATCTTGTGAGAAAGAGACCGACTTGTCATCCCTTCAATAAACTTTTGTTGATATATTTCCTGGGCTTTGAATTTCCTCCATATTTGCGCCAAGTGACACGCGTCACGGGCGTAAATCAATTACTCGGCCTAAAAGATTACGGAATTTTGGGCGTGAGTTACACGCATAAGTACAATACGCCCAAGTCTCCTCAATCTTTTATGGGCGCCTATCGGTCGCTCCGCTCGAACGCATCTCTGCCCATAAAACTGGCCCCATCTCCAACTTACAGAGCCTCATTTACCAATTTCTGCAATTGCACTTGCTCAGAGGCTCTCTTCAAATTATGACTAAATTTTCAGGCATAGCATTTTTCTAGGGTTTTATAGCAATTAAAAAAAATTATCCTCACTGAGACCTGCTCTGTATTTTTAATTTCTTTTAATGCATTTTTATGGCCTAAGTATTAGTCACATTAAAAATTGAAAAGCGTCCCTGCTTGCAGGTTCTTAAACATGTGAAGCCTGATGTGCATGAAGGATGGTTTAATGAGTTGAGTCTTTAATTTTCATACTTAAAGAAGCAAGATATATGATGTGAGTTTGGCGCATTCCTTGGGACCTGATTTTTACACAGATTTACGGCCATTTTATATTCGGCGTATTCTAATAAGATTCGCAGGAAATTTGAGCACAGAATGGCAGAATGGCCATGGGAACAGGTGCATTTTCAGGTCTAACTTCTGGGTTGCAACCCCAGAGGAAATTCTTGGCCCAGATGTCTAAATATTTTGAAAAAAAAGATGTAAACAGGTGGAATTTAAAGATATTAAATGTGGAAATATAAAATCTAAAATACACTTATTTAGATCAATGTCTAATGAGTTGGCGGAGATAAGGAAGAATTGTACTGTAGTGGGCAAGTGAAACAGACATGCTCAAGGAATGACAGATGGATTCTGATGTGGGTAACTGCGCAATGAAACCATGAACAGTGAATGTTATCAAGGGACAAACAGCAGTAAAGCAAAGGACTTGGCTGAGGTTGTTGACCACTCAGTGAAAGTCTTCAGTCAACACCATGCTGTTATCAATGAGGCTGATCAAATTCTAGATTTCAAGTCAAGGGCATTTGGTTGCAAGGTGAAATAAAGAAGAAGAATTTACATTTATATAGGGCCTTTTACAACTCAGGACATCCCAAAGCGCTTTACAGCCAATGAAGTATTTTTTAAGTGCAGTCACTGTTGTAATCTGGGAGATGCAGCAGCCAATTTGCGCACAGCAAGGTCCCACAAACACCAATGTGATAATGACCAGATATTTTGTTTTTAGGAGTTGGTTGAGGGATAAATGTTGGCCAGAATTCTGGGGAGACTCCCCAGGTTATTCTAACTTCACCATAGGTTGTTGGTTGAGGCACATCTGGAACATGGTGTGGAATTTTGTGCTCCCTTCAAAGACACTTTGGAAAGGGTTCAGAGATGAGTAACAAGACTGACTTTGGGATGAAGAGTATGTTTCTCCTGAAATATTAGCATAGCTACAAAATGCTATCCACCTGGCAGTTTCCTCTCTGGAGTCAAGTGTTTACCTAACTCTGAAGAAAATCAGCGTGAGAACCCAGAGAAGGTAGTCACATGCGGCTTCCGTTTGATACCACAATGAATGTAACACCAGTATGGTGTCAAAGCAGGTTTAAAAAGATCTCAAGAGATTCAATGTGCAATGAATTTTTAGAGAGTCAGGATACATTTATTTCCCTGTGCTCTCTTAATTTAAATCTTAACTGTTGTGAGAGGAGCTCCATGCTGGTGTGAACTCTCCACTGGACAGGAAAATAACAGTTCCAGCCAAGCAGTAAAAATGAGATACTGCCCAGCTAAAACCTATGTTGTAGATACCAGTCTCAGCCAAGTAACTTCACTATAAATGCAGCATTATAGTTTTAAATCATGAAGGGACATTAAAGAACAGAATTTGTTTTACCAGAAAAAAATTGGCAGGGGACATAATCTGGGTCTTTAAAATGAGAAACATCAAAGTGTAGATGTAAGCAGATTTCTTAATTTAGACTATAATGGCAAAAATGGAAATCACAAATGCAAAATTAACAAATTAGATCACTAATTATAAGATTATTTTTCCCTCAGTAGTGTAGCTATTGGTGGCCAGCAGAAACATTTATAGTTAGGTGAATTAATTTTTAATATCAAAAATAAATAAATATCTGGGCAAAACTGGGACTACAAACCATAAGACCTTAAGACCATAAGAGATAGGAGCAGGAGTAGGCCATTCGGCCCCTCAAGCCTGCTCCACCATTTAGTGAGATCATGGCTGATCTGATTTTTACCCCAACTCCACTTTCCCGCCCTTTCCCCATATCCTTTGACTCCCATGCTGATCAAAAATGTGTCTAACTCAGCCTTGAATGTATTCAATGACTCAGCCTCCACAACTTTTGGGGTAAAGAATTCCAAAGATTCATGACCCTCTGGGAGAAGAAATTCCTCCTCATTTCCATCTTAAACAGGCGACCCCTTATTCTGAAACTATGTCCCCTAGTTTTAGATTCCCCCATGAGGGCTAACATCCTCTCAGCATCTACCCTATCGAGTCCCCTCAGAATCTTGTATGTTTCAATAAGATCTCCTCTCATTCTTCTAAACTCCAATGAGTATAGACCCAACCTGTTCAATTTTTCCTCATAAGACAATCCTTCCATACCCGGAATCAACCTAGTGAACCTTCTCTGAACTGCCTCCAATGCAAGTATGTCCTTCCTTAAATAAGGGCACCAAAACTATAAGGAAAGATACAGATAATCAAATTCTCAAAACGGTATACCATGGGTGAGTCCACCTGTAGAATGGGCTGACTTGAATATTGTGGTATAGGTTGGACCGATGTCCTAGAGTTTTGGTCAATCATTTTGAGGGTATCAGTGAGAAATATCACAGAGGTTCACAAATGTTGGCAGTTTTACCTGTAATTGGTCAAATGCCTTATTAGACAGAATGGTTTGCTTGGAGTCCAAGATAGGAAAATTGTATATGGTCTGTGGAAAGAATGAGTAATTGGGCATTGTTACCTTTTCTTATTCCTTCATTTCTTAAGAAATTGGCTGAAGGGGAAGAAACAGCATCTACTTGTTAGAGAAGGTATGTCAGGTGGAGACAAATATGATGGGCTCTGATGGCATTCACTCCAAGCTGTTGAAGAAAGTCAGAGAAGCGATGCAGAGGCACTGACCACAATTTTCCAATCCTTATATATACAGTTTGTGCTGGGAGACTGAGAGGTAGCCAATGTAACACCTCAGTTCACAAAGGAAGAGCAGGATAAACCAAGTAACTATAGACTAGTTAGTCAAATGTCAGTTGTGGGAAAACTCTTAGAATCTATAATTCAAGGTAATGGGTTAATTAAGGACAACCAGCATGGATTTGTTAAAGGCAAGCTGTTTTTTACTAATTTGATAGAGTTTTTTGGAAAAAGTGACCAATTGGACAAAGGGAATGCTGTGGATGTAGTGTATATGGATTTTCAGAAGACATTTGATAAGGTGTCTCACGGGATTGTTGTAACACCTATTGTTATCATACCATTATATAATACACCTCTTTTATAAGAGCTGTATTATATAATGATTGTTCCTGTGCAAACCCCAGTAAAGATATGGGATAATCATTGCACATTACACATGGGGGGAGGGGTGGTAATTCTCTTCTCTGGGGTGGAGTTCTGTCTGTCCAGATCCACTCCAAATCCAATGTATTTTCCTGGGTTGAAGTTCATTCCATATGCACAGCGGGCTTCCAGCAGGATTCCCAGCATCAAGAGGGAGACCGCCAGTCTGAGAGTGGAAAATCCCAGCAGTGCTGCAGTCTCTTTCTGGTTTGCTTTCATTGGGGGCATTCCTCTGCAATCCTGTTGCATTTAATGGATCAAAAGGACACTACACAAGGTTTTCCACCAGGTTCCACAATAGGAATACCAGGGGATCAGACTAGTATACCATTACCACAAGGTTACCAAGACTACCATCTCCCAATTAGGTTACCAGGCATCAGATGAGTGTATCGCCACCATAAACATTTCTAAAACCTTCCCCATCAAACTGCCAGATAGAAATAGCTGTACTACTGGTCAACAATGTACCCATTGGAAAAAATTCTCCATCTTGTTCTGATGGATTAACTGGCTATGGCAGTGAGTGACTGAGCCGTGCAAACCAAGAAGGTACCAGCTTCAATCCTTGGCCTATACTGATCTCAGAACAGGCAGCAACAGAAGTGCTGTAATTGTCCTAGTACCTTCGGTTAGGGAACAAAAAATTGGACAGGGTTCCTACTTCTGTTTGTTATCCAGCGGCCTTGCTATGACTATGGTGACACACAAGCAAAAGGAAAATGAGGATTAAGATCAGAATGATAGCCCTGGAATCTATGGAACTACTATGAAAATAAGCTTGTATTGTCTATGCATTATAATTTGTATATTTTCCACGTACAAATAGCTATCCACACGTAAATATGTTAGGTGTACAAATAGCTTTCAAGATTTAAATGAAGGTAATATTGTACATTTTTAATTTGGATTCATACCTTTAATCCCTGTATTGAATTGGTTGTAACTTAGGTATTTTAAATATCTTGAAATTTTTTTTATATGTGCTCACCAAGGTGACGGACTTTAGTGCTGGAGATGGAGCATTTTTGCATTGCAAGCACCCAGTGTCTGTATCGAGCATTCCCTGATCAGGTGTAATGTCATGGGGGAATTACACACTTTTACTTTCTGCTACAAATCTGTCTGGTTTTAATGAATACTCTATTGTTTTTCTGCATTCATTACTTTTCCTTCCTCTATATTCTCCTTCTCTCAACCTCAATTAAGCAATGGGAGTCAGTCGAGCATGGTCAAAAACAACAAACTCCATCGGCCACTGAAGTGATTTTAGTGAGTCAGCCAAATTGCAATTGTTGAATAAACAGACTGTTAGAAAATGAGCATTTTCTCAGCAAAACAAAAGTCATAGATATTAAACAATCTGTCTTACAATTCCTTCCATGATTCTTGAACAAAATTAGTACAGATTACAAAACCTTTCAGAAAGAGAGAAATCAGTGCAGCTCTTCCTACAATTATCAACTATAGATTGTTCTATAAGGCTAGAGGGTGAGTTTTATATTGAGAACTAAAAATCCAAACTTAAAAATATTAAGCTAATCTGCATCTTTCCTTCTTCACCAAACATCCCTTCAGTAGAACTTATTGTTACTAAAGAGCTCTTGCTTTTATCCTACATCGCAATTTAGGATTTTTTACCAACAACTCCCCTCCTTACTCGAATGATGGGATAGTCCATCCAGTATTTCCCTCTTTTAAGTCAACAATTTCTCTGCTGTTATTTTTCTGTTATCTCTCAGATACACAAAAATAAAAGACAGTTGTTCACCCCCAACCATGCAGATCTTATCACAGAATAAACAAGCAATGCAAAATTTCAAATGTGAAGTTCCACTTATCTCATCTCCTCTTGAACGACTTGCTGGAACAAGAACCAAACGCAAATAACATTACTCACCAACAATTTGCACCAGTAAATCGCAACAAGGAATTGAATATTCAATACATGACTACTCTATAATGCCACGTTTAAGTAGTCCTACCAACCAGTTACGTATTTAAAAGTTATATATATGTGTGAGAAGATTGCCAGATGCTGTCACTGCTGTAGGCTGCTTAATATACCTTGCTGCATAGTATAACTACATGCTTATTTTCAAATATTACACTGCTAACATTATTTATATGTTCAAATACAATTTTTTCAGCTTGATACATTGCACAAAATTTGCCATTTATGTGCCCCTTTTTCATTTTAATGCAATGTTGAACCTTAACATTGTTACGAATCAATAATCATGTTCATATTCATCTGAGTGGTCAGTCTTCTTGTAGGTTTAACAGCACACCCTAAACAACTTCTCATAACATTATAATCCTAGCCTGGGCTGCCAGGTTGGCCCACTTCTGCCATTTGGCAGCATGGAATGCCTTGTACCACAGCTGACCCTATGCCAGGTTCCTCTGAGAGCCAGGAGTAGGGTTGCCAACCCTTCAGGATTGCCCTGGAGTCTCCAGGAATTGAAGCTTAATCTCCTGGACACTGCTGCGAACAACCCAGGAGAAAAATCATAGGGGCATTAAAAAAATGATGTTTTTTTCGTATTCTTTAAACACTTTTGTTTATTAGTTATAGAAATATTGGAAATGGGGAAAATGGCTGTTCGACTATGCAGTGCTGTTAGAGGCAGCAGGTCATGTGATAAACCCTCCAGGAATACATCCAACCACAGTTGGCAACCCTAGCCAGGAGAGCGGGAACATCTGACATTGGGAGTCCCCAGTCCCACTCCATCTTACACTTGTAAAAGGCAGATGCAGGCTCCCCCAATTACAAGGTCATTCAGATACACTGGTACCCATTGTATCCAGTTTCTGGTCTAAATTCTTGCCCTTCTGGCTCATTGCCACTGAAGTTATGGCAGGAGTGCATTAGATGTGTTTTGGATTTTTGGTACCGTTATGTTTCCCCAGCACTTTTAGTATGCTTCAGCCCTGCCATGTCACTCAAATCCTTACTATTGCTATGCTCTATATCTAAGTTTGTTTCAAGCATTACCGCTAGTACTTCCAAAGCATTTGTGTGGCTATTCACATCACCTGGATTCTATTGCTTCCCAATCTCCAGTTTCAATCCTTTTGAGTTCAGTTTGTACCTCTTGAGCTAGAAAATGGTTCCTTCTCTCAGATCTCCTCAAATTGACTTTCTCATGTTATTGAGACTGAATTGCTATCATCATCTCCAACACTTAAAGGAAAGAAATTAGCTTCAATCAGAACATTCCCATGTACTACCTTCTCCCCACCTGTTGAGACATTTTTTATTCTGTATACCTTAACTTCTGTTTGCTTCCCAATACTTGGTGCATAATGGATTCCCATCAGTCTGCTAATGTCCTTCCTTCGTCCTTCCTTTTTATTAGCCTATGTCCATTGAGACTCCTTTTACCTTTCAGTTGCTCTTTCTGACATTGATGCTCTTTGGCAGCGTTCTTCTGGACAACTCAGATAGTTTCACAGAGGATTTCATATAAATATTTTGATGCAAGTGCTATAATCTACAACACTCTCATCTCATAAGAAATGGCCAAACATAATTTCTACAGAAATTGGAATTTGTCTGAACATAAGACGAAATGGTTCAAATCCAGTTGATTCATGTACAGTTTAGTTATAAGCAGAAGTGAATACACTCAACATTTGAGGCCACTTACTCTTGGAAGCAAGTTGATCTCTGATATTAATGTCAAGCATCTGGTTAAATTGTGGTAATAGTGATATGTAACTCCTCCACATCAGTGAAGTTCAACAGCTCATGAATATATTGAGCTATCAAAATTAGCCTCTCAGTTTGTAGGTATACATTCTGGGAATCCAATTTAAATCTTCCAAGCCAGCTGCTTCGGTTGGTACAAGTAACTGCCCGAACCTTCTTTATCGAGTGGTCTATTACTACAAGCACAATATTACAAGGGGGTACAGTAGTGTAGTGGCTATATTACTGAATTAGTAATCCAGAGGCCTAGATTAATATTCCAAAGATTATGAGTTCAAATCCCACCATGGCAATTTGAGAATTTAAATTTAATTTTTAAAAATCTCAAAGTATCAGCAAAAGTGATAAAAACCCAACTGATGTCCTTTATGGAAGGAAACCTGCTGTCCTTTCCCAGTCTGGCCTATATGTGATGCCAGTCCTACACCGACATAGCTGACTCTTAACTACCCTCTGAAGTGGCCTAGCAAGCCAACCAATTGTATCGAACTGCTCAGCGGTTCAAGAAGAAGGCCCACTGCCACCTCCTCAGAACAAAAAGGGGCAGAATGTCCACATCCTGAGAATTAATTTTAAGAAAACTACAAGTACATCCACATTGTTGCTTTTGCTGTCCAGAAATTGAAATCAATTATTTATAGCAAATAGCAAATTTTACTCAGGATGCTTCTTTTACACCTCCTCATATGTTATTTTATATATTTCTCTTAGCCTTCCCAAAAGAATCTTTGTTTGTGCAGGTGGAGGGTTCTTTGCTGACCTTGATTTGCAGCTTGATCATCGATTCTTTTCAGTACTTCTATCTGAAGAGATAGAGACACCAATATTTGAACCTCTTCTTCTCCGCACCTCTGTCTTTGAGGCAGTACAAGATCTTGTCCTTAGTCTGTAACTTTCCCCACTGTCTTAAAAGTCCCAACATTTGTATTTTCTCTTATGTCCTCTCAGAAAGTATTCACACACTCTAGCAGTACTGGTTTCTCTGTTATTTATCTTACATGGCATCATGGGTGTAACCTGGTTGAGTCTGATTCCAAAGTTGATTTGAACAAATGGACGTGTTGTCCTGCAGACATTACTCTCCCAGAAGGGAGGGACCTGGGACTGCATATTCACAAATCTTTGAAGGTGGCAAGGCAAGTTGATAAGGCGGCTAAGAAAGCATATAGGATACTTGGCTTTGTAAATAGGGGCATTGAATACAAAAACAAGGGAGTCATGCTAATCCTTTACAAATCACTAGTTAGGCCTCAGCTGGAGTATTGCGTACAATTCTGGGCACCACACTTTAGGGAGGATGCCAAGGCCTTGGAGAGGGTACAGAGGAGGTTTACCAGGATGAAACCAGGGATGAGGACTTCAGTTATGTGAAGTGATTGGAGAATCTGGGATTGTTCTCCTTAGAGCAGAGAAGGTTAAGGGGAGACCTAATAGAAGCATTCAAAATTATGAGGGGTTTTGATAGAGCATGTACAGAGAAACTGTTTCCTCTGGCAAGTGGGTGGGTAACCAAAGGTCATAGATTTAAAATATTTGGCAAAAGACCTGGAGGGGAAATTAGGAGAAACTTTTTCACATAGAGGGTTGTTAAGATGTAGAACAGGCTACCTGAAAGGGTGATGGAAGCTGATTCAATAGGAACTTTCAAAAGACAATTGGACATGTACTGAAAGGGGACGAATTTGCAAGGTTATGGGGAAAAAAGCTAGGGTGTGGGATTAAATTGCACAGCTCTTTCAAAGAGCCAGCACATGTGCTGAATGGCCTCCTTCTGTGCTGTAAGATTGTATGGGGTTAATTTTAACCCACAAGAACGGGTAGATAGGGGGTGGATGGGCAGCAAAAATACTAAGTTTTCGGAGTGGGACCGCATACCGGCTCCAACGCAGGTGCATTTGGATGTGCACGCGCGCAACAGACAACCAGAAGTCCCGCCAGCACTTAAAGTCAGTAGGCCGATATTTAAAGGGCCAAGTAACGCCGTTGAAGCAGTTAAGGGATTAAACCTTTGTGTATTCAGTCAGACAAACGATTTTAACTTTCCCTGAACGTGTCTCCCGTAGCCTCTGAAACACAGCATAGAAAAGGAGCCGAGTTGCAGCCGACCCTCATTTGGACCTTTAAACCAGTGATTGACACGTGAATAAAAGATGAGCTTTTGCAGCAGGGCACTCAGTTCTCTCAGACAAACCTTTGATTGGGAGTTCTTTGTGTTTAGACTGAGATTTCTTTGTTGAGACTGAGCATTCTTGTGCTCAGACAAATTTACCTACATTTTGGACCCCCTCAAACTAACAACATCAGGATGGGGGGTGCAATAGATTTATTCCACAGTACATCGGAGGAGGAGGATCATCACTATCCGTGGTAGGCACGGCGTGCAGTTCTGGGAGTTGCAGGTGCACAAGACAGAGGTGTGCCACAAGGACTGGGAGAAGAGCAGAGAGGGGACCAACGAAGGGGCCAAGGTCACAGGAGGCACTACCCACATGAGAGGGTCTACAGACAGAGGCTGAGCTTCCTAGACCTCTCTGAGGAGCAGTGCCTACGTAGGCTTGGATTGAGTTGCCAGGTGGTTGCAGACATCCGCACGTTCCTTCATGAAGAACTGCTCCTGGCTGGGCCTGGTGGCTACGCATTGCCCGTTGCAATAAAGTCACCACTGCCCTGAATTTTTTCGCCTCTGGATCATTCCAGGGTGCCACTGGTGACATCACCAGGGTGTCTCAAACATCTGCACATAAGTGTATACGATAAGTGACGGATGGCTTGTTTGCCAGGGCATCCGACTACGTCGACTTGCCCCGCAACGACATCAGCCAGACTGAGAGGGCAGTGGGCTTTCAACTCCCTGGCTGGCTTCCCACGGGTGCAGGGTGCAATTGATTGCACACACGTAGCAATATGAGGATCCCCACATGAGCCAGGACTGTTCATAAACCAAAAGGGATATCGTTCCATCAATGCGCAGCTGGTTTGCGACCACTAGAGAGGTTTCTGCAGGTGTGTGCCAGATTCCTTCAATTTGCGCAAGTCCAACACCCCAGTCCTCTTCCACGCACAAGACAGGCTTACAGGCTGGCTCCTTGGAGACAAGGGATACCTCCTGCAGACGTGGCTCATGACACCTGTGAGAAATCCCACCAGCGAGGCACAGCAGCGATACAACCAGAAAACAACAGAAAACAGAGAGTCAGGATAAAGGGGTCATTTTCAGGATGGCAATCTGTAACTAGTGGGGTGCCGCAGGGCCTCAACTATTTACAATCTACATCATTGACTTGGATAAAGGAAGCATGTGTAATGTGGCCAAACTTGCTGATGATACAAAGATAGGTGGAAAAGTAAGTTGTGAGGAGGACACAAGGGCCCCGATATTAGCAGGGAGGTGGGATGGCAGCGGGGGGGCGATTGGGCGCGTGGCAAACCCACATGAACCAAACTTACAGTTTCCGACACGATTGCACATTGATTGATAGTGGTTAACGTCCTCTCCGGATTTCGTGCCCGGCAGCTAGCCTGATTGATAGACTGGCTGCCATCAGGAGAGAGCGAAACATCATCTAGCGCTGGACTGGAAGACCGGGGTGGGGGGGCAATGGAAGATCTGACGCTGTACTGGAAGACCGGTGAGGGAGGGAGGGGAAGATCGAGGGGGAGAGGGGAAGATCAGGGTGAGGAGAGGGAAAGATCGGGAGGGCGATCGTAGGAAGATCGGGAGGGTGAGATCGGGAGGACATCGGGAGGGTGAAAAGTGGGACATCGGAGCAGGAGACATCGGACATCAGAGCAGGTTTCAAAGGTAGGTGCATTTAGTGTTTTCACTTCATTGCATGGCTTTTTATTTAGTTTATTTAGTTTCTTTTTCCCTGATCCGGCCCTTCACGCCTGGTTTCACCTTTTCAACTCGCCGGCTGGCTTCCCACGGGTGCTGGGCGCAATTGATTGGGAAAAAGAAACAAAACAAATTAAATAAAAAGCCTGGATTCACCAGGCGTCAATCAAAAGCGGTGGGCAAGCCGCCCAGGTAAGTTAAAAATCATTCTAATCCCTTCATCTGACACAGGTAAAGTGCCTTAAGTACCTCAATGAGGTACATTTGGCACTTTAACTGTCATCCCGCTGGCTTTAATTGTGGGATTTGCGCGATTTTCGGAGCCCCCCGCTCCCGACGCACCCGCATTTGCCTCCTAAAATCACCCCCAAAGTGTCTGAAAAGGGGTATAGACAGGTTAAGCAAGCGGGCAAAAATTTGGCAGATGGAGTATAATGTGGGAAAATGTGAAGTCATCCACTTTGGTAGGAAGAATAAAAAAGCAAAATATTATATAAATTGAGAAAGACTACAGAATGCTGTGGTACAGAGGGATTTGGGTGTCCTTGTACATGGAGCACAAAAAGTTAGCATACAGGTGCAGCAGGTAATTGGGAAGGCAAATGGAATATTGGCCTTTACTTCAAGGGGGATGGAGTATAAAAGCAGGGAAGTCTTGCTACAACTGTACAGGGTGCTGGTGAGACCACACATAGAGTATTGCGTACGGTTTTGGTCCCCTTATTTAAGGAAGGATATTCTTGCATTGGAGGCGGTTCAGAGAAGGTTCATTCGGTTGATTCCGGGTATGGAAGGGTTTTCTTATGAGGAAAGATTGAGCAGGTTGGACCTATACTCACTGGAGTTTAGAAGAATGAGAGGAGATCTTATTGAAACATATAAGATTCTGAGGGGGCTTGACAGGGTAAATGCTGAGAGGATGTTTCCCCTTATAGGGGAATCTAGAACTAGGGGGCATAGTCTCAGAATAAGGGGTCGCCCAATTAAGACGGAGATGAGGAGAAATTTCTTCTCTCAGAGGGTTGTGAATCTTTGGAATTCTTTGCCCCAAAGAACGGTGGAGACTAAGTCATTGAATATATTCATGGCTGCGTTAGACAAATTTTTGATCAGCAAGGGAGTCAAAGGATATGGGGACCAGGCAGGAAAGTGGAGTTGAGGCCAGAATCAGATCAGCGATGATCTCATTGAATGGCAGAGCAGGCTCGAAGGTCCAAATGGCCTACTCCTTCTCCTATCTCTTATGTTCTTATGTACTACTAAATCTGTCATTGAACAAGTCATAGGAATGCTGAAGATGCGCTTCAGGTGCCTGGATCAATCTGGGGGAGCCCTTCAGCACTCACCAGCGAGGGGGTGCAGAAAAATAGTCGTATGTTGCGTCCTGCACAACATCGCTCAACAGAGAGCATTACAGGTGGAGGAGTTTGAATGCACTCTTGAAGCTGGCAACATTGAAGAAGAGAATGAGGAGGAGGAGGAGGAAGAAGACGAGGACGAAGATGGGGAACCCATTGCCAGAACAGCGGTGCACATGGCCGCCCATGATGCCAGGGATGCACTAACAGGTTCTCATAATGAGATTTGCAACCTGAAGATAGTGAACTATTCAGACCGCTTGGAACAATAACCACCACCAACACCAGCCCTCCCCCTCCGTTTGCACAAAATAATCTTTCAAGCACGCATACCCCATTATACACGTGCCCAGTGGGTGGCATCATGTCTTGGTGTTCATGATGAAGCAAATGAAAGGGCGAATTCACAAAAGGGACTCAAGAATGGGCAAGACGTGGTGAGAATTATAACATTTAATGTGCATTTAACAAAAAAAAATGAAAAATATGACATTCCATCAGACACCCTTGTGCATACCCTTGGTGATTACAAAACCTTAGCCTCCCTCTTCCTAATGCTTCTACGTGGTACATCCCCTGTGGCTTCAGCAGAGGTAGTAGCTGGTTGCTCAGATCCCTGCCCTGACTGCTGAGATGCTCTCGGCCTATGACCTCTGAGTTTACGAGCCCGTGAGTGCCAAAGACTGCTCCACCTGCACCTGTGCAGGGGCAAATTCGGCCATCGGGAGAGGAGGCAGCATTGCGGGTACTGGTTGGGGGGTGGGGGGTGTGGGGCAACGGGTGAGACGTGGGAGCGCTTTGAGTGGAGTCCCCACCTCCATGTCCTCTTTCACCATCATCCCTCTCCCGGGCCAGTGCAACATCACTCCCATCACTCTGCTGGACAGCAGGCTGGTGAGGAGATGTGGCATTTTCTAAGGCCACGGATAAAGTTTCTGTCTGCCTGTTTAAGGCAGCAGGCATGTTGGCATCCAGAGTCCGCACGGCCGTTGTCACGGCCTGAATGGACTCATTTGACAGCCGTGCTTGAACCTCAATCAAGGCTTCCATTCTCACCATCGCAGACATTCTCGCACTTACCTGCGCCACCATTCCACTAGCAATGGAGTTGGACTCCTTCCTCCTATCCGCCATTGTGAAGAGTGTGCATGACACCTTTTCCACTACCTTGCAAAGGTGGTGCTGTACCTCCGATCATTCTCACTCTCAACGATGTTCCCTGGGATTCAGCATCTGCGTCCAGCTGAGCAGAGCTTGGAGAGGAGAGTGTGCCCCCCTGACACGAACTCTCCACAGATGCCCCTGCCATCAGTGTCTGCTCATGCACGCATGTGAATGTTAAGTCACCAGGTGACAACCTAACTATCTGTCTAACAGGACCCACCGAAGTGTCAGTATCTGTGCTGGTGCATAGCTGAATATGATGTGACTGTGCACCTCAGAGGAATTGAGCTCCTCTGAGGAATCACCTTCTTCCATGGCACCTGCCTCCTCATCAATCTGTGACGGCCCTGGAAGAGAACATAAAGTAATATTAAAAAATCACCGCAGAAGGTATGATGTTCCCAATGAGCATACTGAGATGTGCAACAGGTCAATCATTGACAACATCAATTCATGATGTGTGTGAAGGATGTTAAAGTTCTATCACCAGCATTTTGCAGGGTTCCAGTCTCGCCATCTCTGACAGCCAGGTATGCAATCATGCGACGTATATCCATCGCCTCCGCCTCCGCATCTGTCAGGGGTACTATTTGTGATGGCCACTCCAGTCCTACTCCTCTCCCGTGCATTTTGCGCTCTCTTCTCCTACAAGGGGAGAAAGAACAGATGTGTGAGTGAAGGTGGTGTGTTTACCTGATGGATGCATTGCTTTGGGTGAGTCTGACAATGAAGCAGATGCATCAGTGGATGACTATCAGACACATTCATCACATTGCATCAGGATTGGGGTGAGTGGGAGTGATGGGCTCACAAATGGGGAGGTGAGGAAGTGCATGGAAAGTGAAGGTAAGTTGATAATGAGACTTAAGTGGGTGTGAGGAGTGATGTGATGGAGTAGGCTTGGCAACACAGAGTGTGGCGGGGGGGTAATGGACACCACAGGATGTAAGTGAATCAGTAACTGTACTCACTTTTCCTGACCTGGTTAGGTCATTAAATCACTTCCCACATTGTCCCCATGACCTGGGCACCGTGCTCCTGCTGCTGAGCTCCTCTGCCGCCTCCAGCCACGCCTTCTTAGTGGCAGAAGCAGGGCGCTTCCTCCTATCCGCCGGGTAGAGGACTTCTCTCCTGCTTCTGATGCCAGCCAATAGCAACTCAAGGGAGGAATCACTGAACTCGGGTGCTGCCTTTGACCTGTGATGCTGCATTTTTGAATTTTCCTGCTTTCTCCTTCAAAATCCAATGCCCTTTAAATACTCAGGTTCACAGCACGTCATTCGAGATCGCAGTTCGCCCTCTGCGCAGCTTGGAGACACGAAACCTGGAAGTAAAATTAAGGGCTTTCAATTTAGTCATAATCGCTCGAACCGGCACGCAGAAAGTTTTTCCAGGTTTCCCACGCGACTCCTCATCCACCCGCTGACTTCCCACCGCCATTTTAAAATCATGCCCAATGATTCTATAAGCTGCCTCCTCCTAATATGTGTGGTTTTGTAACATAACAGCCACCTTTGCTGGTCCTGCTGAACAAGGCCCAGTTGTTATTTGCCCTCTTCGACACAACACTCGTTCACCCTGCTGCTACTTCTATCCCTTCTCCTGCAGAGCTACATGATGATCATTAGTATGGTGGAATGCTCGTGCATCATGCCTTCCTCTGTGGTCCTTGTTTTCACATACAGGTCTCTGTAAAGCTGGTTCAACCCCTCCACAAATGGTGCATAGCTGAGGCAGTGTCGCGTTACATTCTTAGGTGCCAGCAAAACTTTACTTCAAAGGAATAAGGTACAAGCTTGGATATGCAGTGCTGTTCACTGTTTTGGTTACTTTTTTTTTATTGGTTCATGGGATGTGGGCGTCGCTAGCAAGGCCAGCATTTATTGCCCATTCCTAATTGCTCTTGAGAAGGTGGTGGTGAACTGCCTTCTTGAACTGCTGCAGTCCGTGTGGAGAAGGTTCTCCCACAGTGCTGTTAGGAAGGGAGTTCCAGGATTTTCACCCAGCGACAATGAAGGAACGGCGATATATTTCCAAGTCGGGATAGTGTGTGACTTGGAGGAGAAAGTGCAGGTGGTGTTGTTCCCATGTGCCTGCTGCCCTTGTCCTTCCAGGTGGTAAAGGTCGTGGGTTTGGGAGGTGCTGTCGAAGAAGCCTTGGTGAGTTGCTGCAGTGCATCCTGTGGATGGTACACACTGCAGCCACTGTGCACCGGTGGTGGAGGGGGTGACTGTTTAGGGTGGTCGATGGAGTGCCAATCAAGTGGGCTGCTTTGTCCTGGATGGTGTCAAGCTTCTTGAGTTTTCCCCCTGATTCCCATTGACTTCAATTTTACGAGGGCTCCTTGCTGCCACACTCGGTCAAATGCCGCCTTGATGTCAAGGGCAGTCACTCTCACCTCACCTCTGGAATTCAGCTCTTTTGTCCATGTTTCGACCAAGGCTGTAATAAGTTCTGGAGCCGAGTGGTCCTGGCGGAACCCAAACTGAGCATCGGTGAGCAGGTTATTGGTGAGTAAGTACCGCTTGATAGCACTGTCGATGACATCTTCCATCACTTTGCTGATGATTGAGAGGAGACTGATGGGGCGGTAATTGGCCGGATTGGATTTGTCCTGCTTTTTGTAGACAGGACATACCTGGGCAATTTTCCACATTGTCGGGTAGATGCCAGTGTTGTAGCTGTACTGGAACAGCTTGGCTAGAGGCGCAGCTAGTTCTGGAGCACAAGTCTTCAGCACTACAGCTGGGATGTTGTCGGGGCCCATAGCCTTTGCTGTATCCAGTGCACTCAGCCGTTTCTTGATATCACGTGGAGTGAATCGAATTGGTTGAAGACTGGCTTCTGTGATGGTAGAGATATCGGGAGGAGGCCGAGATGGATCATCCACTTGGCACTTCTGGCTGAAGATGGTTGCAAACACTCCAGCTTTGTCTTTTGTACTCACGTGCTGGACTCTGCCATCACTGAGGATGAGGATGTTTACAGAGCCTCCTCCTCCCGTTAGTTGTTTAATTGTCCATCACCATTCACAGCTGGATGTTGCATAACTGCAGAGCTTTGATCTGATCCGTTGGTTGTGAAATCGCTTAGTTCTGACTATAGCATGTTGCTTCCGCTGTTTAGCGTGCATGTAGTCCTGTGTTGTAGCTTCACCAGATTGGCACCACATTTTTAGGTATGCTTGGTGCTGCTCCAGGCATGCTCTTCTACACTCCTAATTGAACCAGGGTTGATCCCCTGGCTTGTTGGTAATGGTAGAGTGAGGAATATGCTGGGCCATGAGGTTACAGATTGTGCTGGAATACAATTCTGCTGCTGCTAATGGCCCACAGCGCCTCATGGATGCCCAGTTTTGAGCTGCTAGATCTGTTCTGAATCTATCCCATTTAGCACGGTGGTAGTGCAACACAACACGTTGGATGGTGTCCTCAGTGTCAAGATGGGACTTCGTCTCCACAAGGACTGTGCGGTGGTCAATCCTACCAATACTGTCAAGGACACATGCAGGTAGATTGGTGAGGACGAGGTCAAGTAAGTTTGCCACTTATCAGCCCAAGCCTGGATGTTGTCTAGGTCTTGCTGCATGCGGGCTCGGACTGCTTCATTATTTGAGGGGTTGCGAATGGAACTGAACACTGTGCAATCATTAGCGAACATCCCCATTTCTCTCCTTATGATGGAGGGAAGGTCATTGATGAAGCAGCTGAAGATGGTTGGGCCTAGGACACTGCCCTGAGGAACTCCTGCAGCAATGTGCTGGGGCTAAGATGATTGGCCTCCAACAACCACTACCATCTTCCTTTGTGCTAGGTATGACTCCAACCACTGGAGAGATATCCCCCTGATTCCCATTGACTTCAATTTTACGAGGGCTCCTTGGTGCCACACTCGGTCAAATGCTGCCTTGATGTCAAGGGCAGTCACTCTCACCTCACCTCTGGAATTCAGCTCTTTTGTCCATGTTTGGACCAAGGCTGTAATGAGGTCTGCTAGATCTGTTCTGAATCTATCCCATTTAGCACGGTGGTAGTGCCACACAACACGTTGGATGGTGTGCTCAGTGCGAAGACGGGTCTTTGTCTCCACGAAGACTGTGCGGTGGTCACTCCTACCAATACTGTCATAGACAAATGCATCTGCGACAGGTAGATTGGTGAGTACGAAGTCAAGTAAGTTTTTCCCTCGTGTTGGTTCGCTCACCACCTGCCGTAGGCCAAGTCTGGCAACTATGTCCTTCGGGGCTCGGTCAGTAGTGGTGCTACCGAGCCACTCTTGATGATGGACACTGAAGTCCCCCACCCAAAGTACATTCTGTGCCCTTGCTACCGTCAGTGCTTCCTCCAAGTGGTGCTCAACATGGAGGAGGACTGACTCATCAGCTGAGGGAGGGCGGTAGGTGGTAATCAGCAGGAGGTTTCATTGCCCATGTTTGACCTGATGCCATGAGATTTCATGGGGTCCAGAGTCAATGTTGAGGACTCCTAGGGCCACTCCCTCCTGACTGTATATCACTGTACTGCCACCTCTGGTGGGTCTGACCTGCCGTTGCGACAGGACATACCCAGGGATGGTGATGGACGTTGGATGAAAGGTATGATTCTGTGAGTATGGCTATGTCATGCTGTTGCTTAACTAGTCTGTGGGACAGCTCTCCCAATTTTGGTACAAGTCCCCAGGTGTTAGTGAGGAGCACTTTGCAGGGTCAACTGGGCTTGGTTTGCCTTTGTCGTGTCCAGTGCCTAGTGGTCCGATGCCGGGTGGTTCGTCCGGTTTTATTCTTATTATGACTTTCTGTAGCGAGATTTTACAACTGATTGGCTTGCTAGGCCATTTCAGAGGGCGATTAAGAATCAACCACATTGCTGTGGGTCTGGAGTCACATATAGGCCAGACTGGGTAAGGACATTAGTGAACCAGATGGGTTTTTAGGACAATCAGGTAGTTTCGTGGCCACCATTACGGATACTAGTTTTTTTTTCGACTGAATATGTATGGGGATTGTTAGCCATCTACATGATGAACTGCGTCCCCTTTAACTAATGGTTGAAGTTATTATACATCGCCAATTTGAGTTCCACAAACTCTAATATATGAGCTGGATATTGTTTCTGGACCCAGAAAAAGTTGTGTATCAGAACTTGTCCTCACTTTCTGCAACTTGATTTAAACAGGCCCCCGAACTATCAACAGACACATCAACTTACAGCACAAAGGGTCTGCCAAGAATTCACATGGGCCAGGATAACAATAGTCAAAAGGGCTATGCTCATCTCATTAAATACAGACTGATATGCAATGGTCCAATCTTCAGTATTTGTTACATAGTTACCTCTTTTCTTTCTTTCACAATCTTTTTTTTTATGTTCACACTGCAGAGAATACAGTGGTTTAGCCAAAAGAGCAAATCTGTCAATGAAATGGTTTTCGGAATTAAATAGTCCCCATACTGATCTGATTGTTTTTGTCAGCTTCAGCCATCAAATCAACTTCAGACAATCCAGTCCATTTATCATGTTCAGTTGCCATTCCTTCCCTGCTTATGACATGTCCAAAAAAATGCAGAGAGCAGTTGGGAGTGCTCTTCTAAGGTGGAGTTAAGGCATACTTTTTTGGGGCAGCATGGACCAGATGCAGAGCTTTACTCTGCATCTGGTCCATGCTATACATAACCTGGGACTGCTCACTGGAATAAAATTGGAAAGGACCTGCATTTCGGAAAGGCCTTGCATTTATATAAAATTCTGACAGGGCTGGACAGACTGGATGCAGGGAGAATGTTTCCCCTGGCTGGGGGGTGCAGAACGAGGGGTCAGTCTCAGGATACGGGGTAGGACATTTAGGACTGAGACGAGGAGAAATTTCTTCACTCAGAGGCTGGTGAACCTGTGGAATTCTCCACCACAGAAGGCTGTGGAGGTCAAGTCACTGATAATATTTAAGAAGGAGCTGGGTATATTTCTAGACACAAAAGGCATCAAGGGGTATGGGGAGAGACCGGGAATATGGTTTTGAGATAGAGGATCAGCCATGAACATTTTGAATGGTGGAGCAGGCTCGAAGGGCCAAATGGCCTACTCCTGCTCCTATTTTCTATGTTTCTATATGTTTCTACATAGCACCTTTCACTACCTCAGGACAACCCAAAGCACTTTTCAACCAATAAAGTACTTTTGAAGTGTAGTCACTTTTGTAATGCAAAAAAAATGGCAGCCAATTTGCAAGGTCCCACAAACAGCAATGCGATACATGACCAGACAACTTGTTTTTTTAGTGATGATGGTTGAGGGATAAATATTGGCCAGGACACCAGGAGAACTCCACCACTCTTCTTCAAATAGTGCCGTGGGATCTTTTACATCCATCTAAGTGGGCAGACTGGGCCTCGGTTTAACGTCTCATCTGAAAGATATCACCTCTGTCAGTGCAGCACTCCCTCAGTACTGCACTGAAGTGTCAGTCTATGTTAGGTGCTCAAGTGTCTAGAATGGGGATTGAACCCATGACCTTCAGTCTCAGAGGCAAAAGTGCTATCACTGAGTCACGGCTGACATGTGAAAAGTTTTCCATTTCAGCAATGGTGTCCTCACTTTAATGAGCACAAAATGTTACCAAACATAATTTTTGAAGTTAGAATCCTTCTTATCAATGGATATTTGGACATTAAGGGAATCAAGGAATATGGGGATAGGACGGGAAAGTGGAGTTGAAGTAGAAGATCAGCCATGATCTTATTGAATGGCGGAGCAGGCTTGAGGGGCCGTATGGCCTACTCCTACTCCTATTTCTTATGTTCTTAGAATGAGTTACATTAATTCTATGCAACCAATTGGTGAGGCCATATTTGGTATGTTGTGTGCATTCTTGGGAATCCTATCTTCAAAACAAAATTAAGACAGAGGATTGAGGTCGGAGATTCAATAAATTCTGTTCTTAAAAAATTATGAATATAATCCTACAAAATTGAATTGGTTTTACTGGAGGTGCATGATTCTGTCCATAGGATGCTGAAAGACATGAATATTGTTAATATAAGTTAAGTGCAGAAACACAGACAAGTTCAAAGTTAGCAAGATTGGGGAAAAACACCTTCACAAAGCATCAAATATGTCCAATGGATTAATAGGAAAAAAATAATGTTATGTTAACTGATTCCTATAATACAACATTGGATGAATATCTGGTTAAGAACGTAATTGAAGGTTACAGAAGTTCAACTCAAAAGAAAAAAAAGAAAGACTTACATTTATATAGCGCCTTTCACAAAGCTTCCCAAAGCACTTTAGAGCCAATAAAGTACTTTTGAAGTGTAGACACAGTTATAATGTATAGCACGCACAGCAAGTCCCACAAACAGCAATGTAACAATGACCAGATAATCTATTTTTTTTAGTGATGTTGGTTGGGGGATAAATGTTAACCAGGACACTGGAGAGAACTCCCCTGCTCATCTTCTAAATAGTGGCATGGGATCTTTTACGTCCACCTGAGAGGGAAGATGAGACCTTGATTTAACATTGCATCTGAAAGACGGCACCTTTGACAGTGCAGCACTCCTTCAGTACTGCACTGGAGCATTAGCCTAGATTTTATGCTCAAGTCTCTGGAGTGGGACTTGAAACACACAACCTTCTGACTCAGAGGCGAGATTGCTACCACTGAGCCACAGTTGAGACTACTTTTGTGAAATATAATGGTTCCTGTCCCATTGGGACTGCAAAAATGTAATCAATGGAATCCATGCACCAGGCCAAGGTTTGAATAATATACAATTGTTAGGTAGGTATTTTGGAGTTCTGTTAAATTATCTTGGGAATCAGAAACACATTCATAGGCTTCTTATAAGTTTTACCGATGGTTATTTTCTTCACTTCAGGTATTAAACAAATTGATTGCGAAAAATGTACATAATCTGTGGGAACAAATAAACTTGATGGGTCAATAGGCTTTTTGTTCCCAATTTCCCTATTTAGTCATCATAGAATACACTCCTGTAATTTGAAAGCTGCAAAGAATTTTCAGCAGTTAACATTTCGTTTACCATTGGAGATGACCCCTGGGAGTAATTCTTACATTCCTTGCGTCTTTTTACCCTCTCGATGGACTCTTCCTGCACAGTTTTTAATTCAAATGCTCTAAAAAATCGAACAAATGTTTTCAGGAAGCTTCTGAATACTTCATCTTTCTTCATAACCTCTGCTTGGCAGCAAGCTAATTTCTTTTTTTAATAAAGATAAATACAACAAAGTTAATTTGGAGTCAAATTCACAATTTCAAAAAAAAATCGAACAAAATTCAAAAGACTGAAAGAACAGTAATTGCTGACTGAGCAATTTTGACATAGAAACATAGAAAATAGGAGCAAGATTAGGCCATTCGGCCCTTCGGGCCTGCTCTGCCATTCAAAATGATCATGGCTGATTGTTCAACTCAGTACCCTGTTCCCGCTTTTTCCCCATATCCCTTGATCCCTTTAGCATTAAGAAATATATCTATTTCCTTCGTGAATACATCTAATGACTTGGCCTCCACTGCCTTCTGTGGTAGAGAATTCCACAGGCTCACCACCCTCTGAGTGAAGAAATTTCTCCTCATCTCGGTTCTAAATGGCATACCCCATATCCTGAGACTGTGACCCCTAGTTATGGATTCCCCATCCATCGGGAACATCCTCCCTGCATCTAGTCTGTCCAGTCCTATTAGAATTTTAAATGTTTCGATGAGATCACCTCTCATTCTTCTAAACTCAAGTGAATATAGGCCTAGTCGACCCAATCTCTCCTCATACGTCAGTCCTGTCTGCCTTATTGCATTAAGGTGTCCCAGTGATATTTCCAGAAATATTCCAAGTTCAATCTGTTCAGCAGTACAATGGCACTAATAATAAAGGAAAAAAATCTCTCAAATTACATCTTGTATGAAAAGTATAGGTATTTATGTTTAATCATAATGAGTTGGAGTATGGAATATATGTTTAGAATCATAGAAGTTTACAACATGGAAACAGGCCCTTCGGCCCAACATGTCCTTGTCGCCCAGTTTATACCACTAAGCTAGTCCCAATTGCCTGCACTTGGCCCATATCCCTCTATACCCATCTTACCCATGTAACTGTCCAAATGCTTTTTAAAAGACAAAATTGTACCCGCCTCTACTACTGCCTCTGGCAGCTCATTCCAGACACTCACCACCCTTTGAGTGAAAAAATTGCCCCTCTGGACCCTTTTGTATCTCTCCCCTCTCACCTTAAATCTATGCCCCCTCGTTATAGACTCCCCAACCTTTGGGAAAAGATTTTGACGATCTACCTTATCTATGCCCCTCATTATTTTATAGACTTCTATAAGATCACCCCTAAACCTCCTACTCTCCAGGGAAAAAAAGTCTCAGTCTATCCAACCTCTCCTTATAAGTCAAACCATCAAGTCCCGGTAGCATCCTAGTAAATCTTTTCTGCACTCTTTCTAGTTTAATAATATCCTTTCTATAATAGGGTGACCAGAACTGTACACAGTATTCCAAGTGTGGCCTTACTAATGTCTTGTACAACTTCAACAAGACATCCCAACTCCTGTATTCAATGTTCTGACCAATGAAACCAAGCATGCTGAATGCCTTCTTCACCACCCTATCCACCTGTGACTCCACTTTCAAGGAGCTATGAACCTGTACTCCTAGATCTCTTTGTTCTATAACTCTCCCCAATGCCCTACCATTAACGGAGTAGGTCCTGGCCCGATTCGATCTACCAAAATGTATCACCTCACATTTATCTAAATTAAACTCCATCTGCCATTCATCAGCCCACTGGCCCAATTTATCAAGATCCCGTTGCAATCCTACATAACCTTCTTCACTGTCCACAATGCCACCAATCTTGGTGTCATCTCCAAACTTACTAACCATGCCTCCTAAATTCTCATCCAAATCATTAATATAAATAACAAATAACAGCGGACCCAGCACCGATCCCTGAGGCACACCGCTGGTCACAGGCCTCCAGTTTGAAAAACAACCCTCTACAACCACCCTCTGTCTTCTGCCGTCAATCCAATTTTGTATCCAATTGGCGACCTCACCGTGGATCCCGTGAGATTTAACCTTATGTAACAACCTACCATGCGGTACTTTGTCAAAGGCTTTGCTAAAGCCCATGTAGACCATGTCTACTGCACAGCCCTCATCTATCTTCTTGGTTACCCCTTCAAAAAACTCAATCAAATTCGTGAGACATGATTTTCCACTCACAAAACCATGCTGACTGTTCCTAATCAGTCCCTGCCTCTCCAAATGCCTGTAGATCCTGTCTCTCAGAATACCCTCTAACAACTTACCCACTACAGATGTCAGGCTCACCGGTCTGTAGTTCCCAGGCTTTTCCCTGCCGCCCTTCTTAAACAAAGGCACAACATTTGCTACCCTCCAATCTTCAGGCACCTCACCTGCAGCTGTCGATGATTCAAATATCTCTGCTAGGGGACCCGCAATTTCCTCCCTAACCTCCCATAACGTCCTGGGATACATTTCATCAGGTCCCGGAGATTTATCTACCTTGATGCGCATTAAGACTTCCAGCACCTCCCTCTCTGTAATATGTACACTCCTCAAGACATCACTATTTATTTCCCCAAGTTCCCTAACATCCATGCCTTTCTCAACCGTAAATACCAATGTGAAATATTCATTCAGGATCTCACCCATCTCTTCTGGTTCCGCACATAGATGACCTTGTTGATCCTTAAGAGGCCCTACTCTCTCCCTAGTTACTCTTTTTTCCCTTTATGTATTTGTAGAAGCACTTTGGATTCTCCTTTGCCTTATCTGCCAAAGCAATCTCATGTCCCCTTTTTGCCCTCCTGATTTCTCTCTTAACTCTACTCCGGCAATCTCTATACTCTTCAAGGGATCCACTTGATCCCAGCTGCCTATGCATGTCATATGCCTCCTTCTTCTTTTTGACTAGGGCCTCAATCTCCCGAGTCATCCAAGGTTCCCTACTTCTACCAGCCTTGCCCGTCACTTTATAAGGAATGTGCTTACCCTGAACCCTGGTTAACACACTTTTGAAGGCCTCCCACTTACCAGACGTCCCTTTGCCTGCCAACAGACTCTCCCAATCAACTTCTGAAAGTTCCTGTCTAATACCATCAAAATTGGCCTTTCCCCAATTTAGAATTTTAACTTTTGGGCCAGACCTATCATTCTCCATAGCTATCTTAAAACTAATGGAATTATGATCACTGGTCCCAAAGTGATCCCTCACTAACACTTCTGTCACCTGCCCTTCCTTATTTCCCAAGAGGAGGTCAAGTTTTGCCCCCTCTCTAGTCGGGCCATCCACATACTGAATGAGAAATTCCTCCTGAATACACTCAACAAATTTCTCTCCATCCAAGCCCCTAATGCTATGGCTGTCCCAGTCAATGTTGGGAAAGTTAAAGTCCCCTACTATTACCACCCTATTTTTCTTGCAGCTGTCTGTAATCTCCTTACATATTTGCTCCTCAATTTCCTGTTGACTATTTGGGGGTCTGTAGTACAATCCTATCAAAGTGATCTCTCCCTTCTTATTTTTCAGTTCTACCCATATAGACTCAGTGGGCGAACCCTCGGTTATATCCCCTCTCACTACTGCCGTGATGTTCTCCCTAATCAAGAACGCAACTCCCCCTCCTCTCTTACCTCCTGCTCTATCTTTCCTATAGCATCTGTACCCTGGAACATTGAGCTGCCAGTCCTGCCCCTCCCTTAGCCATGTTTCAGTAATAGCTATAACATCCCAGTCCCATGTACCCATCCATGCCCTGAGTTCATCTGCCTTGCCCATCAGACTTCTTGCATTGAAATAAATGCAGTTTAATCTAGACTTCCCTTGGTCTTTGCCCTGCTTTCTCAGACCATCTGTCCGGTCATGTTTTGTACAATCTCCCTTACTGCCTTTTGTTTCTGTCACCACTTTACTTCCCACTGACTTCCTGCATCGGTTCCCATCCCCCTGCCACTTTAGTTTAAACCCTCCCCAACAGCACTAGCAAACACTCCACCTAGGACATTGGTTCCAGTCCTGCCCAGATGCAGACCGTCCAATTTGTACTGGTCCCACCTCCCCCAGAACCGGTTCCAATGGCCCAGGAATTTGAATCCCTCCCTCTTGCACCATCTCTCAAGCCACGTATTCATCCTAGCTATCCTGTCATTCCTACTCTGACTAGCCCGTGGCACTGGTAGCAATCCTGAGATTACTACCTTTGAGGTCCTACTTTTTAGTTTAACTCCTAACTCCCTAAATTCAGCTTGTAGGACCTCATCCCGTTTTTTACCTATATCGTTGGTACCTATATGCACCACGACAACTGGCTGTTCACCCTCCCCCTCCAGAATGTCCTGCAGCCGCTCCAAGACATCCCTGACCCTTGCACCAGGGAGGCAACATACCATCCTGGAGTCTCGGTTGCGTCCGCAGAAACGCCTGTCTATTCCCCTTACAATCAAGTCCCCTATCACTATAGCTCTGCCACTCTTTTTCCTGCCCTCCTGTGCAGAAGAGCCAACCACGGTGCCATGAACCTGGCCACTGCCACCTTCCCCTGGTGAGCCATCTCCCCCAACAGTATCCAAAACGGTATACCTGTTTGAGAGGGGAATGGCCACAGGGGACCCCTGCACTACCTGCCTGCACCTCTTACTCTGCCTGGTGGTCACCCATTCACTTCCTGCCTGTACACCCTTTACCTGCAGTGTGACCAACTTGCTAAACGTGCTATCCACGAGTTTCTCTGCATCGCGGATGCTTCACAGTGAATCCACCCGCAGCTCCAGCTCCGAGATACGATCGGTCAGTGGCTGCAGGTGGACACACTTCCTGCACACATGGTCGGCAGGGACACTGGTAGTGTCCATGACTTCCCACATCTTGCAGGAGGGGCATATCACGGGTGCGTGGTCTGCTGCCATGACTTTGCCTGAGCTTCGTTCCCCCTTTTAAATTACGTTGAAATTAGAAAATGTTAACTATACTGGGGACCTAGGTTCACTAAAAAAAACACTACCTGCTATAAAACCTGCAGACCTTCCCTTTCTTATGACGTTACTTACAGTAAAATGGTAGAAATACTCACCTGAACCTACTCACCAATCAGCTGCCTCCCCTGTGCCGCGTCACTTTCTGACTGGTGACGTCACCCCGAACTCTGCCGCTGGTCTCAGAGTGTCGGTCTCAGAGTAAGCCTCGCCTTTTATACCTCCGATCTGGTCTCGGTGATTCTCCCGCTCTCGGGCCTCGCCTTTTATACCTCCGATCTGGTCTCGGTGATTCTCCCGCTCTCGGGCCTCGCCTTTTATACCTCCGATCTGGTCTCGGTGATTCTCCCGCTCTCGGGCCTCGCCTTTTATACCTCCGATCTGGTCTCGGTGATTCTCCCGCTCTCGGGCCTCGCCTTTTATACCTCCGATCTGGTCTCGGTGATTCTCCCGCTCTCGGGCCTCGCCTTTTGTCCTCCGATCCGATCCGATCCCTCTCCGGTCCCTGGTCTCGGTGATTCTCCCGCTCTCAGGCCTCGCCTTTTATCCTCCGATCCGATCCGATCCCTCTCCGGTCCCTGGTCTCGGTGATCCTCCCGCTCTCGGGCCTCGCCTTTTATCCTCCGATCCGATCCCGCTCCGGTCCCTGGTCTCGGTGATTCTCCCGCTCTCGGGCCTCGCCTTTTATCCTCCGATCCGATCCGATCCCGCTCCGGTCCCTGGTCTCGGTGATTCTCCCGCTCTCGGGCCTCGCCTTTTATCCTCCGATCCGATCCGATCCCGCTCCGGTCCCTGGTCTCGGTGATTCTCCCGCTCTCGGGCCTCGCCTTTTGTCCTCCGATCCGATCCGATCCCGCTCCGGTCCCTGGTCTCGGTGATTCTCCCGCTCTCAGGCCTCGCCTTTTATCCTCCGATCCGATCCGATCCCACTCCGGTCTCGGTGATTCTCCCGCTCTCAGGCCTCGCCTTTTATCCTCCGATCCGATCCCACTCCGGTCTCGGTGATTCTCCCGCTCTCAGGCCTCGCCTTTTATCCTCCGATCCGATCCCGCTCCGGTCCCTGGTCTCGGTGATTCTCCCGCTCTCAGGCCTCGCCTTTTATCCTCCGATCCGATCCCGCTCCGGTCCCTGGTCTCGGTGATTCTCCCGCTCTCAGGCCTCGCCTTTTATCCTCCGATCCGATCCGATCCCACTCCGGTCTCGGTGATTCTCCCGCTCTCAGGCCTCGCCTTTTATCCTCCGATCTGATCCCGCTCCGGTCCCTGGTCTCGGTGATTCTCCCGCTCTCGGGCCTCGCCTTTTGTCCTCCGATCCGATCCCGCTCCGGTCTCTGGTCTCGGTGATTCTCCCGCTCTCGGGCCTCGCCTTCTGTCCTCCGATCCGATCCCGCTCCGGTCTCTGGTCTCGGTGATTCTCCCGCTCTCAGGCCTCGCCTTTTATCCTCCGATCCGATCCGATCCCGCTCCGGTCCCTGGTCTCGGTGATTCTCCCGCTCTCGGGCCTCACCTTTTATCCTCCGATCCGATCCGATCCCGCTCCGGTCTCTGGTCTCGGTGATTCTCCCGCTCTCGGGCCTCGCCTTCTGTCCTCCGATCCGATCCCGCTCCGGTCCCTGGTCTCGGTGATTCTCCCGCTCTCGGGCCTCGCCTTTTATCCTCCGATCCGATCCCGCTCCGGTCTCTGGTCTCGGTGATTCTCCCGCTCTCGGGCCTCGCCTTTTGTCCTCCGATCCGATCCCGCTCCGGTCCCTGGTCTCGGTGATTCTCCCGCTCTCGGGCCTCGCCTTTTGTCCTCCGATCCGATCCTGGTCTTATTGACCAATTTTTTAATTGGTCAATAAGAAAGAAAGGGTTAAAGAAAGAAAGAACTTGCATTCATACAGCACCTTTCACATCCTCAGCATGTCCCAAATGCTTCACAGCCAATGAAGTACTTTCAAAATGTAGTCACTGTCGTATTGTAGGCAAATGCAGCAGCCAATTAGCGCACAGCAAAGTCCCACAAACACTAATGAGATAAATGACCAGTTAATCTATTTTTGGTTAGCCAGGACACCAGGTGAACACCCTGCACTTCTTTTGAACAGTGCTATGTAATCTTTTTTATCCACCTGATAGGCATGTGAGGCCTCAGATAAACAGCTCAAATAATAGACAGCACTTCTGACAATGTAGCATTCCCTCAGTACTGCACTGAAATTTCACACTAGATTATGCGCTTAAATTCTGAAGTGGGACTTAGACCAATGACCTTCTGACTGACAGGTGAAAAGACTACCACTGAGCCAAGCTGACACTTATACTCATAAATTTAAGTTTACACACACCAAATACTAAAATAAACTCTGATCCATCTAAACTTAAATAAATGTATATCTCAGAATCCATTACTCCCATTTAATCATGGGATTTTACATAGAAACTTGAAAACATAGAAAATAGGAGCAGAAGTAGGCCATTCGGCCCTTTGAGCCTGCTCCACCATTCAATGTGATCATGGCTGATCCTCTATTTCAATACCATATTCCCGCTCTCTCCCCATACTCCTTGATGCCTTTTGTGTCTAGAAATCTATCTACCTCCTTCTTAAATATATTCAGTGACTTGGCCTCCACAGCCCTCTGTGGTAGAGAATTCCACAGGTTCACCAGCCTCTGAGTGAAGAAATTTCTCCTCATCTCAGTCCTAAATGTCCTACCCTGTAACCTGAGACTGTGACCCCTCGTTCTGGACCCCCCAGCCAGGGGAAACATCCTCCCTGCATCCAGTCTGTCTAGCCCAGTCAGAATTTTATATGTTTCAATGAGATCCCCTCTCATTCATCTAAATTCGAGTGAATACAGGCCGAGTCAACCCAATCTCTCCTCATACGACACTCCTGCCATCCCAGGATCAGTCTGGTGAACCTTCGCTGCACTCCCTCTATGGCAAGTATATCCTTTCTTAGGTAAGGAGACCAAAACTGCACACAATACTCCAGGTGTGGTCTCACCAAGGCCCTGTATAACTGCAGTAAGACATCCTTGCTCCTATACTCAAATCCTCTTGCAATGAAGGCCAACATACCATTTGCCTTCCTAACTGCTTGCTGCACCTTTATATTTGCTTTCAGTGACTGGTGTACAAAGACACTCAGGTCCCTTTGTACATCAACGTACCCCAATCTATCACCATTTAAATAATACTCTGCCTTTCTGTTTTTCCTTCTGAAGTGGATAACTTTACATTTATCCACATTATACTGCATCTGCCATGTATTTGCCCACTCACTCAACTTGTCTAAATCGCCTTGAAGCCTCTTTGCATCCTCTTCATAACTCACAATTCCACCTAGTTTTTAATCATCAGCAAACTTGGAAATATTACATTTGGTTCCCTCATCCAAATCATTGTTATATATTGTGAATAGCTGGGCCCCAAGCACTGATCCCTGCTGTACCCCACTAGTCACTGCCTGCCACCCCAAAAAGATCCATTTATTCCTACTCTCTGTTTCCTATCTGTTAACCAATTTTCAATCCATGCCAGTATATTACCCCAATCCCACGTGCTTTAATTTTGCACATTAACTTCTTATGTGGGACTTTATCAAAGGCCTTCTGAAAATCCAAATAAACCACATCCACTGGTTCTCCCTTATCTATTCTACCAGTTACATCCTCAAAAAACTCCAGTAGGTTTATCAAACATGATTTCCCTTTCCTAAATCCATGTTGACTTTGTCTAATCACGTTGATATTTCCTAAATGGCCTGTTATCACATCCTTTATAGTAGACTCCAGCATTTTCCCTACTACTGATGTTAGGCTAACCGGTCTGTAGTTCCCTGTTTTCTCTCTCCCTCCTTTTTTAAATAGTGCAGTTACATTTGCCACCCTCCAATCTGCAGGGACTGTTCCATAATCGATAGAATTTTGGAAGATGACAACTAATGCATCCATTATTTCCGTGACTACCTCTTTTAGTATTCTGGGATGCAGATTATCAGGCCCTGGGGATTTATCGGCTTTCAGTCCCATTAATTTCTCCAGCACTATTTTTTTACTAATACTAATTTACTTCAATTCCTCCTTCTCACTAGTCCCTTGGTTCCCTAGCATTTCTGGGAAGTAACTGCAGGACCTCATTTAAATCTTTTGTCTCCGTTTCCAGGTTTCCAGGTGAGAGGCTGATTGGCTGTCGGACAAGAAGGCCTGTGGCACCAGGCCACAGCCCAGGAGCAGAGGAGAGTGAGGGAGGGAGAGATCGTGGGTCGGGGGATGATCGTGGAGGGCCAGAGCAGACATCGCTGGCCGGGAGGAGATTTGTGGGGGGGAGGGCAGGAGAGGACATCTTGGGCCTGGAGAAGATCGGGGGGCGGGGGGACACAAGAGAGGAGATCCTGGAGGGCCGGGGTGGACATCGCGGACTGGGGGTGGGGAGTGGGGAAAGAGGCAGATTGTGGGGAGGGAAGCAGGTTTGCTTGGTGAGCCGGAGGAAAGCACTCCTACTCCTCCTGGCCCACAAGCAGTGCTGGAAAGGTATTTACCTGCTGGATCCAGCCGTTCTCGTCTCCCTTCTGAGATTTACATTTATTTAGGTTTAGGTGGATCAGAGTTTATTTTGTCCTAAATATTAAAATATTTAAATGACGGGCCCACCTTTGGACATCAGGTTAGCCATCCGCCCCCAAACACGCCTCCATTTAAACCAAAAGTGGGCGCATTGGAGGACATTGGTGTCAGGTTTCCCTTTATTGAATTTTTAACCACTCCCCCGCCCATCCTGTGGAGTTAAAATCCACCCCCCCCCCACCATAGGTGGAGTAGCATTCTAAGGGAATCAAGGGATATGGGGATAAGGTGGGAAAGTGGAGTTGAGGTGGTAGATCAGCCATGATCTTATTGAACGGCGGAGCAGGCTCGAGGGGACCTATGGCCTACTCCTGCTCCTATGTCTTATGACCTCACACCAGAAGCTTTAAAACAGAACAGTGAGAGGCTCTGAGGCTGATTCTCGCAAGTAAGACAAGAAGGCTTTAGCAGATGTGTATTTAAAAAGGTATCAAGTGATGTGCTGATTGAAGACCTCCAGCGTGTTACCCATTGACTGATCTTTTTTTTTTAAACAGGAGTACGAGCTGGGAATTTTTTTCTGTCGATATACCTCTGAAAAAATGACTCATTCCCTCTCATCGTGGTGATCCAAAAGAGAAATGTTCTTTCTTCGCCTCTTTTGTCCTTGGGATATTGCTGCAGTTCTATTCCAGTCTCTACATTGGACTGACAGGCTTGGTGGAGGTGTTAGAAAACATAAAATCCAGTATTAATATAACAGCAGATGAGATCACTGAAGAGCAGACAGTACTCCAGCAAGAAATAATTTGCAAACTATTAGAAATTGAAAAGCAGCAATCTGATGCGGACGACCTTTGGACTATCGTGGTTAAAGACCTGGAAAGTATATATGGACAAATAAAGAAATCAGAGAATTCGGATGGCTTGGAGTATCATTGAATGAAAATCATTCATTTGCTGGACATTCCTGTGGGAGCAGAGGGCTTCAAAGGCAGAATATTTTTTAAAAGGTGAGAGGCTAGTAAATGTTGATATCCAGAGGGATTTGGGGGTCCTTGTACATGAAACACAGCAAGTTAACATGCAGGTACAACAAGCAACTAGGAAAGCAAATGTACTCTGGGTGAGGAACTTCAATGTCCATCACCAAGAGTGGCTCGGTATCACCACTACTGACTGAGCTGGCCGAGTCCTGAAGGACATAGCTGCCAGACTGGGCCTGCGGCAGGTGGTGAGCGAACCAACACGGGGGAAAAACATACCTGACCTCGTCCTTACCAATCTACCTGTCGCAGATGCATCTGTCCATGACAGTATTGGTAGGAGTGACCACCGCACAGTCCTCGTGGAGACAAAGACCCGTCTTTGCACTGAGGACACCATCCAACGTGTTGTGTGGCACTACCACCGTGCTAAATGGGAACAGAACAGATCTAGTAGTTCAAAACTGGGCATCCATGAGGCGCTGTGGGCTATCAGCAGCAGCAGAATTGTATTCCAGCACAATCTGTAACCTCATGGCCCGGCATATTCCTGACTCTACCATTACCAACAAGCCAGGGGATCAACCCTGGTTCAATGAGGAGTGTAGAAGAGCATGCCAGGAGCAGCACCAGGCGTACCTAAAAATGAGGTGCCAACCTGGTGAAGCTACAACTCAGGACTACATGCATGCTAAACAGCGGAAGCAACATTCTATAGACAGAGCTAAGCGATTCCACAACCAACGGATCAGATCAAAGCTCTACAGTCCTGCCACATCCAGTCGTGAATGGTGGTGGACAATTAAACAACGAACCGGAGGAGGAGGCTCTGCAAACATCCCCATCCTCAATGAATGCCGGGGTCCAGCACGTGAGTGCAAAAGACAAGGCTGAAGCATTTGCAACCATCTTCAGCCAGAAGTGCCGAGTGAATGATCCATCTCGGCCTCCTCCTGATATCTCCACCATCACAGAAGCCAGTCTTCAGCCAATTTGATTCACTCCACGTGATATCAAGAAACGGCTGAGTGCACTGGATACAGCAAAGGGTATGGGCCCCGACAACATCCAGGCTGTAGTGCTGAAGACTTGTGCTCCAGAACTAGCTGCGCCTCTAGCCAAGCTGTTCGAGTGCAGCTACAACTCTGGCATCTACCCGACAATGTGGAAAATTGCCCAGGTATGTCCTCTCCACAAAAAGCAGGACAAATCCAATCCGGCCAATTACCACCCCATCAGTCTACTCTCAATCATCAGCAAAGTGATGGAAGGTGTTGTCGTCAGTGCTATCAAGCAGCACTTACTCACCAATAATCTGCTCACCGATGCCTAGTTTGGGTTCCGCCAGGACCACTCGGCTCCAGACCTCATTACAGCCTTGGTCGAAACATGGACAAAAGAGCTGAATTCCAGAGGTGAGGTGAGAGTGACTGCCCTTGACATCAAGACAGCATTTGACCGAGTGTGGCACCAAGGAGCCCTCGTAAAATTGAAGTCAATGGGAATCAGGGGGATATCTCTCCAGTGGCTGGAGTCATACCTAGCACAAAGGAAGATGGTAGTGGTTGTTGGAGATCCATCATCTCAGCCCCAGGACATTGCTGCAGGAGTTCCTCAGGGCAGTGTCCTAGGCCCAACCATCTTCAGCTGCTTCATCAATGACCTTCCCTCCATCATAAGGCCAGAAATGGGGATGTTCGCTGATGATTGCAAAGTGTTCAGTTCCATTCGCATCCCCTCAAATAATGAAGCAGTCCAAGCCCGCATGCAGCAAGACCTGGACAACATCCAGGCTTGGGCTCATAAGTGGCAAGTAACATTCGCGCCAGACAAGTGCCAGGCAATGACCATCTCCAACAAGAGACAGTCTAACCACCTCCCCTTGATATTCAACGGCATTACCATTGCCGAATCCCCCACCATCAACATCCTGGGGGTCACCATTGACCAGAAACTTAACTGGACCAGCCATATAAATTCTGTGGCTGCAAGAGCAGGTCAGAGGCTGGGTATTCTGTGGCGAGTGACTCACCTCCTGACACCCCAAAGCCTTTCCACCATCTACAAGGCACAAGTCAGGAGTGTGATGGAATACTCTCCACTTGCCTGGATGAGTGCAGCTCCAACAACACTCAAGAAGCTCGACACCATCCAGGACAAAGCAGCCCGCTTGATTGGCACCCCATCCACCACCCTAAACAGTCACTCCCTTCACCACCGGTGCACTGTGGCTGCAGTGTGTACTATCCACAGGATGCACTGCAGCAACTCGCCAAGGCTTCTTCGGCAGCACCTCCCAAACCCAAGACCTCTACCACCTAGAAGGACAAGGGCAGCAGGCACATGGGAACAATACCACCTGCACGTTCCCCTCCAAGTCACGCACCATCCCGACTTGGAAATATATTGCCGTTCCTTCATCATCGTTGGGCCAAAATCCTGGAACTCCCTTCCTAACGGTACTGTGGGAGAACCTTCGCCACACGGATTGCAGCAGTTCAAGAAGGCGGCTCACCACCACCTTCTCAAGGGCAATTAGGGATGGGCAATAAATGCTGGCCTTGCCAGCGGTGCCCACATCCCATGAACGAATAAAAAAACGGTAAGTTATTCCCTCGTGTTGGTTCACTCACTACCTGCCACAAGCCCAGTCTTGTCCTTCAGGCTCGGCCAGCTCGGTCAGTGGTGGTATTACTGAGCCACTCTTGACGATGGACATTGAAGTCCCCCATCCAGAGTATATTCTGTGCCCTTGCTACTTAAAGTACTTCCTCCAAGTGGTGTTCAACATGGAGGAGTACTGGTTCATCAGCTAAGGGAGGGCTGTAGTTGATAATCATCAAGAGGTTTCCTTGCCCCTGTTTAACCTGACTCATTCATGCCTTTGTTACCTCCAGATTGGACTATTCCAATGCTCTCCTGGCTGGCCTCCTTCCTCCACCCTCCATAAACTTGAGCTCATCCAAAACTCTGCTGCCTGTATCCTAACTCTCACCAAGTCCCGTTCACCCATCACCCCATGCCTGCTGAACTACATTGGCTCCCGGTCCGGGAACGCCTTGATTTTAAAATCCTTATCCTTGTTTTCAAATCCTTCCATGGCCTCACCCCTCGATATCTCTGTAACCTCCCCCAGTCCTACAACCCTCCAAGATCTCTGCACTCCTCCAATTCTTGCCTCTTGCGCATCCCCGCTTTTAATCACTCCACCATTGGTGGCCGTGCCTTCAGTGGCCTAGGCTCTGAGCTCTGGAATTCCCTCCCTAAACCTCTCCACCTCTCTCTCCTCCTTTAAGACGCTCCTTAAAACCTACCTCTTTGACCAAGCTTTTGGTCACCTGTCATAATATCTCCTTATGTGGCTCGGTGTCAAATTTTGTTTGATAATCGCTCCTGTGAAGCACCTTGGGATGTTCTATTATGTTAAAGGCGCTATATAAATGCAAGTTGTTGTTGTTGTTGTGGAAGCCATGAGACTTTATGGGATCCGGAGTCAATGTTTAGGACTCGCAGGGCATCTTCCCCACAACTATACACTACTGTGCCTTCACCTCTGGTGGGTCTGTCCTGATGGTGATGGAGGAGACTGGGAAGTTAGCTGATAGGTATGATTCTGTAAGTATGACTATGTCATATGGGCATCTCTTACAACTTTGGCACCATTTCCCAGATGTTAGTGAGGAGGGCTTTGCAGGGTCAATTGGATTAGGTGTGCCTTTATCGTGTCCTGATTCGATGCCTAGGTTGTAGCCGAGTGGTCCATCCAGTTTTATTCTTTTGTTTCTTTCTAGCAATTTGATGCAAATGAGTGGCTTGCTAGGCCACTTCAAAGTGCAGTTAAGATTCAACCACATAACTGTGGAACTGGATTCACATGTCGGCCAGACCGGATAAGAAAATTAGTGAACCATTTGTGTTTTTCTGACAATCCAACAGTATCATGGTCACTTTAACTGGTACCAGCTTTTTATTTCCAGATTTTTTTAAAACTGCCATGGTGGGATTTGAACTCTCATTCCCTGGATTATTAGTCGAAGCCTCTGGATTACTAGTACAGTAACATCACCACTACCCTACCGTACCTTACTTTTCAGCACTTAAATGTAAAAAAGAAACAATAACTATCTGCAATCATTTTTTAAAAAGTAAAATGCACAAAAATGTGGTTATCAGAAACAGACAGTGGGAGCTGAATTTTATGCATTCAAGTGCACCTGATTGACTGCTACCACACAGAGGTTTGCAATCTATTATACTCTTATTGATTCGTAATTTTGCTCCTCACATTTCCCAGTGGATGTTTACTGCACTGATATGAATGCTGCGTGCTCTAACCCTGGTTTCTCCATGGTAACAGAGGGACCTCCACCGTGCATGCATAAACTACCTGAAAGCAGCTTTCTAAGTTACAACAACACAATCTGGCACAGCTATTCGCACACAAACAAGGCAACTGTTTATATTACACATAACAGTAGGGCACTGTAACAAAAGCCTAAATATAGGAGAAAGATAAAGCAAAATACTACAGAAGCTGGAAATCTGAAATAAAAACAGAAAATGTTGAAAACACCCAGCAGGTCAGATAGCATCTGTGGAGACCAGTTCTGATAAAAGGTCATTGACCTGAAACAACCACCTAAATATAGGAACCTCAGTGTAATTTGTTTAAATTAAGAAAACTCAATTCCTCTCAAACCTCACTTCCTATATTATTTCCAAACCATAGTAATTTTGAAAGTGTGATGACACTGAAATAAAGTCAGTTAATGCATTCACTAGGGAACATCCTACTTTTATCAAAAACATGTCTGGAAGTAGCCTTGAAGATGATAAATCTCACAAAAAAACAGCCAGGTAAGCCTTGGAAAGTTCCTTTGCAAGAAATGAAAAGTTTTTAAAAGTTGCATTTTAGCAGCTTATTTGTCGTATATCAATTTCTTTGGGACTAAACACAGCTGTAACATAAACCACAAGCTCATCTTAAAATATTTCTACTTTAAGTTTGTTTGTAACCAACAATGGGAGAAAAAATAGTTCTTGCAGCCTCAACTGATCTGATTGGTTCCAACCTCCAGTTCCGCCTTACAGTTGATTTGATTGGTTCAAGTTGACAAAATCCATCCCAGTGAAGAAAGCTGATTTTTCTTGTGAAACCCTGACAGGCTGACTCACGGGTTAAGATATTACCTTAAAAAGCTGATGATTCACATATCTGGTTATTATCAAAGTGAGAGTCCAAGCTTCTGAGATGCACAATGTGAATTACAGAGATTATGAAGGTAAAACCAGGCACTAGGACACTGGAAGTGTATTTATCTAATTCCCTTTTGAAAGTTACTATTGAATCTACTTCCACTACCCTTTCAGGCAGTGCATTCTAGATCATAACAATTTGCTGCGTGAAAAAACTTCTCCTCATCTGCCATCTGCTTATTTTGCCATTTATCTTAAATCTGTGTCCTCTGGTTACCGACCCACCCACCAATGGAAACAGTTTCTCCAATGTTAGAATTTAGAAAAACAGAAATATTAAAAGGGAAGATTCGATGCCATCAGAACAATGGAGGCTTTTGTCCTGCATTGCTGAAACAGAGCTAGCCAGCAGCACAGTGAACTTTTCCCCTAATGCTCTGCTGTCAGCTCTTTGAATAGTCCTTCGTAGCTGCCAACAGAGCTTTAGCCTTGTGCAGGGAACAAGCCTAATGGGGGCAAGCAGAAAATCTGGCCAGCAAGTCCAAATCAAACTAATGTTCACACATAAAGGTAAGTGGCAGCATGTGGGGACAAATAATTGCTTCAGCCTTTACCAATCTTCAAAATTAATATTAGATATTTGTCACTCTTAACCAAGGATGGGAATGGGGAAAATTGGTAGGCATAAATGAAGTGAAACAAACCCAGTGTGGAGGCACAAAACAGATCCTGTGGACAAGTGTCAGAGTGGTACAGTACCCAACCTCCATTTGATGGATGGATAAATGGACATGCAGATGCATCAAGTTGGTATGAGGAGGCATTTCAGGACACCCTCCCAAGAGAAGAACAGTGCACCATTCCTGGCAGCAGCTGGTGACAAGGCGCAATGCTACGTACACCAACTGCAGGACCTGAGAACAGATACAGAAGGAGACCATAAACTTAAAGGAATCTGGTGAGGAAATAATCACCAAAAATACCATGGGGGCAATTTTAATCCCCAACGATGGGCACGGTAAGGGCAAGTGGGTAGCTTAAAATATCAAAAATGGGAAACCCGACCCCAACCCACCTCCAATGCACTCACTTCGGGTTTTGTATGGAGGCGGGTTTGGGTGCGGCCAAGTAACCCGCTCTTGAGAGGTGGGTCCGTCATTATATGTTAATGAGGGTACTTTCATGAGATTTTGGCTGCTATTTGAAATTAACGCCTCCAGCACGGGTTTCCTGGGATTCGGGAAACTCGGCAGTAAAACAGAGGCGAGATTGAGCAGCACTTCATGGGGCTGGTAAAAGGTCAGGTGCACCAACATGAATAAAGGCTCAATGCTCACAGCTGCTTCCTTAGTTCCCTCTGGTAAACATTTTGCTGAGAGTTCTGGCGGTGACAGAGATAAAACCCGAAAGTAAAAATATAATTATAATGGAACATTCCAACATACCGAAATATCTACAGGGTTTTGCGCCAGCTATCGCCCCCTTCTCTCAGAACCCGCCTCTGTGTTATTATCGGGCAATATTTATCTCATGGATGGCCCAAAGGTTGTATGCCACAAAATGTTACTTGTTCCACATGTATTTTTCACCCAACTAAGGCCACACAAGTTTACAGCTTTTTCTTTACATCTCATGCATAACCATACCTTAGATGTTTAGATCTCATACATACCCATACCTTCAAAATGCAACATACGATGTCACACTCGCATCTTCCAAGCCCATAACGCATCAACTCATTGTAAAGCAACCACAGTCACATACTGGCACCTAGGTTGGCGTACAGGTTGTGCATTAATCCTTCACTATACATGTGCTCCTTCAGCTTCCAACCATTCAAGTCTACGAGATGGCATGTCAAGAGCACAATCCCAACCAGACCGAGTGCTATTGCCATATTTCAGGTGTTTAGCCTCTGCCGCTGGTTTTCTTGCCCCAGCATGCACTTATGCTGACAGCACACAGGAGTGAAACTCAACCCTGCTGATTCAGCCTTTATCAAGCTTCAAAATGTTTTATAGCTATTTGTCAGCCTTTTCAGAGGCAGAGGGGGTAAGAGATACCAAGCAACCCGAAGTGAAGGCACAAAACAACTTCTGTGGGCACAGGACAGAGCAGAACATCATCCATCCCACTTTTATGATGGATGTCAAATGGACATGTGAGGAGGGTTGCCTTATTCGGCATTTCAGGTCACCACCTCCAGAGGAGAGCAGTGCACCATTCATGGCAGGCTTAACACTGTATACGACCTGTAAAATGACCAGCAAAACCAATGCATACACAACTTCAAGAAAACCAGGATATCACTTCTCCTGGAAGTGCACCTATTTATACAATTTGTACAGGTGCACAGCGATGATGTCACACAGGCGGAGCAAGTCACCAAGAAGGCGACAGAGAGGCCTTGCCTTCATTTGCACATTTTTTAAGTTCAAACAAGGCTCGATCATGTTCAATTGACCCTATGAGATTTTCTCTGTGGCCTTTTGGCACCCTATGTGCTCGCCACAGATCTTTATGTTATGAGACTTCTTCATGTATAAGTGCTGATTGATTTATAATGAATTACAAGTCTGTTCCTGTTCAGATGAACTTATTTCTGGAAGAGAAGCCATTGCTGGAGATCCATTGGCTGCATTGAGAAACAATAACAGCACCAAATTTAATATTTCAAAATTTGGTCCCTTACTTTCACATTTTTGGGTATTTCAATGAAGCTGTTTGGCAAAGCCTGGAAGAAATAAAATGGTTTAGATTTTTTTCAAAGCCAAGTAGCCATTCACATCTTGTCAAGGCCTCACATACGTAATTAGTTCCCCGGTCATGTTAATCCAAACTAGTCCAAAATCTCCTGCATCTTAGTCACTCTGCAGGTCAAAGGGTCCAAAAAATGAGAACAATCTCAGAATAATATTGTATATTGGCTCCCTCAGAAATCAAGAGCAATGATCTCTTTTAATATACAATTATCCGAAGCCAAGTTTTAAATTACATTGGTCTGTTTATTTAAAGTCATACCAACAAAAAAAAACACAAAAGTGTTACCGTTTGTGGTACGACAGAGCACTGCTCCAGTCACATAAAGACGAGCAACAAGAATAATCACAAGTACGAAGGGGGTGAGATATGAGGGAAGATTACAGAAAATTATCCTCTACAGTCGAGAATGATACTAAAATCAGGTGGAGGCAGGAGAGACCTCATCAAGGTATAACACATATTAAATGATGTTGATAAAGTAAGTTTAGAGTCTAATTTCAGGGTTACTCATGCTAAAAAAAAATGAGGAAATACAGTTAAATAAGTTAAAAGTAAATTCACGATAGAGTTTAAAAAAATGCAGGGCTGATTCTGCCATTCCCAGTGTAGAAAGGTGAATATTTCCCACATCTTAAATTGTACAAGGACCAGGTTTTGCGAGCCTCTTCTGCTCGGACGATAAACCCTGTTCTTCTATCTACCCAAAGTTTGCTGCACCTGTCCAGTCCCAGGGGCACCTAGATTTCCTATCTGGGGCTATTTAAATAGCCACAGTGAGCACACAGCATTTGTAGCAATGGAAATGGAGGCAGGAGTCCGGGCACATCCCCTCCTGCCTCATTAGTATGGTTCCACCTGAACTGTGCTGCCAGCTCCACATTGCTGGAAAATCCAGTGCCTGCTGCCATGCGGGGGTGGGTGCCCCCATTGGAGAAACAATTTATTGGTCTCCTTTGTACAGGGGCCAATACTAGAAATTCTTAAAATATTTCCTTCAAGGTCCAGGCCACTTGCACCTCCCCCTTCTGGAGGCAAGTACACCTCATCTCAATGGGCGTACCGGCTTCCAACTGAGGTTGTGAGGCTGGAACTCCAAGCGTCGGGCATCCCTGCCCCTGGCCCCGCTCCCGACTCTGCCCCCTTTGCTTCACTGTAGGGGCCAGACCACTGCCCTACCTCTTAGTGGTTAAAGCAGAAACTCCCAGCATGGGATGGGGCCCAGTTTATCAGGAACCCAGCCTACCTCCAGGCCCTTTCTTGGGGCTGGAGTGAGACAGAAGGGAAGAGCAAATTCAGCCCAATGGTGGCTATGTTGGGACAGACAGGATTGGAACCATGAGAGGACAGTGCCACAAAGGTGGAACATGGAGAACAGGCACTGGAAGAGGAGGAAATGGTCAACCATATTGAAGGTTATGTGGAGATTAATTAGCTTAAGAAGGAATAATGCACCACAGTTGCAATCACAAAAAAATCACTTTGACCAGAGCAGTTTTAGTGCTGTGGGCAGGATGGAAATCAGACTGAAGGCACTGAACAGGATAAATGATGAGATAAATGATCATTGAGCTGAATGGTGATAAAGAGAAGGTTAGAGCTGGGGGAGTAGCTGCAGAGAATGGAGGGGTTGAGTGGCTTTTTAAGGAAGTGAGAGATGACACCAGGTTTGAAAGGAAGAACAATATTTGTGGAAAGACAGTGATTAAAAGAGTCCTTGAGCATTGGACCAAGGAACGATGGTTGAGGGTCAAGAGTTAAGTCAGAATGGATAGGTTGATGGAGCAAGAGGTGGGTTTCTTAGAAGAAATGAGTCAAATATGGGCTGCGGGGAGATAGGAAGAAGTCACAGATTGTTTTGGAGTAGGGGCTTGAGTAGGATTGAAGAAGCTGAAGCCTTAATTTAGAGATAAAGAAATCCATGAGTATTCACATTAATGCCAAAGATCGATGTGGTTGGGATATGCAGAGAGGGATGAGGCAATTTGAGTTACTACTCTAGGAAAGGCAGCAACGCATGCTACGATGAGCTCAATGGCGGATGCCTAAGATGCAAGGTAAGCTGTGGGCTCATTTAAAGGGGACTCATACCTGGCATTTTAGCAGGAGATTGGTGGAAAAGTAGCATCATGCAGAACTAAGTGGGGTGTGTTACAGAAAATGGGATTGGGGAAGTGAGGAGTAGAGGAGGTACCGACTGGAATGGGGTGCAGTGGGACTACCAGGAGATGAATTGGGGCAGGTCATAACTGAGAGAGGGCTGACACAAAGTTAGAGGAACTCGAGTCTGGAGAGGCAACTTACACAAAACAGATTTTTTTAATAGTCATAATGGTTAAACACTAATATACTAGATAATTTAAACAATCATAAAAATCAAAGCTGTTTAGAACTCAAATTAAAAAGTAAAATGGCTTTTTACTCTCTTTTAAATCCACTTAAATCAAACAAGCATTAAACATTGAGGTACCAGAATAATAATCCCATGCCTCAGTACAAGGGAAAACTTTTTTCAAACATACAAATTATTATTTTTTACATAAGTTATAAGTTTTTTAATCACTTGTTTGCTGGTCCTCTCCTTTTATCTTTGTGATTGCTTTCAACCTTATCCTGATCTCCAGTGGAACCAAGCCCCATCCCCAGTGCTTCAAATTCCCCACTCAGAGATGATAACAGAACTGGTTAAACTGCTGCCTGAAAATAATATATGCATGGTTCAGCAAAATCCCTCCAGTCCCCGGTATGCTTTGCAACCTCACCCCTGCTTACTGATATACATACTTTATGAATGGCCCCCAAAGGGACAAGGCTGCTAATTAAATCATTAAATGAACCAATTTCATTTTTTGATCAGACTCAATCTGATCTTTATGCAAATAAAACATGCAATTCAAATCTTACACACCCATCCTCAACAATAATGTGTAAGGGTGAGTGGAAGCATCTGATTGGAACAGTTGAGTACTGAAGGAAAGAGTTTATTGGTATGTGGGTGATGGTATGGGGGTGTAGTGTGTGGAGCAGTGGATGCAGTTAGTGGAGTAGTTGGTAGGAGATGCCACTTGACAACTACACGGCCCAATTAAGTGCCCTTACTGAATTACCCTCGGTGCTCCTCCTTGCCTTGTTTTGTTTATATTTCCAAGTCAGGATGGTGCGTGACTTGGAGGGGAATGTGCGGGTATTAGCGTTCCCATGCGCCTGCTGCCCTTGTCCTTCTAGGTTGTAGAGGTCGCGGGTTTGGGAGTTGCTGTTGAAGAAGCCTTGGCGAGTTGCTGCAGTGCATCCTGTAGATGGTACACACTGCAGCCACAGTGCGCCGGAGGTGGTGAAGGGAGTGAATGTTTAAGGTGGTGGATGGGGTGCCAATCAAGCGGGCTGCTTTCTCCTGGATGGTATCCTGTTTGATGCTCTCTGGGTACCAACAGGTTGAGAGGTGGTTGGCTGGGTCTTTTCCATTACTACCTTAGAGGACTGAGATGACATTCATCTCAGTGAAACTGATGTCTTTGAAGTACCTGCTTTTGGCTACTTCTTACTTTCATTTGCAAAGGTAGCCTGGCTGTGGTGGAAAGCTCTTACATGTACTTACATTAGAAGGGGCTGCAAGCAGGGACCCACTGAGTCACTATGCTGGGAGACAGCGGCTTCTTCAGTTACCACACCTGACCGCCCACTTGTGTTGGGCAATAGCTCACTGGGGCTTGTGGTCGGTTAAAGAACAGAACGAATAGTCCTAATTCAGTCTTGCAGTCTCTTGCAGTTATGGTGGTGTTAAGGGTGTCTCACAAGGAATCAATTGAAGAAGTTATTGCTACTGTTTCTCCTCCTGGGGCTTTGAAATCACAGATACCACCCAGGTCATCATGCTCACTGCTACTCTTTGTGTTACCCAATGATATTCCCAATGTCTTACGAAGAACATCTCCCGAGTGGGTGTATCTGGGCTGGTGCTTGAACTCATAAGGTGCTATGTGGTACAGACCAGGCAGGAGTCTCTGTGAACAGTTGGAGGTACCAGGTTGTTCTACTTACTGAGGTTCAGATTCTTGGATGATGTCAATGGAAATGTATTTGAGGAAGGAGAACATTCATCATGTAAGCTGAAAATGGTTATAAGCATTGAAAGGAAACCATACATTTTCCTCGAAAGTTAGGACACTACTTACTGTGTTGGAGACCATCAATGTGTTTATAAACCTGTGACTGGCAGCTTGCCTCCTACTTCTCCATCTTCCTCTGTGTCTCCTGTTAAGTGGCCAAGTAACTGCAGAACCTCTTCCTCCTAAGGAGTCATTTCTCTTCCTCCAGGCCATTTGTTGCCTTGCATTGTGGGCTACCATTTCCGCTGCAAGGAGGAGATCTGCAAGCAGGTCCTCCAGACAAGAAGTTCTTCTTCTGCCACCACCACCTGTTCCTGCTCGCTCATGCTCTGTATCTCATCTAGTTCACTTCCTTCTAACTCATTTTCTAAATCACCCAAGGTGAATGTATCTGAGCTGCTGGTTGCAAGGAATAGAGTGAGTGACAGTTTGTGCTAGGAAGGACTGGCATAGCCAGATATATTAGGCCTGGCTCGGCTTTCTGTGGTATACAGAATAACATATGTTCTTATGTTCTTATACCTAGAGAAATAGAAGGGAACAGAAGTTTAGTGATGTCCTTATGAGCAGCCTTCACATCGGCTTGCTGTGGAAAGAGTAACATGGTAAGATGCTTCACCATCTCCAACACCCTCTAGGGCTTATTTCACAAGGATTTGCAAGGTTTCCTCCTTAAGTTGAGTAAAAGGAAGAATATTTTTAGGGAGTATCTTCCTGTGCATGTCCCCCCTCTTTTATAACGGGCTATCTTCTCCTGCAACCAGAATAGAATTGAGAAATTGCAATTGTCATGATCGCTGAATGTCAGCTTGCCTGCCAATCTTTCATCCCAATTTACCTGGACTGTACTTAAAGTAAGTAAGTCACCCGGTCCAGATGGGATGCATCCTAGGTTGCTGAGGGAAATAAGGGTGGAAATTGTAGAGGTGCTGGCCATAATCTTCCAATCCTCCTTAGATGTAAGTACAGCCAGCATTTCTAATACCTCCTCTTTATCAATTTTTAGCCCATCCAGTATCTCAACTACCTCCTCTTTTACTGTGACTTTGGCAGCATCTTCTTCCTTGGTAAGGACAGATGCAAAGTATTCATTTAGTATCTCAGCCATGCCCTCTGCCTCCATGCGTAGATCTCCTTTTTGGTCCTAATCAGCCCCTGCCTTCCTCTTACTACCCATTTACTATTTATATGCCTATAGAAAACTTTTGGATTCCCTTTTATTTTAGCTGCTAATCTATTCTCAACCCACTGAAATTGGCCCTCCTCCAATTAAGTATTTTTACTCTAGAGTGCTCCTTGTCCTTTTCCATAATTAATCTAAACCTTATGATACTATGATCACTGTTCCCTAAATGTTCCCCCACTGACACTTGCTCCACTTGACCCATTTCGTTCCCCAGAACTAGATCCAGCAATGCCTCCTTCCTCATTGGGCCATAAACATACTGATCAAGAAAGTTCTCCTGAACACACTTCAGAAATTCCTCCTCCTCTTTGCCATTTACACTATTACTATACCATGCTATATTAGGATAGTTGAAGTCCCCCATTATCACTACTCTATGGTTCTTGCACATCTCTGTAATTTCCCTGCAAATTTGCTCCTTTATATCCTTCCCACTAGTTGATGGCCTATAGAATACACCCAGTAGTGTAATGGCACGTCTATTGTTTTTTAACTCTAACCAAATAAATTCTGTCCTTGACCTTTTGGAATATTTTGCCCTTTTTTTGTGCCAAGTCTCCGTTATTGCTACTACATCATATTGCCAAGTGGCTTTTTGCACCTGCAGCTCACCAACCTTATTTAGCATGCTTCGTGTGTTTGCATACATGCATTCTAAACTTATCTTAGACTTTCTCGTATTCTCTCTTAGTCTGATCCCACCTAATACTGTACTATTTCTTACTCTGGTGCTATCTGTCTCTCCCAATCCTTTGTGCGTCTTGTTTCTCCTTTCTAATGCTACATCCTGGTGCCCATCCCCCTGCCAAATTAGTTTAAACCCTCCCCCACAGCACTAGTGAACCTCCCCATGAGGACATTGGTCCCAGCTTTGTTGAGGTGCAACCCGTCCATCTTGAACAGGTCCCTCCTGCCCCAGAGCTGGTCCCAATGCCCCAAGAATCTGAAGCCCTCCCTCTTGCACCATGTCTCCTACTGAGTACCTTGAAATCCTGCAGTAGCAGTTTATTTCCCAGCCTACATTTCCCAAGCTCCCAGTCATGAGTGTTTTCCATGCCGGAAGCTTACCTTCATTATGTTAATGAGGTTGAGCCCACAATTACAAGCAGGGTCAGCAACTGAAGGTCAAATGGGTGCTCTGCCTGCATCATCTGACTTCCAGTCGAGCTTACGTCTGATCAAAAAATCTAGGCTAACCTGTCAAGCATTGCATTCAATGAAGCTCAACAATCTTTGGAATGTTCTGCTCTGGCAATCCTTTTTTTTCCTTCTATAACTTTATGCAGAAGTTGACTCTGGTTTCTGAAAATGTTTCCTTTTGGCCATCTGTCAAAAGTGTGTCAGCAAGCAGTTGCATTATGCGCTGCCAACGTTCAGCCTGGATACTGCCTCATAAAATACAGTCCCAGGAAAGATCTACCCTGTGTCACATTCCCAGCTCACTTCATCAATGTCACTGCAAACACAGTAACCTTCAATGAAGGATGAAGGGGTCTGAGGGCAGATTTTCCACTTCATACCATTCAATTTTCAGGTAGTATTGGGGCAAGCAGGGGTGAAAAATCAGTCAGGGACCTGTTACATTGGATCCCTACCCATTTCAACATCCATAATATTTACTGACATGACTACTGGCATACAGTGGAGGCACCCACCCAAATGGGGGAGGTATATTTAAATGAAACGGTAATGATGTGATGACATCAAACACCCCAATTTCCATCATTATACCCTCAATAATGCAGGGTGCAACTGATGTCTGTATAAAATCTTTGCTAAGCACTAGAGAAAAGGAAGAGTTAATTTAAAGGTCTACATCATGTAATTTTAATTGTCTTGTTAAATTCTTTTTGAACTGTTGCTTTTTTCACCATGGACCACTTCAATGTCCACCTTTGTGTTTTCTGCTGTAAGACTTCCAATTTTGCACCATTCCCCATTCTAAAGAGGCTAGTGCATGTTTCTCACTGGGAATGCCCCTGTAACTGTATACCTTGGAGCAAGATGAAGAGGAGGAGCATGGAGAGGACAACTTCTCTTTTGACTCCACTCACTTCCTCCAAATAAAAGGTGTCGCTATAGGAACCCGTATAGGTCCCAACTATGCCTGCCTTTTTGTGGGATATGTAGAATATTCCTTGTTCCAGTCCTACTCAGGTCCCCTCCCTCACCTCTTTTTCCTATACATTGATAACTGTATCGGCGCCATTTCCTGCTCTCGCCCCGAACTGGAAAATTTCATCAACTTTGCTTCCAATTTCCATCCCTCCCTTGCCTTCACGTGGTCCATCTCCGATTCTTCCCTTCCTCGACTTCTCTATCTCCATTTCTGGGGATAGGCTGTCAACCAATATCTACTATAAGCCCACTGACTCCCACAGCTACCTTGATTACACCTCCTCCCCCCCACTTCATGTAAGGACTCTATTCCCTTCTCCCAGTTTCTCCGTCTCCGTTGCATCTGTTCTGATGATACCACCTTCCACACCAGTGCTTCCGATATGTCTTCCTTTTTCCTCAACCAAGGATTCTCCTCCACTGTAGTTGACAGGGCCCTCAACTGTGTCTGTCCTATTTCCCGCACTTCTGCCCTCACCCCTTCCCTTCCCTCCAAGAACCATGATAGGGTCCCCCTTGTCTTCACCTTCCACCCCACCAGCCTCCACATTCAACGTATCATCCTGCACCATTTCTGCCACCTCCAGCGCGATCCCACCACCAAACACACCTTCCCCTCCCCTTTCAGCATTCTGAAGGGACTGCTCCCTCCGTGACACACTGGTCCACTCTTCCATCACCCCCAACACCTGCTTTCCTCCCCACAGCACCTTCCCTTGTGAGCGTAGGAAATGCAACACCTGCCCTTTCACCTCCTCCCTTCCCACCATCCAGGGCTCCAAACACTCCTTCCAGGTGAAACAGCGGTTTACTTGTACTTCTTTCAACTTAGTATACTGCATCCGCTGCGTACAATGCGGTCTCCTCTACATTGGGGAGACCAAATGCAGATTGGGTGATAGCTTTACTAAATACCTCCACTCTGTTCACAAGCGTGACCTTGGCATTTTAATTCCCCGTCCCACTCCCACTCTGACCTCTCTGTCCTTGGCCTCTTACAATGAAGCTCAATGGAAGCTCGAGGAACAGCACCTCATCTTTCGTTTAGGCACTTTACAACCTTCCGGACTCAACATTAATTTCAATAACTTCAGATCATAACCACTGCTCCCTTTTTTCAGTCAGCTAGTGCTGGTAATGGTTCTGCTGCTGCCATTTACAGCTACTTCTGATCAATCTTTTGTTTCTTAACCTGTCCCTTACCACCCTCCTTGCCTTGCACTATCATCCCTTTTGTCATTTAATCACTCCTGCCCTCTACCCTCTACCCCATCATAGACCTTCCTTTTTGTTCTTTCCTCCCCTCCCCCCCCTTTCCCTGGTTCTGTACTTGCTCAAAAACTTTAACTCTTTTAACATCTTCCAGTTCTGATGAAAGGTCTTCGACCTGAAATGTTAACTCTGTTTCTTTCTCCACAGATGCTGCCTGACTTGCTGAGCTTCGCCAGCATTTTCTGTTTTTATTATGGTGAGGACAGACTGGTCAAACACCACAAGAAGCTTTTAGCACTTACCTGCCAGTACCGGCACTCCAGAGCAAGGTGTAGCTGAAAGGGCCAAGTCAGGATTTTGTATCTATAACAATGTGACTCAGTCCAATGTCTAAGGATGGTGCTTTGTCAGGTCACCAAACCCACAAATGTAAAGACTCTTCTGTTGAGATGTTACTGTGTATAATCCAGCAAAAAAAATCCAGCATTTTTGGCCCCGAAGGGATGAGGTCCACAATGAGTATGATCCCAGCTTGTGAAAGGTGGGTGGCCTTGGCAGTGATTACCACCTCTGGCAGCCCCCGCTCAGCTACTCAATGCTGGAAGAAGTTTACTGACCTCTCCAGGACACCCATACATTATATCAATGCCCTGTGATAAGCAAGTATCTACATTGCATCCACCTTTCCCACACAGTGTCAGATATCAACTGCAACCTCTCATCTACGTGAAATAAGGAATTTCTTAATTCCTCAAGCTATTTGGAAATCGGGGTTGCATTGACTTTACTTTCATCTCCATCATACCCCGTAAACAGGGATAAGCCTACCTGTATTTTTAGACTGGTGTCAAGGAAGACCTGTTTTTCACTAGGTCTTCTTGGGTTTACCAGTGTTGGTAAACATGCTGCTGCAGCAGCACATTTACTTCGATGATGACATCATGATATGGTGTCATGACACCATCACGCACGAACAGTTCCATTTTCTCCGTAGTGATGTCCTGATGTCCACGTGCACTGGTCAAAATGTCATGGCCTACCTGAATATGCATAGAAGATTGGGAGTCCACAGTGCAGCCAGTTTATAGGAGGACCGGCTGCACGTGACAAAAATAAATGTAGGAAATATAGGAGAGGGATTCAATTAACTCACTCTCCCAAGACCCAGGCTGCAGTGTAATAGCAGTTAAGAAACTATTGTTGCCAATATTAGTAGACAAATGCTTAACATGTTTGCATAACATTCTTTAGTGTAGGTGTTAACCTATTTAAAATAAACACGTTGACAACTATGGTAAAATAGCAGACAGGGGAATGTAATACGAACACATTAAGCATTTGTATACTAACATCATCTATGGTAATTTCTGAGCTCATTTTTAATCTACGCAATGAATATTGACTCCAGAAGATGGCGCCACACTTACATTGTAGGCTGAACATACATGTACATTGTAACATCTTGGAAAGAAAATTTGATTGGAAAGATCCCTGGATTTGTAGCAGCACTGATCTAATGCCCAAAAAATTATATTAAGCAAAGCACTATCAATTTAAGATTCACAATTAGAAACTGTTTACGCTATTTCTCCAAAGTTTCCGCAGATTCTCCGCCGCAGTTATGGTGGTCAATCAGGAGAATCCCTGTGCAATCTACCCCAAATGACATTCCCCTCCCCTCCTTATATTATAATGACAATTCCACTCTGCCCTCTCCCCTTACTTGCCCAGTGGAAATGTGCACATTAGACAGAGATCCATGATGCTCTGGTATGCCTCGTGTGCACCTGTTTACAGGGTATGATGGAGATGAAAATCACCCACAGCATCTCAAATAAAATTCATTACTCTCCAAAGAGTTTTAAAATTCTATTATAAGTAACAAAAATGTCAATGCTATTTTGAGCTACTAAGACAGTTTCTAATACTACATAGCCCTACAAATAATGTGTATACCTTGACAAATAAAACAATTCTACATCCAATCACAAAAAGTACCCATAAATATACCCAGACCATTTTCCAATCTCTCCTAAGAAAGCAAAAATGTCTGAAGGAGCAGCAGCCTGAGGCGAAAAGAGGGTCAAGAGCAGGAAGAGCTCCCAGATTCTCAGATGCATCTATGGAGTTGTTGCCACAGCAATCCTTTGAAGATGAAAGTATACTTTAACAATTTCTTAGGCATGTATTTCTAAATTTATACTGAAATCAGTAGTTTCAAACCATTTGCATAAAGTCTTTACCAACACATGACACAGTGCAGTACAACAGAAGAACTAGACTCCTTCCCATGCATTAGAAAGTGCTGAGTATACATTTGCTCCAGCTTCACAATTTCATGATGGTGTGTAATTTCCAGAAACCAACTGTTTATTACTTTTTTTTAAGGAAAGGAAAAGGCCATGGGGCTCCAATAAGCTTGTCCCTTTTCATAAATCAATCACATCCTCAACATGTTCCTCAATCCCTACCTCCTCCAAAAGAGCTTCCAACTGTATCTTTAATCTGTTTATACAACCTGCTTCAATACTTCTTCCTGTTCCCCACTGATTTCCCTTCTTACTTATTTAACCCTGTTTTTTGAACCCCTCACTATAGTTAAAGGAGAAGGAAAAGCACCTTTTTGTCCAAAGTGGGTGAAAGCTTAACTTTAACATTAAAATTAAGTCCCTATGACATAATTGAATTGGGAACATGATTTTCTGGCACCTGTGCCCACATATCACCGATTCATGTACCTGACATCTATTCTAAACCCTTTGTAATAGTTTCTACCTTTGTCCCATTGTCAAAGGGGTGTGTGATCTTGCTACAATTTGCTTTGTTGTTAGTTCTAAAATAAAATTTCCCACTGAATTTCAGACTGAATAACTGGCTTTTATCATTCCTTTGAGAGGGTGAGTAAATGAAAAGCTAAAGGTGATTGCACCCTATTGCAGATGGAGAATAATTGGTCATTCTTAGTCTTTCTTTCTTTTACAATGAAACAACACTCCTTCCTTCCATTGATTTTGGATGTTACCATTATTACCTATAAATAATAATGTAAGATAGGTAAATGAGAAAATCTGCAGTATTAAAGTTTCAGTAGAAATGTTGGACAGAATATAAATCAGGAAATTAGAGCAGCATGTAACAAGGGTAATGCAATAATCATGGGGGACTTTAATCTTCACATAGACTGGGCAAACCAAATTGGCAAAAGTAGTTTGGAGGACGAGTTCATCGAATGCACTTGAGACAGTTTTCCAGAACAATATGTCGAGGAACCAACTAGTGAACAGGCTATTTTAGATCTAGTATTGTGTAACGAGTCAGGGCTAATTAGTAATCTTATGGTAAAGGATCCTCTGGGGAGAGAGTGATCATAATATGATAGGATTTCATATTGAGTTTGAGAGTGATGTAGTTAAGTCCAAAACTAGAGTCTTAAATTTAAACAAAGCCAATTATGTAGGTATGAGGGGCGAGTTGGCTAAGGTAGATTTGGAAATTAGATTAAATGATATGGCAGTAGATAAGCAATGGCGAACATTTAAAGAAATAATTCATAATTCTCAACAAATATATATTCCCGGGAAAAGTGATAACTAACATGGCTAACTAGAGAAGTTAAGGATAGTATTAGATTAAAAAAGAGGCTTACAATGTTGCTAAAAGAAATAGTAAGCCTGAGGATTGGGAGGGTTTTAGAAACGTACAGGGTAGATAAAGGGGAACCAGTGGACGTAGTGTATTTAGACTTCCAGAAGGCATTCGACAAGGTGCCACATAAAAGATTATTGCTCAAGATAAAGAATCACTGGATTGGGGGTAATATTCTGGCATGGGTGGAGGATTGGTTATCTAACAGGAAGCAGAGAGTTGGGATAAATGGTACATTCTCGGACTGGCAACCAGTAGCCAGTGGTGTTCCGCAGGGGTCGGTGCTGGGTCCCCAACTCTTTACAATCTATATTAACGATTTGGAGGAGGGGACCGAGTGTAACATATCAAAGTTTGCAGATGATACAAAGATGGGAGGGAAAGTAGAGAGTGAGGAGGACATAAAAAACCTACAAGGGGATAAAGACTGGCTGGGTGAGTGGGCGGAGATTTGGCAGATGCAATACAATATTGGAAAATGTGAGGTTATGCACTTTGGCAGGAAAAATCAGAGAGCAAGTTATTATCTTAATGGCGAGAAACTGGAAAGTACTGCAATACAAAGGGATCTGGGGGTCCTAGTGCAAGAAAATCAAAAAGTTAGTATGCAGGTGCAGCAGGTGATCATGGCGGCCAACAGAATGTTGGCTTTTATTGCTAGGGGGATAGAATATAAAAACAGGGAGGTATTGCTGCAGTTATACAAGGTATTGGTGAGACCGCAGCTGGAATACTGCATACAGTTTTGGTCTCCATACTTAAGAAAAAACATACTTGCTCTCAAGGCAGTACAAAGAAGGTTCACTCAGTTAATCCCGGGGATGAGGGGGTGGACATATGAGGAGAGGTTGAGTGGATTGGGACTCTACTCATTGGAGTTCAGAAGAATGAGAGGCGATCTTATTGAAACATATAGATTGTGAAGAGGCTTGATCGGGTGGATGCGGTAAGGATGTTCCCAAGGATGGGTGAAACTAGAACTAGGGGGCATAATCTTAGAATAAGGGGCTGCTCTTTCAAAACTGAGATGAGGAGAAACTTCTTCACTCAGAGGGTAGTAGGTCTGTGGAATTTGCTGCCCCGGGAAGCTGTGGAAGCTACATCATTAAATAAATTTAAAACAGAAATAGACAGTTTCCTAGAAGTAAAGGGAATTAGGGGTTACGGGGAGCAGGCAGGAAATTGGACATGAATTTAGATTTGAGGTTAGGATCAGATCAGCCATGATCTAATTGAATGGCGGAGCAGGCTCGAGGGGCCGATTGGCCTACTCCTGCTCCTATTTCTTATGTTCTTATTATGTTCTTAAATCAGCAAAGGACGACCAAGAAATTAATAAAGAGGGAGAAAATAGAATATGATGGTAAACTAGCAAGAAATATAAAAACAGATTGTAAGAGCTTCTACAAGTATGTAAAAAGGAAGAGATTAGCAAAAGTAAATGTGGGTTCCTTAGAGGCAGAGACAGGAGAAATTATAATGGGGAATAAGGAAGTGGCAGAGACGTTAAACAAATATTTTGTATCTGTCTTCATAGTAGAAGACACAAAAAACATACCAGACATAGTGGGGAACCAAGGGTCTAATGAGTGAGAGGAACTTAAAGTAATTACTATTGGTAAAGAAAAAGTACTGGAGAAATCAATGGGACTAAAAGCCAACAAATCCCCTGGACCTGATGGCTCACATCCTAGAGTTTTAAAAGAGGTGGCTGTAGAGATAGTGGCTGCATTGGTTTTGATCTTCCAGAATTCACTAGATTCTAGAACGGTCCCAGCAGATTGGAAGGTAGCAAATGTAATCCCGCTATTCAAGAAAGGAGGGGGAGAGAAAACAGGGAACTACAGGCCAGTCAGCCTGACATCAATAGTAGGGAAAATGCTAGAATCTGTTATTCAGGACGTGGTAATAGGGCACTTAGAAAATCATAATATGATTAGGCAGAGTCAACATGGTTCTATGAAAGGGAAATCATATTTGACAAATCTATTAGAGTGTTTTGAGGGTGTAACTTGTAGGGTAGAAAAAGGGGAACCAGTGGATGCAGTATATTTGGATTTTCAAAAGGCATTTGATAAGGTGCCACATAAGGGGTTGTTACACAAGATTAGGGCTCATGGGATTTGGGGTAATATATTAGCATGGATTGAGAATTGGTTAATGGACAGAGAACAGAGATTAGGAATAAATGAGTCATTTTTGGGTTGGCAGGTTGTAACTGGTGGGGTCCTGCAGGGATCGGTGCTTGGGTCCTAGCTGTTTACAATATATATCAATGATTTAGATGAGGGGATCAAGTGTAATGTATCCAAGTTTGCTGATGATTCAAAGCTAGGTGGGAAAGTAAGCTGTAGAGAGGGCGCAAAGAGGCAGCAAAGGGCTATAGACAGGTTAAGTGAGTGGGCGAGCAGATGGCAGATGGAGTATAAAGTGGGGAAATGTGAAATTACCCAGTCCAGTAGGAAGAATAGAAAAGCAGAATATTTGTTAAAAGGTGAGAGAATAAGAAATGTTGGTGGTCAGAGGGATTTGGGTATCCTTGTACACGAATCACAGAAAGTTAACATACAGGTACAGCCAGCAATTAGGAAGGCAAATGGTATGTTAGTCTTTATTGCAAGGGGGTTGGTGTATAAGAGTACGGAGGTCTTCCTACTATTATATCGGGCTCTGGTGAGACCACACCTGGAGTACTGTGTACAGTTTTGGTCCCCGTACCTAAGGAAGGATATACTTGCCTTTGAGGCGCTGCAACGAAGGTTCACTAGATTAATTCCTGGGATGAGAGGGTTGTCCTATGAGGAGATTTTGAGTAGAATGGGCCTGTATTCTCTGGAGTTTAGAAGAATGAGAGGTGATCTCATTGAAACATATAAGATTCTGAGAGGGCTTGACAGGGTAGATGCTGAAACGTTGTTTCCCCTGGCTGGAGAGTCTAGAACTACGTGTCATAGTCTCAAGTTAAAGGGTCGGACATTCAGGACTGAGATGAGGAAATATTTCTTCACTCAGAGGGTTGTAAATCTTTGGAATCCTCTACTCCTGAGGGCTGTGGATGCTCAGTCATTGAGTATATTCAAGGATCCATCGATTTTTGGACACTAAGGGAATCAAGGGATATGGGGATAGGGTGGGAAAGTGGAGTTGAGGTAGAAGATCAGACATGATCTCATTGAATGGCAGAGCAGGCTCGAGGGGCTGTATAGCCTGCTCCTGCTTCTATTTGTTATGGTCTTAAGTATCAATAGTATAAAGACAGACACCATCACCACTTCATTCTGGAGAAAGAATATTTTTTATTCAACATTACTAACTAATGAAAGGCACTTAAAGAAATACCACAGCAGTGCTAAATAGTGTAGGAAATAGTGGCATTTGTAAAAGTAATCTTTTTGCAAAAGCATTAGCTGAAAGAGAAAGCATTATTTTATAAGGTTCCCAAATTTGCCTGGCATTCATCAACTTCCAGGATATTTTGGATTTTCCTCCTCTCGAATATTCTTTGTTTTATTTTATCCTACATCTATTTATTTTTCTAACTTTTTTGAAAACCTTATCCTGGTGTTAAGAGAATTTCATTTAAAGAAAAAATTACTTTGAACAATTTTACTTTGTACGAAGCTGCGACTTTGCTCTAATGTCTCAGGTTGGGACTGTGGTGGGAAGCAGGGAGTTTTGTCCTGTGGCCAGAAGGCAGTAGGGTCAGGGAACAGCAGGACTGCGACTGAAGTAAATAAATTGGGAATTTGTATAAGTTATGCTGCTCCATCTATTAAGTTTAAATATTAGTACATAGATAGGGCCACTTTTTTTTTGATATATATTAATGACCCAGATGTGAGTATAGAGAGTATAATTTCAAAGCTTGCAGATGACATGAAACTTGGAAATGTAGTGAACAATGTGGAGGTTAGTAACAGACTTCAGGAAATGGGAAGACACATGGCAGATGAAATTTAATGCAGAGAAATTTGAAGTGATACATTTTGGTAGAAAGAATGAGGAGAGACAATATGAACTAAATGGTACAATTTTAAAGGGGGTGCAAGAACAGAGAGACCTGGGGTTGCACATACACAAATCTTTGGCAGGACAAGTTGAGAAGGCTGTTAAAAAAGCATATGGGATCCTGGGCTTTATTAATAGAGGCATAGAGTACAAAAGCAAGGAAGTTATGCTAAACCTTTAAAAAATACCGGTTAGGCCTCAGCTGGAGTATTGTGTTCAATTCTGGGCACCACACTTTATGAAGGAAATCAAGGCCTTAGAGAGGGTGCAGAAGAAATTCACTAGAATGGTATCAGGGATGAGGGACTTCAGTTATGTGGAGAAACTGAAGAAGCTGGAGTTGTTCTCCTTAGAGCAGAAAAGGTTAAAGGAAGATTTGATAGAGGTGTTCAAAATCAGGAACAGTTTTAATAGAGTAAATAAGGAGAAACTGTTTCCAATGGCAGAAGGGTCGGTAACCAGAGGATGCAGATTTAAGGTGATTGACAAAAGAGCCTGAGGCGACATAAGGAAACATTTTTTATGCAGCGAGTTGTAATAATCTGGGATACACTGCCTGAAAGGGTGGTAGAAGCAGATTCAATTCTAACTTTCAAAAGGGAGTTGGATAAATACTTGAAAGGAAAAAATTTACAGGGCTATGGGGGAAGAGCAGGGGAATGGGACTAATTGGATAGCTCTTTCAAAGAGCCGGCACAGCCACGAAGGGCTGAATGGCCTCCTCCAGTGCTATACCTACTATGATACTATGATACAAACTTGATTAATTTATCAGAGAAGTGAAAAAAATAGGCCAGAAATTACAATATCAGCAAACATATGTGTGCAATATTATTCTGTCTGCTATTTTAATGGGAATATAAACCCCCTTAACTAATTGGGTTAATGTCTCTTTAAAATAATAGAGAAATATCATATGAATCATTAAGCATTCATCCACCAATATCGCTAGCAATAATTTCCAGACCATTGTACTTCATTCAGTGCAGTAACATGCCCTTCCACACAATTTCCATTACAGTTACTACCCAAAATGTCCCAAGCTGTTTAATTGTATAGATAGCTTTTGGGCTGGATTTTGCTGTGAGCGGCGAATGAATGGTGCCTGCCACCCGCCATTCATTAGACTTGCACTTTCCTCTAAACTTTCCATGAGCTTTTGCATGGCAAGTTCCTATAAACCAGAAATCCAAAAAGCACGGTGCCCTCTATAGGGCATCTGGGACCTGCAGGGCTCGCAGCTGTGTATCTCCTGAACCAATCTGATTGAAGAATTGTTAATGAGCAGCGCAGAGTCTGAACCAGAAGTTAGAATAGTGAATTCAATGTCAAATCAGGTTCAGTAACAGAAATAAGCAGAGGGAAAGAAAGGCTAGATTAAGAGTCAGAGATAGAAGAGTCAGAAATACATTTAAAAAAAATTTTTTTTTATATAATGTCCAACAATAATTAAAATTTGATGGAATGAGACAACACACTTGTAAAAGTTAATTTTCAGTTCCAGAGAGGTTGTTTGGCAGTAATAATAATCATGGGAGATTTCAACTACCCCCAACTAAACTGGCAAGAAGAGGTAGGGAAAGAGGAAAAGGGAATTGAGTTTTTACAGTGTGTACAGGACTCCTTTCTTACCCAGTATGATCGAAGCCCAACAAGAGAGGAATCACTGCTGGATCTAATAATGGGAAATGAACCAGAGCAGATAAGAGTAGTAAGCGTAGGGGAACATCGAGCAAACAGCGATCATAACATAATAAGGTTTAAAATAATGATTGAGAAAGACAGAAGTAAGACAAAGACCAAAATAATAGATTGAGAAAAAGCTAATTTTGAGGGGATGAGAATGGAACCAGGGAAGGTAAACTGGAAAACATTTTTGACAGACAAAGAGATAGAAAAGCAGTGGAAAATATTTAAAACAGTGATCAATACAATTCAGGAGAAATATATTCCTCTAAAAAACAAGAACAAACTAGACAATAATGAAACACCATGGATGAATAAAGAGATAAGGGTAAGATTGAAACTAAAGAAAAAAGCAACCTTTAAGTACATGAACAGTAAAGGAAGGATGACAAATGGGAATATGAAGAGGTTAGGAAAGAAGTCAAAAAAATTAGGAAAACAAAGAGGAACTATGAATTTAAATTATCAAGAAGTATAAAAAGAAATAGTAAAGTATTCTACTGGCACATAAATAACAAAAGAAAAATTAGGATCGGGATAGGGCCAACAAGATAAACTCACAGGTAATGCAACGAAATGGCAGAAATATTGAAAAGTTACTTTGACTCCGTAATTACCAGGGAGACTAACAAGGTAGACAGGACATTAGAAGGAGAGACCAAAAAAGACATAAAAACATTTAAGATAGAAAAGAGGGAGATAATTACTAAACTAATCAAATTAGAAAGGGTAAAACCCCTGGACTGGATGGATTGCATCCGCGGATACTAAAAGAAGTTAGGGACGAGATAGCAGAGACACTATTACATATGTATAAAAATTCATGAGTAAAGTGAATAGTGCCAGAGCACTGGTGGACAGCTAATGTTATTCCTATATTTAAAAAGGGAGATAGAACAAGTCCAGGGAACTATAGACCAATTAGCTTAATGTCAGTGGTAGGAAAGATACTACAATCTTTACTCAAAGATGTAATAGAAAAACATCTAGAAAATGAAAATATAATAAAGAGTCATCAGCATGGATTTCAGAAGGGATGGTCATGCTTGATCAATGTTATTGAATTCTTTGAAGAAGTAACAGAAAGAGTAGACGAGGATAATGGTAGTAGATGTAATATATTTGGATTTTCAAAAGGCCTTCAATAATGCACCACAATGTAGACTCATGACTAAGGTCAGAAACATCTGGAATCAGGGGACAGGTAGTAGAATGGGTAGCGAGCGGCTACAGAACAGAGAGTAGGGGTTAAGGGTAGCTACTCAAACTGGCAAAAGGTAGGAATTGGTGTTCCACAGGGATCAGTGCTAGGACCATTGTTGTTCACAATTTACATTAACGATTTGGACTCGGGAATCAGAAGCGTAATTTCAAAATTTGCGGACTGCACCAAATTGGGAGGTGTAGTTAATACAAAGGAGGAATGCTTTAAAATGCAAGAGGACATTAATAAATTTGGAGAATGTGCGTGTAATTGGCAAATGAATTTCAATATAGATAAGTGTGAGGTGATGCATTTTGGTAGGAAGAATAAGGAGGCCACATACTGCTTGGATAATAGAGTCTAAATGGGGTAGAAGAGCAAAGGGATCTCAGGGTACAGATACACAAATCACTAAAAGTAGCGATGCAGATTAATAAGGCCATAAAAAAGGCAAATCAAGCAATGAGGTTCATTCCAAGAGGGACAGAATTGAAAAGCAAAGAAGTTATGATAAAATTGTATAGCGATTTGGTTAGACCACACTTGGAGTAAGGGCACAGTTCCGGTCTCCATGTTATAAAAAAGATATAGAGGCATTGGAGAAGGTGCAAAAATGGTTCAAAAGGATGATATCAGAACTGAGAGGATATACTTATCAGGAAAGGCTGAACTGGCTGGGGCTCTTTCCACTAGAAAAGCGATGGCTGAGGGGTGACCTGATAGAGGCCTTCAAGATAATGAAAGGGTTTAATAGGTTAGACATAGAGAAAATGTTTCCACCTGTGGGGGAGCCCAAAACTAGAGGTCATAAGTATAAGATAGTCACTAATAAATCCAATAGGGAATTCAGGAGAATCTTCTTTACCCAAAGAGTGGTTAGAATGTAGAACGCGCGACCACAAGGAATAGTTGAGGCAAATAGCATAGATGAATTTTAGGGGAAGCTAGATAAGCGCATGAGGGAAACATAGAAACATAGAAAATAGGAGCAAGAGTAGACCATTCGGCCCTTGGGGCCTGCTCCGCCATTCAAAATGATCATGGCTGATCGTCTAACTCAGTACCTTGTTCCCGCTTTTTCCCCATATCCCTTGATCCATTTAGCATTAAGAAATATATCTATCTCCTTCTTGAATACATCGAATGACTTGGCTTCCACTGCCTTCTGTGTTAGAGAATTCCACAGGTTCACCACCCTCTGAGTGAAGAAATTTCTCCTCATCTCGGTTCTAAATGGCATACCCCGTATCCTGAGACTATGACCCCTAGTTCTGGACTCCCCATCCATCAGGAACATCCTCCCTGCATCTAGTCTGTCTAGTCCTGTTAGAATTTTATATGTTTCGATGAGATCACCTCTCATTCTTCTAAACTCTAGTGAATATAGGCCTAGTTGACCCAATCTCTCCTCTTACGTCAGTCCTGCCATCCCAGGAATCAGTCTGGTAAACCTTCGTTGCACTTCCTCCATGGCAAGGACATCCTTCCTCAGATAAGGAGACCAAAATTGCACACAATACTCCAGATGTGGTCTCACCAAGGCCCTGTACAACTGCAGTAAGACATCCCTGTTCCTGTACTCAAATCCTCTTGCAATGAAGGCCAATATACCATTCGCCTTCCTAACTGCTTGCTGCACCTGAATGCTCGCTTTCAGCGACTGGTGTACAAGGACACCCAGGTCTCGTTACACCTCCCCTTTTCCCAATCTATCACCATTCAGATAATAATCTGTCTTTCTGTTTTTACAACCAAAGTGGATAACCTCACATTTATCCACAATATACTGCATCTGCCATGTTCTTGCCCACTCACCCAACTTGTCTAAATCACATTGGACCCTCTTTGCATCCTCCTCACAGCTCACATTCCACCCCAGCTTTGTGTCATCTGCAAACTTGGAAATGTTACATTTAGTTCCCTCATCCAAATCATTGATATATATTGTGAATAGCTGGGGCCCAAGCACTGATCCCTGCGGTACCCCACTAGTCACTGCCTGTCACCCGGAAAAAGACCCGTTTATTCCTACTCTCTGTTTCCTGCCTGTCAACCAATTCTCAATCCATGCCAATATATTCCCCCCAATCCCATGTGCTTTAATTTTGCACACTAACCTCTTGTGTGGAACCTTATCAAAAGCCTTCTGAAAATCCAAGTACACCACATCCACTGGTTCTCCCCTTTCTATTCTACAAGTTACATCCTCAAAAAACTCCAGTAGATTTGTTACGCATGATTTCCCTTTCATAAACCCATACTGACTTTGTCCAATCCCGTTAATGCCTTCTGAGTGTTCTGTTATCACATATTTTATAATAGACTCTAGCATTTTCCCCATTACTGATGTTAGGCTAACTGGTCTGTAATTCCCTGTTTTTTCTCTCCCTCCTTTTTTAAATAGTGGGGTTACATTTGCCACCCTGCAATCTGTAGGAACTGTTCCAGAATCTATAGAATTTTGGAAGATGATCACCAATGCATCCACTATTTCTAGGGCCACTTCCTTTAGTACTCTGGTATGCAAATTATCAGGCCCTGGGGATTTGTCAGCCTTTAGCCCCATTAATTTCCCTAGCACTATTTTTTTACTAATACTGATTTCCTTCAGTTCCTCCCTCTCACTAGACCCTTGGTTCCCTAACATTTCCGGAAGGTTATTTGGATCCTCCTTTGTGAAGATAGAACCAAAGTATGTGTTTAATTGTTCTGCCATTCAAGGAATTCAAGGGTATGCTGTTAGGGTTAGATGAAGAGGGATAGAAGGAGTCTTGTGTGGAGCATAAACACTGGCATAGACCAGTTGGGCCGAATGGCCTGTTTCTGTTCTGTAGACTCGATGTAACACGATGTAATTAAGTCCTACCATGCCGTTAAAATGGTACTTAGACTTGAAATGACTTGACTTAACTTTTTTTGGTGAGTTTAGTCCGTATCTATCAGGTAAGTACAGGAACTCCACGCTGTTCAATACATTTCAATGGGGAACCAGACAGTGAGACGCTGTTCTCGCGCAGCTTTTAGAGGATCATCGCATCTTGGAGAGCAACATCTGGATTTCCGCATTTAACTGCGCATGTGCGGTTGCCGGATGTTGCTTTCCGATTTGCACATAAATATAAATAACGGAGAGTGCTGTTAGCCTCGCTGTTATTTTTACAGCAAAATCCAGCTGGTAAGTTTTAGCTTACTGTTTTGATATATTTCAATACATTCAGAATAGATTCACGTTTTAGATGGGCAAGAACAATTAATAGTCTTATTAATAAATTAGATTGCTGTATTTCAGCTTTATATTTCTCACTAATAGTCAATTATGTCTGTAATAGTTTGATGGAGGGAGAAGTGTAAAATACTTTTCAAGCTCTACAACATATTGTGGCAATATGGAAATACTTCCACTGTTCTCAGCACACCTGAAGTATTAGTTATATTTCTGCACTAAATTAAAGCAACACATTATTACTTCAGTACAATTGCAGCACAGTTTTTGCTGTCCATCCCCAACTTCCTTCATCCCATCATTGGCGGCTGTACCTTCAGTGGCCTAGGTCCTAAGATCTGGAATTCCTTCCCTAAACCTCTGTGCCTCTCCACCTTCCTTTAAGACCCTCTTTGAAACCTATCTCTTTGAGCACGTTTTTGGTCACTTGTCCTAATGCCTCCTTCTTTCGCTCATCTCAATTTTTCTTTGGTAACGCTCCTGTGAAGCACCTTGGGACATTTCACCACATTAAAGGCGCTGTATGAATGCAAGTTTTTGTTGTTGTGTTAGCAGCATTTTATGCTGGTTTTACAGTACACAGTTGGCAAACACTAACCTATGTGAGCCCGAGGAATTCTCCGATCTCAGGCCTTCAGTGGGAAAGGCAGTCTTCTTGATTCCATAGTATCATAGTAGGTACAGCAGAGGAGGAAGCCATTCGGCCCATCGTGCCTATCTTTGAAAGAATTATCCAATTAGTCCCATTCCACTGCTCTTTCCCCATAGCCCTGTAAATGTTTTCCCTTCAAGTATTTATCCAATTCCTTTTGAAAGTTACTATTGAATCTGCTTCCACCACTCTTTCAGGCAGTGCATTCCAGATCATTAAAACTCAGAGTAAAAAAATGTTTCCTCATGTCGCCTCTGGTTCTTTTACTGATCATCTTGATATTTGCCCTCTGGTTACTGACCTTTCTGTCACTGGAAACAGTTTCTCCTTATTTACTCCATCAAAACCCTTCAGATTTTGAACACCTCTATCAAATCTCCCTTTAACCTTTTCTGTTCTAAGGTACAACTCCAGCTTCTCCCGTCTCTCCACATAACTGAACTCCCTCATCCCTGGAACCATTCTAGTAAATCTCTTCTGCACCCTCTCTAAGGCCTTGACATCCTTTATCAAGTGTGGTGCCCAGGATTGAACACAATACTCCAGCTGAGGCCTAACCAGTGTTTTATAAAGGTTTAGCTTAACTTCCTTGCTTTTGTACTCTATGCTTCTTTAAATAAAGCCCAGGATCCCATATGCTTTTTTAACGGCCTTCTCAACTTGTCCTGCCACCTTCAAAGATTTGTGTATGTGCACCCCCAGGTCTCTCTGTTCCAGCACACCCTCTAAAATTGTACCGTTTGGTTTATATTGGCTCGCCTCATTCTTCCAACAAAATGGATCACTTCACACTTCTCTGTTTTAAATGTCATCTGCCATGTGTCTGCCCATTTTACCAGTCTGTCTATATCCTCCTGAAGTCTGTTACTATCCTCCATATTGTTTACTACATTTCTGAGTTTCATGTCATCTGCAAACTTTGAAATTATACTCTATAAACCCGAGTCCAGGTCTTTAATATATATCAAAAAGAGCAGTGGTCCTAATACTGACCCCTGGGGAACACCACTGTATACTTCCCTTCAGTCTAAAAAACAACTGCATTAGGGTTAGGGTTAGGATCCACCTCTACTCTCTGCTTTCTGTCCCCTGGTCAATTTTGTATCCACACTGCCATTATCCCCTTAATCCCATGGGCTTTAATTTTGCTAACAAGTCTATTATGTGGTACTTTATCAAATGCCTTTTGAAAGTCCATGTACACAACATCAACTGCAATATCATCATTAACCCTCTCCGTTACTTCATCAAATCTGTTAGTCAAATACGATTTTCCTTTAACAAATCCCTGCTGCCTTTCTTTTATTATCCCATATTTTTCAAAGTGCCAATTAATTTTGTCCTGGATTATTGTCTCGAAAAGTTCCCCCCTCATCGATGTTAGACTGACTGGCCTGTAATATTCGGGTTTATCCCTCTCCCCTTTTTGAACAAGGGTGTAACATCTGCAATCCTCCAGCACCATCCCCATATCTAAGGAGTATTTCACGGCTATTTTTGCGTTGGTGTGCATCCAATGCCACTTTGCAGTGGATTGGCAAGGGGCATTGCGACTGCACTCGTGAGCCATCATCCGAGTGGTGTTGCTTTTAAAAAAAGACTCCCCGAAAGAGAGCCAGCAGATGGCAGTATTTTGCTGTACGGTGCGTCTATTCCGTGCTGACATTTTACCAGCTTTAACACCAAAAATTGTCATTATTTGGCACGGTGATGCCAGCGATTACTCCGTGTACAGTAGTCAGCTCGCATCTGGAGGGGAGGTCAATTCTGCTGCGGTGCATTTGGGAAATGGTTGGATTAGCATAGCTGCAAAGCAAAGGCGAGCAAAAGATCGCCATTGGAGGATTTAGTCTTGAGCACATCATTATATTTTGTGTGTGGATTACCAGATATCCCCAAATCAGCATTCGTGAGAAGCTGCGTATCGGTGTTGTGATCAGAGTCGGGACTGTCGCCAGAACCGAGGGAACGCCCAGCCCAGTGTGTTTATTTCAAGTCTTTGACCTTGTGCTGGGACTATTGGGAAGAGCATCGCTGTCCATGTTACAGAGGGAGATCCCGCTGGTTTTTTACAGGACCATTGACGACCAGAAATTTGGACTCGGATGGATCAGACGCGCCAACGAAATCTCCTTTGAAATCGGATGGTACGATCGCGAAGGAAACTAAAAAAAAATTATTCCCGAGCCAGACAACATCAGGAGCCTTGACGATTCTAAAGTGATCGGAGGAGAGAGAGGTCTGCGTTATGAATACGAGCGGTAAGTGTGTACCTGTGATCGCTGCCTTACGGCCATTCCTCCATCTCAGTCAGGTGTAATTTCTCTTATCATCTGGTGACTTGCAGACTTTAACAAAGAATGCACAGGGATTTCGAAATAGATTTAAAATGCACACATCTTAGATGTCAGCATTCTTTATTAAGTGTTCATTAGACGTTGGGAAATTACATGTATCTTTGTGTGTCGTTTGACTGGATTCTCATTTTTGTTTGCACGATATTTGAATGAATATGTTTGCTTAAAGTGGGCATGGCATTGGACAGACAGTGCACGCCGAGTCTGCACAGATCTGCCAGTGCCCAGGTGGAAATGCTTTTTGCCTGTGATTCAGTCACTGCCAGCGCGAACCATTTCCATATTTTCAGTTGTCTCCATTCAGATTATTCAGAGCTAAAATAAATTTCCTTTCAACCATTTCCCTTTAAAATAAAGCAATTCGTTGACTGTAACTCGGAAATTACCCAAGAGCATAAACAAAATATTTTTCTTAACCTGAAAATTCTCTGTGAGGTCGTTCCAGTAAGTATTTTACAGAAGAATAATTGGAAATAATAGCTGTGCATTTGAAATTGCAATAATGATGAGATTTTTTTACTTTATTTTTCCCATGAACTAACCATTTACAATAGTTTGCTGATGTACAGCTCCCTCTCAGCTCTATATTGATGCTCACAAAGTTAACTCGTGCTAACGTGGACCTGGTCTACACTAGACATCACTATTTTCATGAAATCCCTTTTTTTCAGCAAAGTCACATTTATAGCAGGGATGAGTGACGCTGCCTTGACTTGAATACAGTATTGAGTTACATAGGAACAAGAGTAGGCCATTCAGCCCCTCAAGCGTGTTCTGCCATTCAATTAGATCATGGCTGATCTGGTTTATTTTAGTTCAAACAGATGGAGACCTTCTAAAGTCAGAACCAAACAACTAAAAGAGTTTTTTTGTTCTGAGCGGTCAATTGCAAAGTGAAGAACATCTCATTTGTCAATGTTTCAGGCTTTGTCCCACCACAAAATAACCAGAAAGCAGTGATCCCAATCGGTTCGGAATGCAGTATTTCTAATCACTTCTTGTACCTTCATTCTCCTGAATCTCTTTCTCTGTGTCTCGGCCAATATCTTTCACAAACACAAAACAAAAGGAGAGGAGCTGAGAAATCAAACAAAGAATTAGAAATAAATAACCTCTGTCATAGGATATTACTCTTTTTAAGGTAATATTATGGTTAGGAAGAATGGAAAATTATCAGATGCTTCTAAGTAACTAACAATTTTTCAAAATTTTCAAAGCTGTGTTGATTTGACAGGACAGTCCATCCCCTCCACCTCCGCTCACCTGCTTTATGCTATCAAATTCATATACCTGTGTAGTCTGTGTCTTCAAGATCCCACTCACACCCGCTCCCCTTCAAGATCCCACTCACACCCGCTCCCCTTCAAGATTTCACTTCTCTCTCTAAGCCTCTGAAATCTTTCCTTTGCTTTCATCCTCCTCCCATCCCTGGTGCTCCATGACGCTTCCTACCTTTTTCTTCATACTCCATACTGCTCCCCCTTGGCCTTGCTGTCACAGTGAGATAGGGAGCACCATGTCATTGATGAAGTCCAAACCTCTGACCCAGTGGAAGATAGATAGGAGTGGGTATGGAATGGAAAGGAATTTGTTTTGAGATACCCCAACCAGCAGTTGTGGTAGGGTGATTTAAAGGTTACAGCAGGCAGGAAGGAATGTGATCAGACATCACCAACTTCAATCTCAAAATGCCAAAAATTGGCAGCTGCTCCTGTACTGCTCACAATACTTCTCACATATACAACCCAACATACTATGTTATGAGAGAGCATCGTTAATAGAGATTATTGAATATCAGATTTTTCCATTCTAATCCGTCTAAGCTGAAGTTTTGACACAGGCTTTCTTGTGTTCACTTCTAAGCTTGTGGTAAACAGTCAAGCTGTGTGTTCATTGTCTCTTTTTGTGCACTTGATGAATTTTTCTAAACACCAGTTGCATTACATGGCTAAAGAGAGACAACCAAAGCAGTCGCTTTTACAGTAGATGATAAATCTTGCTGCATATGCCAAAGCATATCTATAACTACAGCTGCTAAAAGACCCTTAAGAGACTGTTGTATTGGGTTTCATTTAGTATTCCATCACTTTACTGACAGTACATACCATATCTGAAGCAGAAAATAAATTGGAAAGGAGACTTATAATTTTGAATGTGTGATAATTAAAAGGCTATCCAATATTCAGAAATAGGGACATAAATTACAAAAGCAAAGAGATAAATGATCAATTTGTACAAAGGGATGGTTAGATCACAGTACATAGTTTTGGGTGTCCCATTGTAGAAAAAATATTAAAGCCAGTGAGAGAGTACAGTGTAGATTCACCTGGATAATACTGGATGAGCAATTATAGTTGCAAGGAAAGGCTTGAGATACTGGGACTATTACTTTTGGAACAGGAAAGGCTAGGAGATTTAATAGAGGCTCTTAAAATTATGAAGGGGTTTGGTTGGGTGAATAGGGAAAGACATTTTCCTCTAGCTGGAGAGCATTATTAATTTAAAATTGCCTTTAAGAGAGTGAGGAATGAAAAGTTGGGAGAAATTTATTTATCCAGAGTTGTGAGATCATTGAATTACTTCACAGTAGTTGAGGCAGAGACCATTGCAGCTTTTAAGAGAAGAGTAGATAAACATTAGAAGCAGAGGAAGATACAGAGTTATGGGGAAAGAGTAAGTCAGAGGGATAGTTTTGAGATTGCTCTTGCAAAGAGTAAGCACAAACACGATGGGTCAAATGACCTCCATCTATGATGTAAACTTCAATGGTTTTCATATCGATGTAAATCACTATTCAAACATTTTTGTAATCCACATTAGATCATAGAAATATACCACAATTCATCATTAAAGATTATTAAGGCAGTAGTCCCACTAGCAGTATCATTTCCAAAATTGGTTACAAAACAATTCTGATAAACTAAAGTGGAACTAAACAGAAAAGAAAGAAGGATGTTAGTTTTATTTTCGTATATATTTATTTAGATACTAAATGCTGACGAAACCATTGAATGTAGAAGCTGGGAGTAGTTATGAAACCAGGTGGTGTAAATTTCTTATCATTTCACACTATCTAACTTCTCAAACCTGGCAGCTCTGATGGTATTTTCCACATTCACTTTAAGCTGAACTGTGTAAAATATTACTAGGAAGTAAAATCTTAATCATAATTTTTAATTTATTTTAAACAAGGCTTGGTATGAATGTTGAAACTTTATCTCTAAACTGTGAGCATTATTATGTATTTTAATTGCTGTACTACATACAGCGCAAGTTGGAGCAAATCCAGAATGGATCCTGATTCAAATCTCTGATTGCCTTCTTCAAACTCACTAGATACCCTGCAAAAAATCTGCTTCAGTATGAAGTGATCTCTGAGGTTCCTTAATACTGGGACCAATTCAGGGGGACTTCAACCTCAATGGTTTCTGAATTTATAGTCATTTTTGCTGCGTTTTGGATATAAAATTGGAGAATAATAAATTTGGGGGCGAGGGAATTGTGTCTTGCATTCAAACCGCCGCTAACATATATGCAAATATTTCATTTTCTACACTTATGAAATGCCTCTACTGAAAGCTGACAGTGTAGATGGTGTGGCTCCACTTAAACCATTGCAGGGCAGCACACTGAGCTCAGGATAAGACCCTCAAACTCAGTGGAAGCATCGTGGGAGGGAACTGGCTCCATTCCTATTCAGTTTCATGGAATACGGAGCGATTGTGTAACATATATCGTTCTTCTAAACATGGATCTTGAAACTAGTCATCTCAGAGTTCTTGTACAGAACTGGAGTCTGATACAAAACAGATTTAATTGAAAATGTATTTTGACCTTTTATACTATCCTCCCCATACCCTGCTTTTGTTTCTTCTCATCTTATATGGAATATAATTTGTCAACCAATAACTTGTAGCAGCTATTTGAGCACATTCCATTCCAGTTCTAGGGTGGGTAATGAGCTCGACCTGTGTTTCCAGTCGGATTGGTAATGGCAATGATACCTCTGATTTCAACATGAGGTCAGTGATCCCTTTCCTCCTTGAGATTCCTTGCTAACTGCTGTTCTATTTTCCACTAATAGTATAACACTTCATGTTCCAATAGGTGCTGTGCCAGTTTAAAAAAAAATAAAAGCCTTATATGAAGAAAATGCAAGGCTCATTTAACCTGTTCACAGCCTAATTTGATTAGCATACTTTAATGGTTGAAAATTAAATCTTAAATGAGTATGGATTCAATTGACAGTTGAAAATTTGTGATCTCAAGTGGGATTTGAAATGATAGAATTGATTGTAAACATGATCTTTAATAGCATTGTAAATAGAATTGATTTTATAAACCAACAGTTTTGATGATGTGTTATTTAACCTTGAAACAGTACTGCGCCATTATTCTTTAAATTAAAGTGACTGAAAATTGCCAATTAAATATACTGGTGCATAACAGGAAATAAAAGCTGTTAAAACAAACACCGCTGGGTTGAGCTTACCAGTTTGTTTGGCAAGTCCTGCCCTCCTGGCACAGATAGCAGCCTCTAGTATTAATGCTATTGGTGAGCAGTGAGACTGTTTGAATGTTGTTTGCAGACTCTCTGGTCACAAGTAACAATAATATCTTAATATTTTGCAGTCATCTACAGTACCATGAAACATCAGCAAGACACACCAGGCAGGAAATATAGATTGAACACGTATTCCATAGGTTAGAAAAAGATTATTGTGAAAAAACAACTAAAAACTTTTGTATTTTAGGAAAACAGATTTTAAAGTTAGATTTGCAAAACAAGTTATCCAAACTTGAAAAGAATTTAGAAAATGGAATTCCTAAATGCACACTAACACAATATATTATGGGGGAAAATCCCTCTTAAATGGTCTTACCTGAAACCCATTGCAGAGTTTAGCTGGAAATATAGCAGTGGATTTGATTCCTGTCACTGGTTGGTGACTAGAGGACATAAATTGAAGATAATCCTCAAAAGAACAAAGGGAGAAATTAGGAGAATTACTTTTATGCAGATTGTTGGGATATAGAATGCCCCATCAGTAACATTGGTGGAAGTAGAATTAATAGCTTTTAAAAGAGTGTGGGGAAATGGCAGGGGAGTGGGAATAAGTGGATATTTTTTTTTAACAAGCCAGCACAGGTTCAGGTACAATGGCCTCCTGTGCTGTAAAATTCTATGATTTATGTCAGCACTAGCACAGACCTCAAGAGTAATGGAACTGGTGACTATCATGGTGATAAGACAAAACTCTATTTCTCCAGACATTAAAATCTTATATTTACATAAACTTCCATCATGATTACATGCTACTACTATGGGAGAGGTGAATAATGGCCCATCACCCCACTCAAATCCAAATATTATATGCATCAAGGCCATTGGGATCCCAGGCCTCATCAAAGACAGGGACATTTATTTATTTTTGTTTGCTAAAGATATAATGCTAATAATATAGGCATTGCAAGGCACCTGCATGGTACATTTGTAGAGATTTGATGGTCCCTTTCTTCTAATGTGAAGTATAGTTACCTATTGGTTATGATAGTAGACTTATTACCCAGAAATTGTGAGCTGAAATCCTATTATGGCAAGTTGTAAAATTGAATTCAATAAATCTGGTAATTTGTGGGCTAGCACTTGAAAAGTGACTACTGACTGTTCACCAATTGGTTCACTAATGTCCCTCAGGGGAGAGAAGCTGCCACCCCAACCTGGCCTGGCTGTCATTCATTGGCACCCACTTCCTACGCAGTGTAAATTACATGAGTTATTAATCTGTACTGTATTACCCTTCAGGTGTGTTACAATATTGAATGATTACATATATGGTATATGCACAGGGCAGTCAGGTATAATTTTGGAGTTGTCATGTCAACAATTACTCACCCATACACTCCATCAAAAATTTTTGAGGTGACTGATTTGTGCATAAATGCACTACTTTGAGACATCCATTATAATGAATCATATTTCAAAGACACAGTATATGGCTAAGTGCAGCTACATACAATTGTTTGATACAGAAAAAGTACATAAATTTTAGAAGTAGAATTTTCACTGTTTTTGACTTCTCCTTGCTCCCCATTAGAACTGACATTAGTCAAACATTTCCCTGACCTTTGGCGCTGGTAGTGCTTTAGTGGATAGGTCACCAAAAAAGTCTGATAGTTGTTGTACACTTATTTCCCAGTTTTGCCTTGACTGCTGGAAAATGTTCCCTTGGGTTTACAGATACAGGTAGGCTTAACAAAAAAATAAATACTGAATGCCTAAATCAATACTGTATTCAGATAGCAGTTAGTTTAGTCGTGGCCTTTTGTTTTTCCACAACACTCATAATAGCACAAAATATATTACTAGCATAATAAAAAGTACAGATGCACAGGTTAAAAGAACAAGAAAAAGCTGCAGAGAAAGAAACTGCGATTAAAGTGTATCTACAACTCAAGAACTAACTACAAAGAAAACATAATGAAGAAAATATGAGAACTGAGACCAAAAAGATGAATCAAAATCCCAAGACAAAGACAAACCATCAAGATGCAGATTAATACCACTTGTCAGTGAAAGGATTAGTTCACAGCTCATAAATTGAGTCTAGACATAAAAGTTACAAAACTTCCACCTCAAATGTATCATTTCAAGCTTTATAACAGATAAAGATCAAAGATAGTCGTTTGAAACATCCTGAAATTACTGCATTTCAACACTGAAGATGATACAACAAATCCTTCAGGGTATGGCACGTCTTTTATGCTAATGTATGAATACAGGTAATGTTTTTTCAATCTCCTTCCCACTATTATTTGTTAACCCAAGTGAGACAAATGTGATGTATTTTTTAACCTTGAATTAATGCAAGACCTAAAGCTGCCTTTTTGGCAAAAGTGCAAGTTGCTTATGATCATAATCTAGGAGCCATTTTTCTTGAAAGAGCTGGCTGACCATTCTTTTCCACAATTGTTAACATTTCTCAGCTGAGTTTGAATCAAATTTCCATGCTGTGTAAAGCAGGTCTCCTCATAAAGTTTGTTGATCAAAGTAATAACACTCTGCAGATGTAAATCTTGCTATAAAATGTTTTGTAGTATATTTGGATTTTCAAAAGGCATTTGATAAGGTGCCACACAAGAGGATGTTACACAAGATTAGGGCTCATGGGATCGGGGGTAATATATTAGCGTGGATTGAGGATTGGTTAACAGACAGAAAACAGAGAGTAGGAATAAACGGGTCATTTTCAGGTTGGCAGATTGTAACTAGTGGGGTGCCGCAAGGTTCAGTGCATGGGCCTCAGTTGTTTACAATCTATATCAATGACTTAGCTGAGGGGACTGAGTATGTATCCAAGTTTGCTGACGATACAAAGCTAAGTGGGAAAGTAAGCCGTGAAGAGGACTGAAAGAGCCTGCAAAGGGATATAGACAGGTTAAGTGAGTGGGCAAGAAGGTGGCAGATGGAGTATGATGTGAGAAAATGTGAAATTATCCACTTTGGTAGCAAGAATAGAAAAGCAGAATTTTTTTTTAAAAGGTGAGAGACTAAGAAATGTTGGTGTTCTGTGGGATTTGGGTGTCCTTGTACACGAATCACAGAAAGTTAACATGCAGGTACAGCCAGCAATTAGGAAGGCAAATGGTATGTTATACTCCAAACCTTTGCAATAAAGGCTAAGAGTAAGGAGGTCTTGCTGCAGTTATATAGGGCTCTGGTGAGACCACACCTGGTGTACTTTATACAGTTTTGGTCTCCTTACCTAAGGAAGGATATACTTGCCTTAAAGGCGGTGTAACGAAGGTTCACTAGATTGATTCCTGGGATGAAAGGATTGTCCTATGAGGAGAGATTGAGTAGAATGGGCCTATATTCTTTGGAGTTTAGAAGAATTAGAGGTGATCTCATTGAAATGTTTAAGATTCTGAGAGGGCTTGACAGGGTAGATGCTGAGAGGCTGTTTCCCCTGGCTGGAGAGTTCATAGTTTCAAGATAAGGGGCCGGTGATTTAGGACCGAGATGAGGAAAAATTTCTTCACTCAGAGGGCTGTGAATCTTTGCAATTCTCTACCCTAGAGGGTTGTGGTTGCTCAGTCATTGAGTATATTCAAGACTGAGATCGATAGATTTTTCGACACCAAGGGAATCAAGGGATAGGGCAGGAAAGTGGAGTTGAGGTCGAAGATCAGCCATGATCTCATTGAATGGAGGAACAGACTCGAGGGGCCGCATGGCCAACTCCTGCTCCTACTTTTTATGAAAGATCTGTCCAACGTAATCCCACGCCCCAGCCTTTTCCCCATAACCCTGCAAATTAGTCCTCTTCAAGTACATGTCCAATGGCCTTTTGAAAGTTCCTATGGAATCTGCTGCCACCACCCTTTCTGGTAGTGCGTTCCAGATCTTAACAACCCTCTGTGTAAAATAATTTCTCCTAATTTCCCCTCTAGTTTTTTTGGCAATTATTTTAAATCTATGACCTTTGGTTACCGACCCACTTGCTAGAGGAAACAGTTTCTCCCTATTTGCTCTTTCAAAGTGCATCACTTCACACTTATCCGCATTAAATTACATCTGCCATGTGTCTGCCCATTTCACCAGTCTATCTATGTCCTCCTGAAGTCGGCTACTGCCCTCCTCACTATTTACTATATTGCCAAGTTTTGTATCATCCGCAAACTTCAAAATTGTACTCCCTATACCCAATTCTAGGTCATTTATATATAACAAGAAAAGCAATGGTCCTAATACCGACCTTTGAGGGACCCCACTGCATAGTTCTCTCCAGTCAGAAAAACATCCCTTCACCACTACTCTCTGCCTAGTATCCCTTAGCCAATTACATACACAATTTACCACTGTCATTATTCCCATGTGCTTCTATTTTCCAAATGTCTGTTACGTGGTATTTTATTAAATGCCTTTTGAAAGTCCGTGTAGACAACATCTACTGCACTACCTTCATCAACCCTCTCTGTTACTTCATCAAAGAACTCAATCAGGTTAGTCAGACACAATTTGCCATTAACAAATCCATGCTGGCTGTACCTTATTAACCCATGCTTCTCCAAGTGAGAATTAATTTTGTCCTCGACAATGGTCTCTAGTAGTTTTCCAACCACTGACATTTGACTGACTGGCCTGTAGTTACAAGGGTTATTCCTCTCCCCTTTTTTGAATAGGGATGTAGCATTTGCAATCCTCCAGTCCTCTGGCACCACTCCCATATCCCAGGAGGATTAGAAGATTGTAGTCACAGCTTCTGCCATCTCCACTCTTGCTTCCCTCAGCAACCTAGGATGCATCCCATCTAGTTAACTTGACTTGTTAACTTTGAGCGATGCCAACCCAATAGCTCTACTCCCTCCTCCACTACTGCGACAGAAGTACAAAAGGCAAATATTTAATCAAATAAAAATATGTCTGTGGTGATCCTTATGACCCCTCTCCCTATATGATCCAATGTCATGCAATATTATCTTACACAGTTCACAATGCCTTAAAGGCTTACTAATCAAAAATAATTATTCATAAGTCATCACCTGGATAAATTAGGGCATATGTGTATAAACTCACATTCAATAACACTACAGAAACATTTTTTTTAGCTGTTATAGGCCTATACATAAATATAGCTACCTTTTGCATTGTATTTTGTCCTCCACTAAGGTACTTGTGTAATTGAGATTATATTAATAGGATTACACATCATTACAGTGTGCATTTGCAGGCAACGGTTTGACCTCTATTTGCATTTCAGTCACCAACTGATGTGCTTCATACCCGGAGTTAAAACTTAATAAAAGATGACATGGCAAGGCTTTGGAAGACTACGTCTGTATGCGTACTGAAGATATAGGGAGCTGCAATGCTATATTGTCATACACATAGCTTCCACACAAACTGCGAACAATAATCAATATGCGCAGAGCTATCTGCAAGCCTACACTGCTCCAGTGATGAGTGAAAAGAGCTGACCTGTAATTATTTTTTAAAAATGGAGATCTGTCATAAATACCTAGTCAGTGGAAGTGGGAACTTTGGCACTATGAAACACTGAACAAAATGCTCATAATGTTGGTACTGAAGCAACTATAAAAACACTTCAGGTCATGATTCACCTCAGCCTGGAGATTTCATAACGCTTACATCGCAGATCATTCAGAGCAAATTTTGAAAAATACCAGTTTGTTTATAAGGAAGGAAGGAACTTGTAACCTTAAATCTGGCATTATTGTCTGTGTGTTGACCAAAATGAAAACAAGCTTTTTAGTTACAAGAAGTAATTTTATTTTTTCCCAGCAAACCCATTCATTTCAGCTATTTCATGGGATTAAAAGGTTTCAATAGCCTCCTGAGTAATGAGAGCACTTTAATGTTTAAGTACCTGTTAATGGCAGGAAATGAGTTCTTTGTTAACAGATGCATTTTGTACCAGGGTCAGTACCAAGAAATAGCTGCTTTACTTGATTCCAGACTTGGTTATTTGTGCATCTGATCTTCAAACAAAATTCTGAGTTCTTTCTTGGAAAGTTCAGAAACATTTAAATACGAGTTCTTATGGCTTCAACTTATGTATCTGTCCATGCCCTACCTTTCCCTCTCCCTTTTTCTCCTTATTGTAAACAATTTTACAACACCAAGTTATAGTCCAGCAATTTTATTTTAAATTCACAAGCTTTCGGAGGCTACCTCCTTCCTCAGGTGAACGATTAGACCAATCACCTGCTGTGAGAGATAAGGATACTGAGTCAGTGAAAACCTTGTGCACAAAGTGAAGTCAGTAACATGTAAGCTCGACAAACTGCTAAAATTCCATCTGTGCTTACATTCTACCCTGAAAAAGTTCCAGTACCACTTTCCACTTGAACCTTCCTGGAGCTCTTTGCACAGCTTCAAAAGATTTGCTTCTCCAAAATATTGCACCAAGGTTCTATTTTTGAATTTGGCCTTAATTACAATATCAGATAAAACCAAACAACATAACACTAGTGTTCACCCACCTCCACTTTACTAATCAGTCCTGGGAGGCTTTTAAGTACAAAATCTAATCCAGTATCTGACCTAGTTCTAGTTTCATCTGTGAGAAGAAGCAGTGCTGATTGGCTCTATGAAATAATTTGCGCTTTAGCCCTTCCCTTCCAGTTATCCCTGGTGTGTCCAGTTTATCTCTGGAATATTAAAATCCCCTCATGATTATCACATTATGATTTCCTGCAGTCTAATTTACTTTCCTAAAGAATTCTCCATTTGTTACTCTTGAGCTGGCAGCCAATAGCAGTGGATGATTATAATTTGAGGGACTTATTTATTATTTTGTGCTCATATTGGCACATATACTGCCACAGGCATAATAATATTCATTATTTTGTGCTATATTGATAATAAAATATTAATAATTATTTCTTATTCTGTGCTTATATTGCACGTATATCAGCACAGGCATGATGGGCCGAATGGCTTCCTTCTGTGCTATAAAATGTTATTGCTTCTGCTATTTTCTTCTGCTGTTATATCTACCCTTTTGATAGCTGTTGTATCATCCCTCACCAATTTTCCATCTAATTTAACAGATTTATGTTCGTGAAACTTTTCAGTTCCATCACTTTTTCCTTTTAAAGATTTTGCTCTTAGCCATTTTTTGCTTCTTCCCGTTGTCACATTAACTCCTTGCTGGAGCACCAGAAGCCCTGCGGTACTTCATCCAAGTGTCCATTACTCAGGTGAACCTTGATGATCAATATCAGCAGACTACTTGTATGAATGGGGAAGGAAAGGCAGCTTGATTGGGACCCAGCTGAGCCTGATCTTGTCCTCATCCAATGTCCACACACACACACACACTTCCATCACAGGGCACTGGGTAGAGTTCAGAAGTAGGAACCCCTGGTTGACTTTCCTCTCGCGAACACAGGGATTCAAGATAAATTGTAGCACCCCAACAATCAGGAGCTTAGGAGCAATTACCTAGGCACAGGGAATGAACCTGGGGGCTTACCTGTCCAAATGGCTCATGTTTAATGGGTACACTTTCTGAGCCATTGTGGAGGCATAGTGCCATCTCTTATTTGTCTTCCTTTCACAGCTGAGATTCGGTAATCCCAACAATATCAATATTTTTCACCAAACTGCATAAGCCTTTAACATCATAAGTTTATTCTGAATGCTTCTTGTATTGGTGTAAAACACTTAAGCCAATATTTCAATGCTTGTGCTTATTTGTAGTTCTGTTTTCTCATCTGATCACTTGATTGCACTCGTTGTTTATCTATGAGCAACAAATCTATCTTAAATTACTTTTGATTAATATTGTCATGTTTTGTGCCAGAAGTCTGACTGATCATCTAGTTATGCACAGAACTTCCAGTTTAAGTATCTTCTATCTAAACAAACTACCCAATTATCCAAAAAGTTAATTTCCCTCCTGTACCAACCAGATTAATAACCACTCATTGAAACCAATTATCCTGCTCAGTGTTTTCACATTGCCAGATAGCACTGGAAACAACCTAGATACTCTTACTTTTACACTTTGCCTTAAAATGAGGAGGGGAGTGATGGAGGGAGGTAGTAGCTCAGTTGGTAGTACTCTTGCCTCTGAGTCAGTAGATCATGGGTTCAAGTCCTACTCCAGAGACTTAAGTACATAATCCAGGCTGATGTTGCACTGTTGGAGGTCCATCTTTTTCAGATGAGACCTTAAACCAAGGCCCCACCTACCCTATCAGGTGGACATAAAAGATCCTATGGCATTATTTCAAAGGAGAGCAGGGGAGTTATCCCCAGTGTCCTGGTCAATATTTATCCCTCAACCATTGTCACTAAAACAGATTATCTGGTTATTATCTCATTGCTGTTTGTGGGAGCTTGCTGTGTGCAAATTGCCTGTCGCATTTCCTACATAACAACAGTAATTACACTTTAAAAGTACTTCATTTGGTTGTAAAGCGCTTTGGTACGTCGTGAAAGGTGCTATATAAATGCAATTCTTTTCTTTTTACCTGAGGAGAGGGAACCATTTACAATGTCAGCTAGCATGTGTGCTAGGAAGAGAAGTTGGGTGGTCAGCAGTTAAGTGGCATTGAGGTTGAGGGAACAGGAGGTGGGTCTCATGGATGAGATGAACTCAGGAAGGGAATGAGGGAAATGGAGGAGAAACTAGAGAGAGCTAAGGGTTCAGGTCTAAGGTTGGTACCCTGGGGGGAGGTTGGCAAGGAGAAGGGAGGAAAGCAGCAGAGGAGCTTAATGGATGGTCTGTACCTTAGACAAAAATATCCTTGAGCTCCTCACACTTGTTGTTAGAGGTGAGAGTGGAGGGGGCAGTGGATAGGATTCAAGGAGGCTATTGGAGGTGGAGAATAGAAGATGGGGGTTATGATTGCTCTCCAGGATGATCCTATAGTAGCAGATAGTTTTGTACAATAGAGCTTGATATGATCCAATCACATCTGGCAATAGACAGCTAAGCTAGTTGTGCACCAGATACGCTGAAGTTTGCACACCTTGGTTGAATGAAGGTGGGAGATGTTATCGGGAGAATGAACGAGATGGGAAACAGTGAAAGTTTTGCAGGGAACAAGGCCATCAAGGTGGAGGTGAGGGAGTAGTTGAGCAAATCAACAACTGCAGAGAATCATGGCAAGTAGAGGGGCTCTGGCAAAAAGGAAGCAGCTTTACTAACATTGTCATCTCAGCACAATACACTAGTCACCTATCTCACTGTTACAGTGGTTATTCCAGTTACACCTCGCCATCCGTGACCTTTTCCATTTTACCCCAAATATCATATTTTCCTTGACTGTCCAAACCCCCTCGACATTTTAGGTGCTAGTGTCCTCACTTACCATCTCCTCTTTCACACAAGAATCCATTGCTGTATTTGTTAGCATTCTCTACCCTCTAAAGATATACTTGTTTCTGGTTCATTTTCCGGATTTTCAAGGGCTGATTTTCATCCCCGCTTTTGAACGGGAACAGTGTGGTAGCACACTGAAAATCAGAAAAAAGGGAGGGACCTCATTAGGCCATACGCTGGGCATGCTCCCCATTGAAACTGTACATAGAGCGATCTAACCAATGGTTCTTAAAGGGATCACTGGAGGCTACTCTGAAAACAGTAAAGGTACGTTTTCTGAATGATTTTTGTAGGACCTGGAAAAGCAAGAATGGCCCTCCTGTCCCCACCAAAATTGCCCTGCCCTCTGCCCGTCCTTCTGTGAGCTCCCTTGCTATCGCCTGAACACCCCCCCTCCCTTCACCTCTCTCCTCCCTCTATTCCCCCCTCCCCCTCTTTAATTGAATTCAGCTGGCTCAGGCCCACGGAGGAGCTGCTGGATATTACGCCCCTTCCCACCTTCCTGCCCACATTCCAAATGCGCAGCGGCAGCTCACCGACGGCATGTAAATGAGGCTCGATCAGCAAAATTGGCGAAGCCGCTCGCTGATGACATTAGGCGGGCTGTTCCACTCATCACCCGCCTGATGTCTGCTCAACCTGACAAATGCCGCTCCCCTCAACCCGCTGTCTTTTCACCATCACTAGCTTTAACTTTATCAGTAGGAAGTGCAAGGTGAAGTTAGAAAGTGTTGAAGTAAACTATGATTATACCGCATACTCACAATAATGTGATTTCACCTGTTTGCCTCGTCTTAATAAACCAGTTAGGAAAACATTGGGTTGTCCCAATGTCATCAACCCAAAGTAATGCAATTCTTTTTTTTGTTATTCGTTCATGGGATGTGGGCGTCGCTGGCAAGGCCAGCATTTATTGCCCATCCCTAATTGCCCTTGAGAAGGTGGTGGTGAGCCGCCTTCTTGAACTGCTGCAGTCCGTGTGGTGAAGGTTCTCCCCAAGTGCTGTTAGGAAGGGAGTTCCAGGATTTTGACCCAGCAATGATGAAGGAATGGCGATATATTTCCAAGTCAGGATGGTGTGTGACTTGGAGGGAAACATGCATGTGGTATTGTTCCCATGTACCTGCTGCCCTTGTCCTTCTAGGTGGTAGAGATCGCGGGTTTGGGTGGTGCTGTGGAAGAAGCCTTGGCAAGTTGCTGCAGTGCATTCTGTAGATGGTACACACTGCAGCCATGGTGCGCAAGTGGTGAAGGGAGTGAATGTTTAGGGTGGTGGATGGGGTGTCAATCAAGCGGGCTACTTTGTCCTGGATGATGTCGAACTTCTTGAGTGTTTTTGGAGCTGCACTCATCCAGGCAAGTGGAGAGTATTCCATCATACTCCTGACTTGTGCCTTGTAGATGGTGGAAAGGCTTTGGGGAGTCAGGAGGTGAGTCACTCACCACAGAATACCCAGCCTCTGACCTGCTTTTGTAGCCACAGTATTTATATGGCTGGTCCAGTTAAGTTTATGGTCAATGGTGACTCCCCAGGATGTTGAAGATGGGGGATTCGGCGATGGTAATGCCATTGAATTTCAAGGGGAGATGGTTAGACTCTCTCTTATTGGAGATGGTGATTGCCTGGCACAGATTGTTACTTGCCACTTAGCAGCCCAATCCTAGATGTTGTCCAGGTCTTGCTGCATGCGAGCATGGACAGCTTCATTATCTGAGGGGTTGCGAATGGAACTGAACACTTTGCAATCATCAGCGAATATCCCCATTTCTGACCTTATGATGGAGGGAAGGTCATTGATGAATCAGCTGAAGATGGTTGGGCTTAGGACACTGCCCTGAGGAACTCCTGCAGCAATGTCCTGGGGCTGAGATGATTGGCCTCCAACAACCACTACCATCTTCCTTTGTGCTAGGTATGACTCCAGCCACTGGGAGAATTTTCCCCCAGATTCCCATTGACTTCAATTTTACTAAGGCTCCTTGGTGCCACACTCAGTCAAATGCTGCCTTGATGTCAAGGGCAGTCATTCTCACCTCACCTCTGGAATTCAGCTCTTTTGTCCATGTTTGGACCAAGGCTGTAATGAGGTCTGGAGCCGAGTGGTCCTGGCGGAACCCAAACTTAGCATCGGTGAGTAGGTTATTGGTGAGAAAGTGTCGCTTGATAGCACTGTTGACGACACCTTCCATCACTTTGCTGATCATTGAGAGTAGACTGATGAGGCGGTAATTGGCCGGATAGGATTTGTCCTGCTTTTTGTGGACAGGACACACCTGGGCAATTTTCCACATTGACGGGTAGATGCCAGTGTTGTAGCTGTACTGGAACAGCTTGGCTAGAGGCGCGGCTAGTTCTGGAGCACAAGTCTTCAGCACTACAGCCGAGATGTTATGGGGGCCCAATGCCTTTGCTGTATCCAGAGCACTCAGCGTTTCTTGATATCACATGGAGTGAATCGAATTGGCTGAAGACTGGCTTTTGTGATGGTGGGGATCTCGGGAGGAGGCCAAGATGGATCATCCACTTGGCACTTCTGGCTGAAGATGGTTGCAAATGCTTCAGCCTTTTCTTTTGCACTCATGTGCTGGACTCTGCCATCATTGAGGATGGGGATGTTCACGGAGCCTCCTCCTCCCATTAGTTATTTAATTGTCCACCACCATTCACGATTGGATATGGCAGGACAGCAGAGCTTTGATCTGATCCACTGGTTGTGGAATTGCTTAGCTCTGTCTATAGCATGTTGCTTCTGCTGTTTAGCATGCATGTAGTCCTGTGTTGTAGCTTCACCAGGTTGGCACCTCATTTTTAGGTACGCCTGGTGCTGCTCCAGACATGCTCTTCTACACTCTTCATTGAACCAGGGTTGATCCCCTGGCTTGTTGGTAATGGTAGAATGAGGAATATGCCGGGCCATGACGTTACAGTTTGTGGTGGAATACAATTCTGCTGCTGCTGATGGCCCACAGCGCCTCATGGATGCCCAATTTTGAGCTGCTGGATCTGTTCTGAATCTATCTAATTTATCATGGTGGTAGTGTCACACAACACGTTGAATGGTGTCCTCAGTGTGAAGACGGCACTTCGTCTCCACAAGGACAGTGCGGTGGTCACTCCTACCAATACTGTCATGGACAGATGCATCTGCAGCAGGTAGATTGGTGAGGACGAGGTCAAGTAGGTTTTTCCCTTGTGTTGGTTCGCTCACCACCTGCTGCAGGCCCAGTCTGGCAGCTATGTCCTTCAGGACTCGGCCAGCTCAGTCAGTAGTGGTGCTACCGAGCCACTCTTGGTGGTGAACATTGAAGTCTCCCACCCAGAGTACATTCTGTGCCCTTGCTACCCTCAGCGCTTCCTCCAAGTGGTGCTCAACATGGAGGAGGACTGATTCATCAGCTGAGGGAGGGTGGTAGGTGGTAATCAGTAGGAGGTTTCCTTGCTTATGTTTGACCTGATGCCATGAGATTTCATGGGGTCCGGAGTGAATGTTGAGGACTCCCAGGGCCACTCCCTCCTGACTGTATACCACTGTACCGTCATCTCTGGCAGGTCTGTCCTGCTGGTGGGACAGGACATACCCAGGGATGGTGATGGAAGAGTCTGGGATGTTGGCTGACAGGTATGATTCTGTGAGTGTGGCTATGTCAGGCTGTTGCTTGACTAGTTTCTGAGACAGCTCTCCCAATTTTGGCACAGGTCCCCAGATGTTAGTGAGGAGGACTTTGCAGGGTCAACTGGGCTTGGTTTGCCTTTGTCGTGTCCGGTGCCTAGTGGTCCGATGCCGGGTGGTCCGTCTGGTTTTATTCTTATTATGACTTTCTGTAGCGAGATTGTACAACTGAGTGGCTTGCTAGGCCATTTCAGAGGGCGATTAAGAATCAACCATATCTAACAAAAGTGCCCCCTTTTTAGAGTGGCACAAATAATAAACACCCAAATCTACCAACGAAATAGGAAGCTTAACAAATTGAATGTTGATGTCAACTGTGCACTCCAATCCCTGCAGTGCCCACTGGTCGCGGAAGGCCTCAAGATTGCCAGGGGACACCTCATGCTCCTTCCCCAGGGCCACCCAGGCGCTGGCAAAGCTGCGGAAGACAGACAGGCAGCCAACCAAAACGACCACCCCCACAGGCCTCGTCCGACTTGGTCCTGTGAATTGTTTTACTTGTTTGCATGTATACAATTTAATTCACTATGATGTTTTACAGTTCTGTTATATGTCTGCAATGTGTTGTTGAGAAACCATCACGTCTCAGGTTATAAAAAGTTTGAGATATTTTCATACATTAATCTTATATTATTTGGAAGAAGTAGAGCAAAACTGTAATTAAATCTTTTACATGGTTATCGATCGTGAGATCATAGTCGGGTCAGGCATCATGAATCAATGCTGTTGAGCAAGTCTTACTGGATAATACACAACAATGTAAGGGACAGGTTTACCCAGTTAAAATGCCATTTTTGCAGCTCCAAGATGATTTGGCTTTTGTACTTTTAGATTGTCAAATTATAGGGTATATATAACTCTTTCCCATCCATAGTTATTTAGCAATGGCCACTATTTTCAATCAGAACCTGGCTATTTATTTATGCATGTAAAATCAGTAAATTGTAATTATATTATGCCTCTGTAGCATTATGGTTTATCTCTTTTGCTTGTTTATAGATTAATTCACCATGTTGATCTGTACTTCAACTCCATTTACAGGCCTTTCAGCCATATACCTTGATACTCTTACCGAATAAAAATCTTTTGAAAATTTCAAATCATAGCATTTTGGAGGAGAGAATTCCACATTTCCAAAATCCTTTGTGTGAAAAAGTGCTTCTTGGTTTCACTCCTGAATGACCTACTCTAATTGTGCCCCCTTATTCTGGATTTCCCCACCAGAGGAAATAGCTTCTCTGTATCTACTCAACCAAATCCTTTTATCATTTTGAACACCTCAATTAGATCACTGTGCAACCTTCTGAACTCAAGGGAATACCAACCAAGATTATGCAACCTGTCCTCATAATTTAACCCTTTAAGCTCTGGTATCATTCTGGTGAACCTGTGCTGTACCACCCCCATGGCCAAAATATCCTTCCTGAGGTGCAGTGCCCAAAACTGAATACAGTACTCCAGATGGGGTCTGATCAAGGCTCAGTACAACTGAAACATAACTTCCTCCTAAAGGCCACCATTCCATTAGCCTTTTTGATTACTTTTTGTACCTGTCCATTAGCTTTTAGTGATTTGTATAGCTGGATACCCAAATATCTTTGCTCCTCCCCAGTTCCTAGTTTCTCGCCACTAAGAAAATATTCTGATTTGTCTTTCTTGGATTCTCACACATCACTACATTGAACTCCATCTGTCACAGTTTTTCCCACTCACGTAATATGTCTTTGTCTCTTTGTAAATTCCTGCTCACATCTATACAACTTACTGTACCTTCTAATTTAATGTCATCTGCAAACTTGGATATACACCTCCCAATTCCTTCATCCAAGGCATTAATATATATGGTGAAAAGCTGAGGCCCCAGTACCGATCCCTGGGAAACACCATTTGTCACGCTCCACCAATCAGAGAATGTCCCCTTTTATCCTTACTCTCTGTCTCCTATCTCCCAACTACTTACTAACCCATGTCACTAGTTTACCTCCAATTCCATGCATTTTTATTTTTGACAATTTCTTGTGCGGAACCTTATCAAATGCCTTCTAGAAATCCATATAAATAACATCCATAGACACTGCCTTATCCACCAGGTTAGTGACCTCCTCAAAAAAATTGATTAGATTAGTCAGACATGACCTACCCTTAACAAATCCATACTGACTCTATTTAATCAGCCCACACTTGTGCAAACGGTCAGTCACGCATTCCTTAATGATTGTAACTTCCCCACAAGTGACGTTAAACTGACACAATTATCCAATTTAGAGAGGTTTGGAAAATTATGACTAATGCATCTGCAATTTCCCCACCTGTTTCTTTTAATGCCCTTGGGTGGAAACCAATAGGTCCTGGAGATTTGTCTATCTTAAGTCCTATTATTTTCTCCATTACCATTTTTTAACTTACATTAAATCCAGTAAGTTTGTCCCCTTGACTTATTTTTGACTCAGGTTCTCTTGTACCACTGGTATTTTGTCCTCTTCCTCCACTGTGAAAATGGATAAAAAGTATTAATTTAACAAGTCTGCTATTTCCTTATTATGCATTATAGTATCACCTGAGTTGTTGCACTTTGTCAACAATTGTGTGCATCAAAACTAATATACTGTCTGGAAAGGGCTGTAAAGTTATCCCCTGCCCCCAGAAATAACTTCAGGGATTATACTGAACTAACAACAGTCTTGATTATTACATTTTCTAGTAAGATCACACAAAAATGTAAATAACAACAACAGAAATAATTCAGACTATCTTCACCTAAATCCCTGTTACTACAGAACGATTATTCTATTTTTCCTGTGGTTGGTTTGATTTTTGATGAAACATGATAAAAGGCCTCAGGCTATTAGGATCAGAACTTTTAACTGGTGTGAATACAGCACAGCTGCTCATAAATATTCTGTTAGTACACCATATACTGTTGGATTTTGCATGCCTAACACATTTCTAGATCAGGATTGACTATGTTTGGTGTCTATTTCTGGAGGGTCAGTTATGGAGTGCTGTTAACAATACTTATTTCATGATCGAAAGACAAAATGAATCTAAGCTGAACATGACTCCATCAAGCTTTGGTTACCAATCCGATCATTCACATCACTTAACATGTAGTGTAAATGGGATTGTGAAGATTTTTAACCCATTTTGTGACATATTAAAGAAATACTCCAGAATAAGACCCTATAGTGGACCCATCCTCAAGGAATCATAGAATCATAGAAAGGTTACAGCATGGAAGGAGGCCATTCGGCCCATCGAGTCTGCACCAACTGTATGCAAGAGCAACCCAGCTAGTCACACTCCCCCGCCTTATCACCGTAGCCCTGCAAATTTTTTCCTTTCAAGTACTTATCCAGTTCCCTTTTGAAGGCCATGATTAAATCTGCCTTCACCATCCCTTTGACCAGTGCATTCCAGATCCTAACCACTCACTGGGTGAAAAAGTTTTTCCTCATGTCACCTTTGGCTCTCTTGCCAATCACCTTAAATCTATGTCCTCTGGTTCTTGACCCTTCTGCCAATGGAAACAGTTTCTCTCTATCTACTCTGTCTAGACCCTTCATAATTTTGAATACCTCTATCAAATCTCCTCTCAACCTTCTCTGTTCCAAGGAGAACAACCCCAGCTTCTCCAGTCTATCCACGTATCTGAAGTCCCTCATCCCTGGAATCATTCTAGTAAATCTCTTCTGCATCCTCTCTAAGGCCGTCACATCTTCCCTAAAGTGCGGTGCCCAGAACTGGACACAATACTCCAGTGTTTTATAAAGGTCATCATGACTTCCTTACTTTTGTATTCTATGCCTCTACTTATAAAGCCCAGGATCCCGTACGCTTTTTTAATGGCTTTCTCAACCTGCCCTGCCACTTTCAACGATTTGTGCACATGTACCCCAAGATCTCTCTGTTCCTGTACCCTTTTTAGAATTGTGCCCTCTAGTTTATATTACCTCTCCTCGTTCTTCCTACCGAAATGTATCACTTTGCATTTTTCTGCGTTAAATTTCATCTGCCACGTGTCTGCCCATGCCACCAGCCTGTCTACATCCTCTTGAAATCTATCACTATCCTTCTCACTGTTCACTACCCTTCCAAGTTTCCTGCCCTATGTGTAATTTAACCAAAAAAGCTACTTAAAATTATTCTTTTCGGGAAGAGAAAAGACAAAAAACTATCACAACATAACTGGGCTTCTAATCAGTGCCACCATCGTCACCATATTTGAGCCGAGGTACTGAAGCAAAATATGTTTTCACACTGCTTTGATTCATGCCACCTTGTACTTGGAAGCAAAAAGCAACTAGAGCTAGATGTGATGTTACCTGCGACAAGCCAAACACACTTCATGTTTTAGCACCTGGGGACTGATTTTCATCTTGCTACCACCCCATTTTCCCCTGTAGTAGTGGAACAAAAACCTGGGGGATAAAAAACTCTGGAGGTCCGCCCATTTTGTTTTTCAGGCGGACTTTGATTTAGGCGGCCACTGCTGGCGCCAGAAACAGGTGTGGGCCAATTTGAAATACTCAAATCGGTGTCAACTAACATTGCCAGGACTCCCAACACCATTTTAGTGTCAAACAGCACTGCCACTATCACCTCCTCAACTTGCCCAAAAACCATGGGCGGTACAGATTGGGAGGCTGCCAGTTACAGCACTGTTAAAAAAGCATCCTTAGCTTCAGTCAGGGAAAGCTAGAAATGGTTCTGGAACTTACTTTTTTCTTCAATCTCTTGAAAATTTTGAACCTTATTGGCTTTCATAAGGTTTCCCCTTGCTGCTGGACGTGCTCATAAAATTTGCTTGTTGCTGAAATCTGCTGCTCTGTTTGATGATTCCACCCCTCCTACTTAAGGTGCTGCTGCAGGCCCATGATGATCGTCTGCCCTGCTGAATTTCCCACCCTCCCAAAAGGAGAGCTGCTTATAAACAGAGCATTTAATGGTAGCACCTTACCCATTACACTTAAATAGGGCCCAACCACCAATATTGATCGGGCCTCCTGCCGATGTCATTGAGTGGGCAGAGTGAAAGCCCTGCCCATCATCCACCCTATCTGCGCTTCACACCAAAGTCAACCCCCTTGTGTCAGAAACATGATGAAGATTGCTGATCTAATCAGAAGACCAGCCCCTTCCTGGAAAGCTTTATTTTTAATTTGAATTTCAAAATAATTTATGTTACATTCAGCTTTCTTTTATTCATATGATTACTTGAAGATAAGACCTCAGGGCTCTATCTTGAGATATTCCCATAACCTGACATCGGACAACCTCCCATTTAAATTTAAAATTTACCATCAATTTTATTGTTGATTCTGACTATTTAATTGGATGCTTTTCAGCTATAAGATGCTTGATAACTCTGGCTGTGTTTTGCTTATCCCAAGAAAGATTTTTGGGTTTTTATATAACTTTGCACTTTTTTCTTTAGTTCATGACTTCTGCTAAGTCACCTGCTGGTGGTTGTATAATGTAGTTGGACACATGTGGTGTTGATTTTAAGTCTAAGTCAGTTCTAAATGGCCAAGAACTGGTGCAAATGCTGCCGGAAAACTGGTTTGCTTTGACTTTTGGGCGGCTGACCGTGGAGCAGGCTGGCTGGCCGCCTGTTCTGGCAGTGAAGAGGTGGCCGCCATTTTGAGGTCCCCGTCCTCAGTTGAATTTTGTAGCAAGCAGCTGATGCCAAACAGGTGCTTACAGATGCAGCCCACTGCTCTTCAACCTCAGAAGTATTGGCCGGATGAGTCCCACGGGTAGGTCCCTGGGGGCCGGGGGAGTAATGCGATGCTGAGGTGGGGCGAGGCTGGTCCCACAGTGTCCCGCACTATTTTTGTGAAACACTTGTCAAAGTTCCAAAATATTCAGAAATATAATTCGGCAACTCATGGCACAAACAGTATTTTACATTTTCCTTCTGTCTGTTCATTTATAGCAATATACAACATAAACTGCAACATTCTCATCTGTAACATTATATTATTTTATTGTGAATAACAAAATGATGCAAATTTGTTGAACTTTCTTCCTCTTGCTTAAAATTCAGTTTTGATTGGAGCTGGCAGACAGCCAGTAACAAAACAAGTTGGACATGTTGTCAAGCAAAGGTCCATGATTTATCACATAAAAATTGCAGATGCAAATTTTAAAACTGCACTGAAGAGAAAACATTGTATTCCAAATAAAAGTTTGCAAATACCGCACTCATTTTATACTTATGTATTCTCTACCAAAATTACCTAAGCCAACTGCTGGTGAAAGAAATTACTGCAAGAACAACAAGAAGGAGCTAAGTCACAGATACTTTGGCATAATTGTTTCTTATACCAAACCCTCGCCATGCTTTTGTTACCTCCAGACTCGACTATTCCAATGGTCTCATGGCTAGCCTCTTATCTTCCACCATCTGCTGCCAGTGTCCTAACTCTTACCGGGTCCCGTTCACCCATCACCACTGTGCTCACTGACCTACCAATGCCTCGATTTTAAAATTCTCATCCTTGTGTTCAAATTCCTCCATGGCCTCACCCCTCGCTATCTCTGTAATTCCTTCAGCACTCTGAGAATTCTGCATTCCTCCACCTCTGGTCTCTTGTGCATCTGTCACTTCTTTTGCCCCACCATTGGTGGCCATGTCTCTGGAATTCTCTCCTTAAACCTCTTCACTTCTATCTCCTCCTTTAAGATGCTCCTTGAAACCTATCTCTTTGACCAAGCTTCTAGTCACCTGTTCTGATATCTAATTCTTTGGCTCAGTGTCAATTTCTGTCTGATAACACTCCTGTGAAGCCCCTTGGTATGTTTTACTATGTTAATGGCGTTATATAAAGGCAAGTTGTTGTTGTTCTTATTACATTAAACTTAACCCATATTATCAGTTTGCTTAAACCATTGTTATGTTTTAATTTCACTTTACAGAGACAACTTATTGAAACTTATTGACAATAGGAGATACACTTGATAAAACATGCAGAAAAAGTCAGTGGACAGACAATACTGCCAGGATGTTTATACCACTTTGAAAACAAACAAATGACCCATGCTTAAAGTTACTGGAACAAAATCAGTTGCTACTCTCCATGTGTCCCATTGTATTCTCTTTTCCCTTCTCCTGAAGCAGAGAAAGAGCAGTGGGTTTTATGCTTGCTCTTTATGCTTGCTGCCAACAAAGTGGAAGAACAACAGTTACCCCAGGCCAGTGTTTCCCTGGGTAATAATGCCCATCATTTGAATGATACTTTTCATGTATAGCTCAAGTGAGACAGGGTATTGGCTTCCACCAGGATTAAAACATACAGAAATAGACTCAAAAATAGTGTGTCTTTCTGGCATTCTCAATTTGGACCAGCATTTTAAGAATGCCAAATACGATTGCTCTCTTATCCCTCGACAATGGTATTTTGCCTTATTGCAAGACGTACTGTCTTCTTTATTGTAGCCACCTGGTAACGGATGACAGAATCACCCAGCAAGCAGTGGCTGTAAGTCGTTGACTACAGTTATAGTTCATTATGTTTGGTTACATATCTCCAGCTGTGTATATCCTGTTAGAACTGTGCAGACTACCATGTTCAGTATCACGTTACAGATGTACGGCGACAGGATTTTCTTTCAAAGGTATGTATTATAAAAGATGTAATCAAATCAACTGCCGAGTACATTATACAATATTTGCACACACACCAACTTAGCTAGAGTTTTGTTTAGAAGAATATGCTTGGATCAGGATCTTTGTGACAAAGATCTTTGTTAGGGGAACTAATTTCTCACAGCATAGTGTCCTGCTTATTTCTACACGTATACTGTCATTTGATGCACCAATTTGCATAAAAAGTTCTAAAGATAGTAAAAATCACAGGGTCTGAGCGATAACAAATGACTTGCCCCAACAACTTACTTGCCCTAATTTTAATGGTTCACTCAGCAATTCAACCCACAAAAAACTTGAAAACAACTGTAAAACCTAAACATGAAAGTAATTTGATTTCTAAAGCATGGTGCTGTCACCAGATGAAACTGGAAAAGGACTGGATGTATTGGAGGGTTGACCATGAGATTAAAAACTAACTCAGACAACTGCTTGGATCTAAAATGTTATACAATGGGAATAGATTGCGTTGGAATTCAGTGCTTGAATCAGAATTATGTCCACATCAAGTAATGGAAAATCTGGTGTGTTGACTTGAAAAAAAAGTTGTATTCAGACTTTCATGTCAAGGAAATGAGCAGTTTAAGAGTGAGATGATGACCACAGCTAGACCTTCCAGAAAATGAGATTTCTACCTAACCCTTGGATATCAATCTAAGATTAAAATCTTCCTTAGTGATTGCTAACTGGTTATATTCCATAGATTACATTTTTTTTATTCATTCATGGGATGTGGGCGTCGCTGGCAAGGCCAGCATTTATTGCCCATCCCTAATTGCCCTTGAGAAGGTGGTGGTGAGCCGCCTTGAACCGCTGCAGTCCGTCTGGTGAAGGTTCTCCCACAGTGCTGTTATCCACCAACTCAGCAAGATTGGAATCAAGCATTTTGCAGATTATTTGATTAGCTACGTCTATAAACCCAATAGCCTTCAATATAATCTCTTTTCTCTGTGCTGGACTTGAATTGAAATTTCCAAAGGTGCAAAGCAATGACTCAAACTGCGCCAGTACGTCCTTAAAAGACAGGACATTTCTTGACAGTTTTCCAAATAATCTTTGGCGACCTGTAGGCATAAAAGAGTTATACTTAGAGCAAAGCACTGAGTGGCAAGAATTTTTTTCCAATGGAGGAATGGCAGGGATTTACTGAGGCAGGAACAGGTCAGGTTGCAGGGGAGGGGGTGTGTTATACATCAGGAGTTGACATTACAACCTGACAGGCATAATGGTCATGTTATTCAATGTGTCTCAATCATGCCAGCAGATTATTTGTAATAGGGCAATTACTGGCACAGAAATAGCTCGGGTTGGCAAAACACCAAGATGTACAAAATCTAGCTGTATAGGTGTTTTAGATTTAAATAGTTAATAGCTGGAAGCTAAAAAGCTAATTTGATTAGATACTTTAAAAAGCTATATTTCATAAATGACATTTTAAGGACACTTTTAACTGAATCAGTTGCTGGCATGCTTGAATTTTCCAGGAGTAGGATTCATTGATTTGTCAGCACCTTTACACCTCAGTTTTATTAACTAAAACTATCAGTTACTGTGGTAATATACCAACTGCATGACAGAATTGGCCAGCTGCTTGAGTTCCCAATTCCAACAGTGCTGTCCGGGCAATGTTAGTGAGAGATTAGGTCAGTAAAATTGATTTTAACCTTTTTTTAAAAATAGATTGGAATTGGATAAATACTTGAAGGGAAAAAAATTTACAGGGCTATAGGGAAAGACCAGGGCACTGGGACTAATTGGATAGTTCTTCCAAAGAGCCGGCACAGGCATGGTGGGCCGAATGGCCTCCTCCTGTGCTGTATCTACTATGATACTATGAAAGAACTACTTTAATGTTTTTTTTAATTAACAAAGGTTATTCAGTCACAATAATCAAGTCAATGAAGCATGAGTATTTTTAGTCATGGCAGACTGTTCATTAATCTCCAACAGTACCAGAAGGAGTAAGATTGTCACCATCCATTAAAAACATCGTCACTCCCACGATGTTTCAAAGTTTGAATTGAGGGTTGATTACACCTAACTTCCACATGAATGAAAACGAACAATGAAAGACTATAAATTTGAAAACTCAGGACCTGGATTTTTCTCAGCTGTCAGATTAATGCATCATTTGAGTGATTTTTACCTGGCAGTAATACCTTGGTAAAATGATTTTTCTCAGGCTTTAGTGCAACCAGTAGCACGATACCACCCCCGCCTCCTGTTTATCCAGTCTTAAGATATCAGTGCAGTTGAGGCTAGTTGGAAGCAGGCTTCAGTTTTGTACTGCCAATTATTTTTTTTACATATAATAAAGGCCTTCTTCAGACATAGCTGTAACTCTGTGCTCACTGTGGCAGGTCTCCATCTGGTGGGACGGGCAGCAGAGATAATTAACTTGTTGAAACCCAGTCCTTCCCTTTCCTCCCAGGTAGATGTTCTGCCTTATCTTTACTTCTGGCAGCAGCCATCCAAGACTGGTCCAAACACCGCTGGGCATCTTGGTTGTCCTCTTACAGCTATAATGGACCAATGTCCAAAAATGCCGTTGGTAACACATTAATGCCAACTCACAGTCAAATCCCTGTCAATATCCCCATGAAGAAAAAGTGTTTCTTGACAAATTCAGCAGATATAATCTGCCTTTGGGTGGGGAAGGGGAGAGAGAGAATAATAAGACTTTTGCTGCTTGTTTCTGAGATTTATACTATAAGCAAACCTAATTGTATAAACCTGTAGTAGAGGAAAGAAAAATGTAAATAAAGTAGCACTGGCTGAAGCTCACTCCCACAGTGTGATTGTTATTTTGACAATCAAAAAATAATGCTGGCAGTATACTATATTAGGTAACAATTAAATGACTGTTAAGTAAATGTATTAAATAATGGCATTATGGCATCACTACAGACTCTGAACACACTTTAAGCAAACATTAAAAATTGTGGAGGAGTATACCTGAAGTTTTGCTCTTGGTTTGAACAGCTTTGCAGTGTTTCGGAGGACAGGCTGGCATTCAGTGCAAAAGTCCAGCGTGGGGATTATATGTAATGCACTGCTTCAACTCTCTCACAAGTAAACACTTAATGGATTCTGCAGCTGAGCTGTTTGATGAATAATTTTCAGATTGTCCCCAATTGTCTAGATTCCCGGTGGGGGTGAAATTAGTCAGAGCCAGTAACGCAAAACGGGCTGATAGCGAATCGGCAGCCCATTTTACACTGCGTCCGATTTTCCTTTCCATTGTGGAAAACAGGCTGCCAATTTTCTGTCAGCCCATTTTGCGCCATTGGCATTGAATTCAGGCAAGTAAAAATGGTGGGCAGCAGGAACATGTCGCAAAGTCTTACCCCCCTCCCCAACCCACATCATTCCCACTGGGCGGAGAGGGTTAAAATCGGCCCCACTAGGTAAATAATAGTGTAGGATAAATAACATTAAAATTTTACCCAGACCAATTAAATTCACTGAAGTGTTAGAAAGAAGAAATTGAAATTTTGTTTCTGGATAATTCTAATTTTTGAAACAGTCCAAATAAAATTAAATCATTGCTCCCTCATTGCACAGTTGATAAATTCAGTGTGAGCCAGACAGACCAGGAAGGTCTCAGGTTCAATTCCTAGCCTGTCCCTGAGTTAACCAATCTCAGCTGGGGTAGCAGTTGAGATGGTAAAACTGGCGTCATCATCCCTAGTCTAGGGAGGAGAAAAATCAGTCAGATTTCCTGCTCCAGCAACCTCAACCGGAAAATGTGCGTGCGTGGATATCAGATGAAAACACCATTTGCCTTGTCTGTGATGTCTTCCATGGTCAGATAGCATGCTGACACTATCTAGACTCACACATAAAGAATGGTCACTTGGGAAAAGTGTTGGAGGGCAGTCTGTGCCCTAGGAACTGTATCTCAGTTAAAGTCAGTAAGGTAAGAAGCGAAGGAAAGAAAACCATTGGGTTGGGTGGGGGGAAAGAGACTTCTATTTAATCACTCACATTACAACTGAAACTGTTTTGGAAAGAAGAACGAGGAGAGGCAATATAAACTAAATGGTACCATTTTAAAGGGGGTGCAGGATCAGAGAGACCTGGGGGTTTACGTACACAAAGCTTTGAAGGTGGCAGGACAAGTTGATATGCTGTTAAAAAGGCATATAGGATCCTGGGCTTTATTAATAGAGGCATAGAGTACAAAAGCAAGGAAGTTATGCTGAACTTTTGTAAATCACCGGTTAGGCCTCAGCTGGAGTATTGTGTCCAATTCTGGGCACCACACTTTAGGAAGGATGCCAAGGCCTTAGAGAGGGTGCAAAAGAGATTTACTAGAATGGTACCAGGGATCAGGGACTTCAGTTATGTGAATAGACTTGAGAAGCTGGGGTTGTTCTCCTTAGAGCAGAGAAGGATAAAAGGAGATTTGGTAGAGGTGTTCAACATCATGAACAGTTTTGATAGAGTAAATAAGGAGAAACTATTTCCAGTGGCATTAGGGTTGGTAATCAGAGAACACAGATTTAAGGTGATCGGCAAAAGAAACAGAGAGGAGATAGGGAGGCATTTTTTTAAAGCAGTGAGTAGTTCTGATCTGGAATGCACTGCCTGAAAGTGTGGTGGAAGCAGATTCAATAGTGACCTTCAAAAGGGAATTAGATAAATACTTGAAGTGGAAAGATTTTCAGGGCTATGGGGAAAGAGCAGCGGAGTGCGACTAATTGGATAGCTCTTTCAAAGAGCCAGTGCAGGCATGATGGGCCGAAAGGCCTCCTTCCGTGCTGTATGATTCTATGATTCTAAGAAACTGTACTTTCACCCTTCCCCCAAATTAGAACCTTATACCCTCCTTCATAGGTATCAGGACAAAATGCTCCAAGCCCATGCATATGTTCATGGGTACTGCCAATGTTCTCCTTTGTCAGGAGATGCTGATACTCAAAGAGTGAACACCTTCCATGGCCAGTGAAGCAGTGGTTCTATAATGCCCTAGGTTTCTGGTTTTATGGTATCCACCTCTTTTATACTGAGGGTAGCTTTCACAACACTGGGATGATAGGCAAAACACTGGCTGGGGATGATCAGGATAAGCCTACAATTACAAAACTGCATCACTGCCAACACCCACAGGTTAAGATATGCCTGCAGCCAGAAATTATGGCAATCTCTGCCTCCAGAGGCGATGTTCATATTTGGCATGGGGGTGCTGCTGCATCTAGAGGTGCTGGTGCCACATGTTTTGATGGGTCTCACCACCTCCAGAGGCAGCAGTGCTTACTTTACAATGAGAACTATAAAGGCGTATCCATAAAGAGGCATTAACTATTGAAAACCCAACACATGCACTCCTGTAATACTTTATCCTGGCTATAGAAAATACCGTGGTTAGGTGCAGCTTAAATATTTTCGGATTATATGTTTCACATGAAAAATACCATTGTAATCTTTTGCTATGAAAGGTTCAAAAGAAACACCACTTCAGACATTAGTGTGACAATGCTGTGAAGTATCTAGAACAATGAAGGAAATTTTTGGTGCAGAGACCACAGTCTCTTTGTTATGTATTGAAACGTGCTGTCCTTTTGTTGTAAGCCAAATGTTTTATAGTAGCTTTGATGATAATCCTTAAATATTGATTGTAATTGGGTCGGGCCATTTTTCATGCATCTAACAGGTGTTAGGTTCCTTACATATGTAAATGAGGACCCTAATGTCTCTTTTAGATCCCCTCACAGAAATTAGGCAGCGATGAGCGGATTAGGTGTTGGGCCTGCCCCGCTCAGCAATCTTCAGTGGTCACTGTGGCCTATGCAGTGGCCGCCAACTAAAGGTCAGTTTTTTTTAAAAGAAGTTGCTTTAAAAACCTTTTGCTCACTTGACTCTACAGTTGCCATAATTGCACCCCACCCACCCCCAACCACAATCATCCTTCCAGCGAGGCAAGCAGCCCGATACTCCTCGAAGTAATTGGATGGGCTGCCCGTCGAGGTGCGACAGTTGCGTCCAGCTGGTGCAAAACATTTTATTGAGGCCCGGGGCCCAATTTCTGGGTGGCCTCACCTGGTTGGGGCACACGCTGCCTGCGCAACACCGATTCCGTGTCCACAAACAGGCCCTCAAAAACTGCATGACACAATTTCAGGTTGGACGTGTTTCAGGTGACCTTGGGCACAGGAGGTTAGTCCCCGGAAATGGGCCTCGTTGCGCATGTTTTATGCTCGTAAAATGACTGCTACGAGGTCTAATTTCTTCCCTGAAGTCTCCTCATACCAGCTCCATACAGTGAGCGGGTGATGCCTGGGCAAACACGTAGAAGAAGCCGAGGAGCGAAAAGAAAAATCAGTCGGCAATTTGAGCCATCCTTCTCCCGTGTATTTCTACGACCAACAGGCAGAAGCCTGGGAACAAGTTGCCTGACCAGTCTTCTGATTGTAGATTGATGTGTGGCAAGAGAGGGCCTTCGTAACCATAAAAAATTAAGTTTAGAAAGTAAGGGAGGAGTATAACAACAATCTTCATGCGACAGAAATATCAATAGAAATATTTTCCAGGGTTGGAGGAGCAAAGGGATCATGAGGTACAGATACACAAATCACTAAAAGTAGCGACACAGGTTAATAAGGCCATAAAAAAAGCAAACCAAGCACTGGGGTTCACTTCTAGAGGGATAAAATTGAAAAGCAGAAATGTTATGTTAAACTCGTATAGAACCTTGATTAAATCACACTTGGAGTACTGTGCACAGTCCTGGTCAACATATTATAAAAAGGATATGGAAGCATTGGAGAAGGTGCAAAAAAGATTCAAGAGGATGATACCAGAACTGAGAGAATATTCTTATCAGGAAAGGCTGAACAGACTGGGGCTCTTTTCTATAGAAAAGCGAAGGCTGAGGGGTGACCTGATAGAGGTCCTTAAGATTATGAAAGGGTTTGATAGGGTAGACGTAGAGAAAATGTTTCTACTTGTAGGGGAGACCAAAACTAGAGGTCATAAATATAAGATAATCACTAATAAATCCAATAGAGAATTCAGGAGAAACTTCTTTACCCAAAGAGTGGTTAGAATGTGGAACTCACTACCATAAGGAATAGCTGAGACGAATAGCAAAGATACATTTAAGGGGAAGCTAGATACGCACATGAGGGAGAAAAGAATAGAAGGATATGCTGATAGGGTTAAATGATGAGGGGTGGGAGGAGGCTCGTGTGGAGCATAAATGCCGGCATGGATAAGTTGAGCTGAATGGCCTGTTTCTGTGCTGTAGACTCTGTAATTCTCTGTGTAATGAAATTTTATAGATCTATAAAGATGACCTGCTATTTCTGTGGTACTGTTATTATTCTGTCTAAAATTATGCAAAGAGGAACTCATTCCAATTTTTATAAATATTTAATTTTCCACACAGCAATACGGTGCTTTCAATTGCTTTGTGAAGAAATACAACTTAAAACATTGATTTTTTTTAAATATTAGGAGAAAATTATGGCTTTTACTGCCTGCAATGCATTATGGATGGAATGACAACACTGTGCTTGTGCTGTTCTAAAATTTAACTGGAGAGCCTCAACTCAGAAATAAGCCAATTTTTTTGAAGGGGGGGTGGGAAAAACAGGCAGTAGTGGATCGGCCACCCGTTATAAAACCAGGCCGATTTGCCTTTCCATTGTGTCCCCCCCACTGTAGTTCAGTTTCACCCCCATTGTGTCAAGGTTCATAGCACAATACTGTGATCACTCATAGTAGCAATAGCCCCATTTTTGTTTATTGATAAACACTTTCCCACAAGTCACTATAAAATCCAGCCAACCTAATTGGAACCGTTAATTTTTACTGTGGCAGGCCCTGAGTTTGTATAATCTTTCACAACTGACATTTGAACCAGCAAAATGAGAGTGAAATGAACACATTTTCATCGCTCCACAAAATCTTAGCCAATAATATTCACTTTTTTTCCTCTCCCTCGACCACAAGATAATTTCATCAAGCTTTTACACCTTTGTAGACTTTCAGCAAATCACCTGTAAAGTAATCTGCTGAACATTTGCGGTTAAAGGTTATTCACTGAGGTCGAGAAATTTGTTTAACGCCGGAATCTGGCAGGAAACGGGTGTCGCTACTGCACAACTTGTGGCTGGAAATTGGGCCTTAGGCCTTATCTGCGTAAAACCCGCGAGCAGCGGACACCAATTCGGCGTCTCGATGCAGCTCACCGGTTGGGGCCTTAGGAAAAGATACCGAGCTGGCCCGCTGATAGGCCCTGGTGAGGGGTAAGGGAGGCGAACCAGGGCAGGGAGGTGAGCCCGGGCTGACAGTGGCCTGCAGTATTATTGTAGTTCCAGGAGGAGCATTCTTGCTTCTCCTGGCTTCACATAAACGTTGCATAAAAAAGTTAACACATTTTCATTGGTGGCCTTTAAGGACCGCCATTTAGGCCACCGTAGACCTGAAGAAACTGAGCATGCACGGCACATGCTCCGCCCGGTTTATGACAAATTTCAAGCAGGGACCTATTCAAGGCACCTAATGCCTGTTTCAGGTGGGCATCCTAGACACTTGAAAGTTATGGTTTCCAGTTTGGCAGCCAGTGAACTTCTCGACAGATCGCGCCCCGAAATTGGTTCCCCAATGCTAATATTTTGCCCAAAAAACAGGTGTGGTGGACCAATTTCTCCCCCAGAGTGTTATCATGTGGATGTTGGGCATGATCTTTACTTGGAACCGGGAACTCAGCGGGTGGGTAGATTTTCGCGTGGGATACTCGGAAGTCAAGTGAGTGCATCGGAATCTGCGATTGCAACTCAATTGAAGGCAACTATTTTTGCTTCTGGGTTTCCTGCGCGACAGCCAGCCAGATTGATATAGACTGTTTGCCTGTCGGGAGGGAAAGCAGCCGGGGAGCGGATGCCAGGTAAGTCTGTGATCGCGTGAGGGGTGGGGGGTCGGAGACATTGGGGTGAGGGGAGGGGGGGGCGTGTCCCGGCCATTGGGGGGATCTCAGCCATGAGATAGGGAGTCTCGGGTGAATGTTGGTTTAAATCCTAACCAGAAATTTCTGAGATGGGGATGGTTGGGGGTGAATGAGAGTTTGTGATCCTATGCCAGAATTTCTGCTCAGTGCTGGGGAGGAGAAAGTATGTTGACCCATCCTGGAATTTCTGCTATGTGTTTGTGGTCCTGTGCTGTGGGGATGCATTTGGGCTTATGGGGAAAGATTGAACAGGTTTGGTCTATACTCATTGGAGTTTAGAAGAATGAGAGGAGATCTTATTGAAACATACAAGATTCTGAGAGGACTCGATAGGGTGGATGCTGAGAGGATGTTACCCCTCATGAGGGAGTCTAAAACTAGGGGGCTTAGTCTCAGAATAAGGGGTCACCTGTTTAAGATGGAAATGAAAAGGAATTTCTTCTCCCAGAGGGTCGTGAATCTTTGGAATTCTTTACCCCAAAAAGCTGTGGAGGCTGAGTCATTGAATACATTCAAGGCTGAGTTCGACAAATTTTTGATCAGCAAGGGAGTCAAAGGATATGGGGAAAGGGCGGGAAAGTGGAGTTGAGGTAAAAATCAGATCAGCCATGATCCCATTAAATGGCGGAGCAGGCTTGAGGGGCCGAATGGCTTACTCCTGCTCCTATCTCTTATGGTCTTAAGGTCATTTTTTGGGGGTCGTCCTCGAACATATACTCATTGGCTTGGTTCCCAATTTTTGCTCAGTGGGTGGGGTTTGATTTTTATTTTGCTCAGTTGAGTGGGGGCCAAGTTTATTATTCTTCGGGGGATGTAGAAAGTGATGCAGTGGTGGTGCTGCGGGGGAGAGATTTCTTTTCAATGGTTTCAGTTTTTACTAGTTGGTCTCCCATGGCATTGCACAGGAGGAGGCAAAACCAATGCAACTTTTCAGGTCAATCAAGGGGAGGGGTGAGAGTAAGGGCGAGGGTAAGAACAGTGAAGGCAGACTGAGTGAGGGGGATTTGAAGGGTAGGGAAGGGAGAGGCAGCGAGGGGGAGGAATGCAGAGGGGAGAGAAGGTATGAGGAGTTGGCTCCAGATTCAGGCCAGGAATAAGGAAAATATACCCGGGTGAGCAGGAGAGAAGCGATTTGATGATCAGTGCAATATAAGTAACATTCCTATTTTGAACTTCCTAACAGCACCAGCAGTAGCACAAGCATTAAAAGATGAAAAGCATAATGGATGTCCGTGGCAATTATTTTCTGCTGCATATGGGAAATGTGGTGGATTCAATCAAAGGGCCTGTCAACCACTGCTGAGGGAAGACTCAGCTGAGGGCAAAGAGGGTCCTTTAGGAACGCTGGTGTAGAAAGTAGATTTATTACAGCAGATATGACATAAAAGAAGAAAATTAGAGAAAGGGATGAAATATTTACTGGAAGTGGGATGGGAAGAAACACAATCCAAATAGTTGTGGGAGCCTGAGGTTGTAATAATGGAAAGCCAATTGCCAAAGATGGAGAGAGAAAGCAAAAAAAAGGGAAGAGATGGACCACACAAAGGTAAAGAATGGATGATAATTGAAAACATATTTGGAATACTATAATTTATATTAGCAAAATAGCCAAGTTCTTATAAAATTTTATGATTCAAGTAACTTGACTGCAGAATATTCCAATATTTCAGATTTTTTCATCATTCTTAAAAATATAAGCTTGTGCACATACTCAAGATTGATTCAGGATGTTAACAATTGATTATTTTCTGAATCTTTAACTTAATTGAGTGTTGACTAGAAGAGAGAATAGAGACCCAACAAAAAGAACTCTCAGCCAAACGCTTGCCTGAGAGAACTGAGAGACCAGCTGCAATCCCTGAGCTTTTATTGAGATGTGCCAATCACAGGTTTAAAGGGCCAAATCAACTTCGGCTGCATCTTGCCTCCGTTTCAATGGCGAAATTCAAAAGCCATGGGAAACCTGTGCAGGTGAAGTAAACTTCGTTTCAGCTTCAGAATCAACAAAAAATTACCTACCTCAAGTATTTCAACTAGGTAAATTGCCCTTTAACGATCCGCCCACCGGCATTAATTGGGGACATGACTTCCGGCTGCGCTTGTACATCCGAACGCACCCACGTTAAGCCTGGAAGTGGGCACGTTGGAGCCAGGTTGTGGTTGCGCTTCAAAAAGCTATTATTTTAACCTCTCACAAGCCCCCAACCCACCCATTCTTTGGGGTTAAAATTATCCCCGTTGTGATTTTTGCTGAATACCAAAGCTGCTTATCGTCAATGGATGGGAGGACTTTTAAACTTGGCACAATTTGGTAAATTGAGGTGAAGACAGTCAAAGTTTGCCAAAAACTGGATGGAAATATCTACAGATTAGTATGCTGATGCTGGTCACTAAACTTTGCTGATCTGTAAAGTGTCACTTTGCAGAGTCAAATCACAGGAACTTCAACCTCTTGTTATTGATTTGCCAACAGTAAGTGTCACACTGCATCACTATTGATTTCCATTCTAAAGACATAGCTGCTGTTCATGCCTGCATTTCAGCAAAGTAGGAGATGACCTTTGATTCTATGGTAATGTTCCAGTACTAAACAGCCCCAGCCAACTATCATCAAGAGTTACAGGCTCAATAATATGCACAGATGCGCCCCTCTTGTGAAGTGAAGAATGATTTTAACTACATCCGGAAGTTATAGTCTGCCTGCCTCTCTGCTCTTCTCGAGCCAATGGTCTTTGACTAATCTGCCAAAGTTAAGCGACTATTCCTCAGTGTGTTACTGCAGGCTGCTTGGTGACTGTAATCCACCTCTAGTTTATATCAGCTGGGACAACTTAATGTAGCCGTGGCTTGTCAAAAGAATCTGACGTCCGAAGTGCAAATTCCCAGTTTTGTAAATGTTATCCTACTCTGTCCTCGTGTTGACTTGAACGCTATGTTAACAGGACCCTGTCGTTAAACAGTTTCTAATCTGAATCGGGCTGTGTGAAGACATTCTAAAAATTAATTAGAATAGTGATTTCTGATTATACGAATTATGTTTGTTTTGCTCTAAATTTAACTTTTGCTTTTTCCCTCTTTCTCCCTACCCAACCACAAGGAATTCACCACCCAAGAGCACAGGCGAGCAATTCTCATGAGTCGGCTTTATTGTTTTGATGGTGGTGTGAGGGGAGGTGATATTTGTGTGCATCAAGGTGTTGGTGCTGGGAAATGGAACATTTTCAAGTTTCCCAAGTTAAATATAGAAGTTAGATGCAAAGTAAAACTCCCTCTATATCCCAAAAATGTATTTTAATCCCAGAAGAGCACTCGATATTCTACCAGTGTAAGATTTCCTACACCAGCCATCTTATGGCTGCGCTGAGTGAGATTGCAATTTTGCACTGGTAACTTGATTACATATAATATTTGCAACAATTTTTGGTTTTGAATCTCAAATTGAAAGATTAACTCATTCCACATAGGACTTTTACAGCCGCCATATTTCAAACCAAGTCTCAGATAAGAAAGGCTAATCTCTTACCCTCTATCAGCTACCCATTTAGCTAGCTTTTAGGACACTCGAGTGTGGTTTTGAGCAACTGTTTCCTCCTCATAGGGAAGCACCTGCCTTTCATCTGATGTCTTCTTTTAACCCCCCTCCCCCCCACATCCATAAAATATCTACATGGCTAACATACATGGCTGATAGGGTTCGCCGAAGTAGGGAGGGAGGAGGCTCGTGTGGAGCATAAATGCTGGCATAGATCAGTTGGGCCAAATGGCCTGTCTCTGTGCTGTAGACTTGATGTAAAAACCCACTGTATGGTAAGTTTTAAGAAAACTGAAGGCCTGTCTGTTAAATAAAATACCTCCCCAGAATCATTCATTGTTAAAATGCAAAGATGTTCAAGCTTGGACAATAGACGAGAATTTCAGGAATACATCGTCAGATCTACACTGTCTATAATGAATACTATGGACTAAACATAGTTTGAATGCTGGATTTTAAAAACATCCCAAATACGCATAAAATTGTTTTTTTATTATTATAAGAAATTGGGATTGGGTTTACAACTGATTGTTTTGCATCTTTTAGCGATGAGTTCATGGCTGATTGAAACCTCTTAATCTAAAACAGTTATGAATTCACTTCTTTAAAAGATCAAAAACAAAACATGGTGATTTCGCAGGTAAACATTCATTTTGCGGAACATTCTTAAATTACATTAAAATGTGGTAAATACAACTTTAAATAAGACTGTTTCTATCAAAAGAAATGTGATGAAAGATATTAAATTGAAATCTCTGTGTTAGTGCGTGACAATGGTTGCAGTTAATGTGTTGAAGACTGATAACAGTGACATCCTGATAATTTAAAGGGCAGTTCGTTAAATGAATGTGTTAAAAGGTTTATTGGATGGATATTCTTTGTACCTTGTGTCATACAAGCACCTCAGCACGAAATCTTATGGAATGTTGATTCACTGAACATAGAAAAATATCCAAAGTATATGCCTTATAATATTTTATAAGCAGAAAATATTCTTATGTATAACTTTAACATTCAGGTTCCAGTCTTCACCAAACACTCGAACATCTAGGGCTCGATTTTCCCGGGAAATTGTGGGTGTGTTGGGGGTGGGGCGGCTCCGAAAATCGGGGAAATCCCGTTTGGGTTCAGAGCCCGCTCCAACTCGCCGACTTCCGAGTTCCCCGCGGACGCACCTGTGTGCACACGGGCGTCCCGATTCTGTAAGTCCCACCAGCAATTAAAGCAGGCAGGATGATAATGAAAGAGCCAAATGTACCTCAATGAGGTACTCAAGGCACTTTACTTGTGACATATTAGATAGTTAGAACGATTTTTAACTTACCTGGGTGGCTTTCCCACGGCTTCTGATTCACACCTGGTGAAACCAGGAGTTTGCTGCGATTTGACAGCTGCGAATTAAAGGGCCATCACACGCTACAATCATAGAAATCAGTGAAAAATCGCAAACTTGCTCATCCATCCAGCTGGAAAGTAACTAATTACGCTACCAAACAGGTATGCTTAAAAATGCCAGATCTAAACTAAGTTTTAAAAATGTGGTTAGTCTTAATGACTGCCAAACAACTAAAAATTAAATTTTAAAAATGTGGAGTCTCATATTATTATAAGATATTAAGGGGAACGGATAGGGTGGATAGAGAGAAACTATTTCCGCTGGTTGGGGATTCTAGGAGTAGGGGGCACAGTCTAAAAATTAGAGCCAGACCCTTCAGGAGTGAGATCAGAAAACATTTCTACACACAAAGGGTTGTAGAAGTTTGGAACTCTCTTCCGCAAACGGCAATTGATACTAGCTCAATTGTTAAATTTAAATGTGAGATAGATAGGTATTAAGGGATATGGGCCAAAGGCAGGTATATGGAATTAGATCACAGATCAGCCATGATCTTATCAAATGGCAGAGCAGGCACGAGGGGCTGAATGGCCTACTCCTGTCCCTATGTTCCATTGTTCCTGTTACTCCTTATTTTAATAGTTCTTAGTCATTTAAAAAATTTAAATTAAAAAGTTAAATTTTTTTAAAAACTTTTTCCTCCTGTCTCTTTAATTTAATTCCATTATTTCTTTGGCTTTTTATTAAAAAATTTTAAATTTTTATTTACAATGGCTTCCAGAATACTAACTTTAAATGAATGAAGTCTGCTTGCCTGTGGTGAGCGTGACTTCACTTCCTGACAGATTTTGTGGGCGTGTCTTCCATTCTCACAGACTGTTCCCTGTGCATCAACTTACCCTGTTCAGAGGCTGGGTTGATAGCACACAATTTTTTAAAGTTCAAAATCAAGCAAGTCGACGCCGCAGAGCCTGCAGTAAGTACTTTTGTTAGTTTAATTCGCAGGAGCTGCAGCGAGCGTTGCCTCACCGCTCTACGCAAGTTCTGGCCCCTTGCTTATTTTTTATCAGATATACACATATGTGTGGTGAAACATAGGGCTAACAGAAACAAATATAATTTTCCTGCAGTTCTATATCCCAGTACTATACCTGAAAATAAGATGTATATTGTTATGAATTATGTGTGATGTTGGTGATTAATGGACACCCAGCAACAAAATTCAGCATTTCAGAGCAACAAACACAGTTATAAATCATCATGTCACTTTGGACCATTTGAGGGTGACCACAAGACATCATCAGATCACATTCTAGAGGCCAATACCCTGAACTTTAAAACAGGGCAGCGAAACATTCTACTGGAAGAACCCACTCATTGGGGTAGAGGGAGGATATCACTTGTGTTGCAAGTTTAATCCTAAAAAAAACATTTTATTGCTGACCAATAACTGTGATGCTTAACCTCAATATTACAGATAAATTGAGGTATATGTGCACATGGTATCTGGGTTAATACGGTAGTATTCAAATTGAACAGTTAATCATCTTTAAAATGCATCCCGTGTTGCACTGGAGGAGTGCTGAGTTAAACGTGATGGGGACTGAAGCCCTCCAAGATCATGTAACTCCATATAAAATGTACCAAAGGGATAATGGCTGTCTTGCTTGTTTTAAGTATTTTACTGACCACAGCAGTGACAGGGCAAACCCCAGGCTAGATCTTCCAGTCTTACTCAGCTGTCATAGCTAATCACAGTCTGTGTTAGTTTTCCTCCTGTGTTGTAACCATTATACTTTAATTGGTGGAACCACTTTGAGTCTGTTCTGAGTTCTTAATTGGTATGTGAAACAAGATTTAATCCGACTGACCGGTAAAATTAGAAAATATATAAAGCAGAGTGCATTAATACAGTTATATACAGAATGGCTGATGTTTATCATATAATCCATCACATACTTTTACCAATATCATCAGGTTAAATTAAACAAATACTAGGCCTGGTTTTCGTCAACATGAAAAGTCAGCACCATGAATTATTACAAAATTGTAACAAATAGAAAAGGAATGCAGAAAACAAACACACAGGGACAGATTGTCGTCTGTATTGCCTAGATGCAAGATATAACCTGGGTGGAGTGCAAAGTGGAAATTCGGACGGAGAAGAAAGTCTGCACGATTTTCCTTGCACCCATTTGAATGGAAGAAAAACCTGGTGGGTTCCATTGCGGGCGCGCACTCCTGCCAAACTGATTTTCCTCTTTGCACTCCGCCCAGCTCATACTCTCCACTCAGGCACCGCACACCAAAATCTACCCCACAGCCTTTCTGTACATTGGAACTAAAACTGAATACCAAACAGCTTTTAGATACTTGCTGTGTGCAGCTGATGCCAAGGTCTGGACAGACCAAATATGGACAGGTCGGCAGCTTAACTTCAGAGGATCAGGGAAATTATTCAGAGTTTTATCTTTTTCGAAGTTTTATTTGTGATCAATCACCTGTCATTGGAAGTTGAGTTAACTTGATCGAGTCCATGATAGGGTAATTGCACATCATCTCTCATCTTCTGATGTACACTCATTTGCCTGATTTGCATCCTTTTTATTAGGGGGTAATACTTTTGACAGAGATAAACAGTAACATGCTGATCTTGTTACTTCCAGAGTGTTTACTTAATTTGTTATGTCATTGTTTCCTTCATGCACAGCCAGTGAAGGAACTATGAGAGGGAGAAGGAGAGTAATTTAAGAGATAACTGTTGCTGACCAATAGACTGAGAGGGAGAACTCGTAGAGAATAAGAGGGTGGTTCAGGCGACAAAGATTGAGAGCAGAGAAATGAAAAGCAAGAGCAAGAAACCCAATGTAGTTGCTTGGATAGTGCTTCAAGGATAACCACATTGTAGTAATAAAAGGCGATGTAAGAGGCCAGAGATCTGTCTCATCTATAATCACAGGAACGTTACTATTTTATCTTTTTATATCAATTTTTAGCAAGGCTAAGATAGGCAAAAAATTGCCCAGGTATGTCCTGTCCACAAAAAGCAGGACAAATCCAATCCGGCCAATTACCGCCCCATCAGTCTACTCTCAATCATCAGCAAAGTGATTGAAGGTGTCGCCGACAGTCCTGTCAAGCAGCACTTACTCACCAATAACCTGCTTACAGATGCTCAGTTTGGGTTCCGCCAGGACCACTCGGCTCCAGACCTCATTATAGCCTTGGTCCAAATACAGACAAAAGCGCTGAATTCCAGAGGTGAGGTGAGAGTGACTGCCCTTGACATCAAGGCAGCATTTGACCAAGTGTGATACCAAGGAGCCCAAGTAAAATTGAAATCAGTGGGAATTAGGGGAAAAACTCTCCAGTGGCTGGAGTCATCAGGTTTTCAGCACTATTTTCATCGACAGTTTTGACTACTTGTGGAAGATACCATTTGACCTTCCTTTGTTACACCTTGAAATTCAAAAGGAAGAGAACCGTAGTCTAGGCTAGTAGTCTAAATTCTTTAGTGTTTTCAAACTGGTTGTGCTGCTGTATGTACCGGGAACTGGAAAGATACTCCATAGAGTTCAGTCCCATTTAAAGCTTTTCTTCACAGATGTGTAATCCTAGGGGTGTATTTTAACTCAGAACAGGTTCCTGGTGGGAGACTGCCCCGTCCAGCACGTGGATTTTCCCATTTGGCTGAGGCAGCTGGAGGCACGGCGTTATTAACTGCCAGGACTCATTTAAATTCCAAATGTCCACTTCCTGCTCGGAATGGGCGTGAAGACGGTGCAGAGCAGCTTCTGGCAGGTGAAGATCGGGTAGCTCTTGGCTGTCTGCTGGCTTCCAGGAAGTGGTGGGGAGGGGGTTTCGGGAGCGTCTAGTGGGAGGGAAGTGGGGTGAGTCTGGGGCAGGGGAGGCCATGGCTCTCCATGTGGAGCCCAGCTGAGGCACAAAGGGCTAAAATTACATACAGTATAATAGGTTTCTGAGAGTGTGCTGCAAGGTCATAACACACTCAAGGTGTGTGGATGACGTAATAAACCGTGAGTGTTAAGCTTGAATAGTTTACAAACGTGTGAATTCCAAGAATTCTACACTTGGTATTTTTTAAGGCAGGCAGTTGATTTTGCGTTTGTATTATCCACATCTTTACTAACTCAAATTTTTCACTTAATAACACTATTAAATTTAGCCTGATGGCTTTATGTGACCCTTCTTTCTTCTCTACTGACATTTGTGTACAAGACTGTGATTCCAGAATACACCACCAAGGTATTTTTTTTCACATGCAACCGTCTCATCAGTGGAGCTTTTTTCTTATTGTTCGTAGTCAGGAAATGACAGAATGACACTATTTCTTCATTCCATTGTTGCTTACTGCATCATCTCCCATCCTGAGTTGCATCACCTCAGTCTAGCTCATGTTCCTGTTTGGTTTTCTCTGCTCTCGGTTACTGCTTCCTTTTTTCTTGCTGCCTGACTAACCTGCTCCAATCTAAAGCCATAATATATTGGGTTTTTTTTAAAATCACTTCTGCATAATTAGTTCAAACAATAACGCAGAATTGTACACCTATATGGCATTTCTCAGTCTATATTTTGGTGCTCAATGTGAAAATTTCAGTTCTGCTCAACTCATCTTCCTTGTTCTAAGGATAAGGTATAATTTACGAGCATCAGAACATGACACTACTTTATCTTTCATTGGGTATTAATACTATTATAGATAATATTCCAGACAACTGTAAATATTTATATCTCTAATTATTCTTCTACAGGAGTCTAACATTAATCAAAGGAAAATAAAGGTGAAAATACTTTCATTGTGTATCAGCACCATTTCAAGCTAATGCGATGTAGCATAATGCAACACCTAGCAAAACATTTGGCTTTGTTTTGGAATGCATCACTCACTGTAGTTGTGCTATGCTCTTTTACACATGTAACTAAAATTTAACAGTGCTGATATATGTCACAAATACAGGTTTTCAGTCACAGTGTGAACTAAGCTTTCCCAATGATGACACCGTCTCACATTTAATGATTAAACAGAATGCTCTTTACTGTTACCGTGCTATACAATAGAAAGTACTGTCTTCATTTTCAAATTGGAAAACACTGCAATAATTCTAAATGCAAGAGATGTCATCCAGTTTGTACTGCAGATAAATTAATTATGGCTGCAGTGAATAATTCAGTGCGAAATCTATGCTATAATCAGTGCCCTGAGAAATGGTGTACTGCATTAATTAGGGATGGTAATGTATACGAAAGTAAAGTTAAAGGTGATAGACTAACACAACATCATTCTGATCTCTGATTACATTAAAAAATTACAAATGAAATACAGTTGCTGAGTGTTCTCCAAGAACTCACTGTTGCTCTCAAACATGATATATTTGAAGTTTTAAACTTCCCTTGCAGTCACCAATACATTGTAATGTCGACTTGCTAGCAATTAGTGGGCACAATAAATACAGATGGGGGAAAGCATTTAGCTCATTCTCACATATCTATCCAGAACAAACCCAAAGTTCCCCATAACATCATCTCATTGTTTCTTAATTGGTTCCAGGTTCTTTGATCCCACTATTCTTCCACGCAGAAGTTGATTGTTCTTTATGTGAAGAAGAATTTCCTGACAACAGGCTCAGTTTTGTCTTTTTCTAGTTTGATCCTGTACACCCTTGTCCAAATGTTGGGGGTTAAATTGGATAACCCCTGAAAACGGGTGTGGGGATCGCAGTATTAACCCACAGCCAGTCGTTGCGATGCAGGCAGCACATTACATTCATGCTGCCTGATGATTTAAATGATTGCTGCATGCAGCCAGCTCTACCTGCGCTGTTGATTGGCTGCATGCATTAGCAGGGGAGCCTGATATCGCGAGTGGCTCACGCTTCTTAGAGGCAGCCTGTACCTCTTAAAGGGGAGGTGCATTGTGGCTGCAAGAAGTGATGGGAGTAATTTCAAAACTGAATCTGTGCTGTGATAATTTGAAGAATGGCTGTGGCTGGGAGAGAGCATGCACCAAGGTTCTCTGATGGTGCACTGGAGGCCTTGGTGCAAGAGGTCTCGAGAAGAAGAGTCATCCTGTATCCACTGGGGGTCAGCTGGCCCTCCAGATATATGCTCAGGAGGTAGTTGGAGGAAGTAGCGGAGGAGGTAAATGCCAGGAGCATAGGTCCAAGAACATGGATGCAGTGCAGAAAGAAGTTCAGTGATTTAAAATGTGTTGTCAAGGTGAGTGAGTTCAAGCTTCAAATGGCATATCTTACTAACTGTACCACTAGCCTCATTCACTGCTCAATTCACTACACTCCCATCACCCACCTACCATCAGTCCGTACTCAACCGTTCAAATCATAAGCTTTATCTCACCTTCACACACTTAACACTGTTACAAGCCTCACACCCACAACTCACAGTTCACATACACTGGTAGCTACTCAACCATGACAGCCACATCACCCAAACATCTTGCTGACACACTTCCCTCTTTCTTGCAGGAAAAGGTGGCGCATAACAGGAAGCAGCAAATGGCAGTGGCTCCATGGAACATGAACCTGCTGTCCTCTCTCAGGATGACAGCATTCCTGCCCCTGCCCCTGTCACTCTACCAGTGCTTTTGCTGTTGCCTGCCAGCCAGCCAGCCCACACCCTATAGAGTATTGAAACTTTATCCAAGTATAGTAAACCTCCAAAAACACGAACAAATGCACCAACAGGCAGAGGAAATAATTCAACAACTAACCTGTAACTACTTCATCATCCCCTTAAATACTGCAGGTGGGGGGGCGGGGGGGGGGGGGTGGTCCTTCATGCCCTTTAAGTCATGTTGAGCTTTGTGAGGTTAAGACAGTGCGTTGGATAGAGTGTGGAGTTCCAAAATAGCAGCAGTCCCTTTAAATCAGCGTTGCACACTGATTCACGGCCTAATCTCCCTACCGGCGGTCGTTAGGCGCACGCGCAAACCCCTTTACCAAGATGGCATCCTGCGCATTTCCCATCGGAAGTGTGCACACACATCTCAGACCCCATTTCCGAGGCTTAGTTGGACACATAGCACCTAAAAAGCGGGCGCTAAACAGCCCAATTTCACCCCCATCATATTTTAATTTGAAGTAGTGTTCGAGTTTCCCTTTCTTTATATCATTATACCTCAATGAGGTTCCCTCTTAGCTGCTTCCTTTTAGTGCTGAAAACTCCATGCTTACATGCTTTTCCTCATTGTTCAGCACCATGATGATAGTGATCAGTCTTGTAGCTCTTCTTTTCACCTCCTCCAGGATGAAATGTCTTTCTTGTATCCCATTGATCAAAAGTGGACACAGTATTGAATATGCAGTCTGACCAGAGCATGGTACAGTTTTACAATGACTTCCTCTGACTTGGAGGCTATTCCTACAGCTATATAGTTCAGCATTGTATCAGCTACATTGATTGCTGTCTTGCCGTGACTGAAAATGTTAAGGACCAACTCTACTTGTGCCTCTAGATCTCTTTCAATTTCACCCGTAGATATTTCAACACCATTCATGGAGTATGTATAGGACACATTTTTTTCCTCCTATGTGCACTTATCCATAATAAATTTAATCTCTCTCTGGTGTGCCACTTACATCTTTTATCTAGTTTATTTTTTGATGTTTCAGTCAAAACATCCTTAAACATCTGGTTCTGTACTCCTATACAGTCTCCATTTGCTAACCTGGTAAACACGACACTGTAACAGTGACAATCCCATTAAATATGCCAGTAATTCAAATCCAGTAATCCAAATAAGAGTATTAAAATGTATCCAGTAACTGTTCTTCTTTGCAAAAGAAAACTAAAGAGATAGTACTGAGGAAAGTATGTAAAGCTAAAAAAATATAACTTTGAATTACGTTAACAATGAATAATACAATCTCTGGAAACCATAAAAAACCATGTTTCAAAGGGAGGTTGGAGCTTTCTAAAGGGGTGTTTTCATGGACTCTGCACAGATGAGGAAACCACAACAAATTAGAGTGGATAGCTACAGTTGAAGAGCTAGCACTGGAAAGGAATGATGGGCCAAATGACCTCCTTCTGAGCTTTAAATTTTCTGATTCTATGAAATACTGAAGGACAGCTGTATTAAATATTTAATCATACAGTTCTGTCAGCTTCCTGTAATTAATCCTGGACTGATATTGGATCAGAATATTTGCTTTTTGTTAGTTTTAGGAATACTGTAAACAGCTGTTGTGGGATGTTGGCTGAGTGTTGCAATGGATAGTGGCTAGAAATGAAAACAATGAGTGTGCACAAAATAATCGTGCCTGCTGTCGAATACAGCTGACGGTACGAGGCTGTCTGATAAACTGTACACCACTGGGAAAATGAAGGAACTTTTCTCTAGCATTTCAGGAATAAAGAAAATAATTTTCCTGCCAGTCTTCAGCCATGGATGTACAGCACAAATAAATGCTGCACAGAAGAGAGGCATTTGGATTTTTATAATTGACAGCCAAAAATATTCAGATATTTATAAAATTAAATCATAGGCCCCAATTTTAACTGCGGGTGAATTTTGATGCTAGATGTTAGTATTTTAACTCCCGGACCTCATTTAAATCCCACCGGGCGGGAGGTGAGCAGAAATCTGCAGCCAGAGGCTGCCCACCGAGACCAGGTAAGTGGTGGGATCGGCTACTGGGCCATCCCACAGGGGTCCCCATGATCAGGAGTGTGGGGCGAGATTGCAGCAGGGCAAGCCTAAGCTTTCCTTGTGTGACATGGAGGAACACTCCTAGCCTCAAAAAGAAAGTTAAATAAAAATGTAAAACTTAACTTTTTGGGCATCTTCTGACCCCGATCTACTTTCCTTTTGAGGCTAGGAGTGTTCCTCCATGTCACACAAGGAAAGCTTAGGCTTGCCCTGCTGCAATCTCGCCCCCCACTCCTGATCATGGGGACCCCTGCGGGATGGCCCAGCAGCCGATCCCACCACTTACCCGGTCTCCGCGGGCAGCCTCTGGCTAGGTTGGCCTGGCAGGAAATTCACTGCCGTTTCCCACTCAGGCCACCTAGTAAAAATTGCAGTCTGGTCTCAGTGATGTCATCAGGACCCAACATGCATATGTTAAAAAGGACCCTGCTGGCTTTCGATGGGTGTCCTTGCTGCTTGCTCAGGATAAGGTTGCCAACTCTGGTTGGACGTATTCCTGGAGGTTTCATCACATGACCTCCTGCCTTCAACTGTCTAGCCTAGTCAGTCTTTTTTCTCAACGCCAATATTTTTATAACTAATAAACAAAAGTGTTCAAAGAAAATGAAAAAAATACACACTTTTTTTAATGCCCCTATGATTTTTCTCCTGGGTTGCTCACAGCAGTGTCCAAGGGAATACTCTTTAATTCCTGGAGACTCCAGGACAATCCTGGAGGATTGGCAACCCTAGTTCAGGAGAGCAGGTGAAAATTGCGACAGGTCAGCAATCAGTGGATTCAAGGCGGGTAAGTAACCTGGGCAATTTTAACTGCCCTTTCGTCCAGTTTCCGCCTGGCGGGTAGGGTTAAAATCACCCTCAGAGTGTAAGCTGGTGCTGTTGCCAGAAAATGTGGATGCAGTCCAGGGCGCACTGGACCACTAGCTATTTAACATTTGGCTGCTTGTCTGCCAAAGAGCACAAGGACATAGGCACCATTGAAACAACCCTCCCCTTATCCTTAAGTCATTAGACACTCCCCACTAAAGCACCAGTAAAAGACCAGAACGGGTGGGCTGGGGGTGGGTGGGTGGTTAATGGAGCAGCTCGTCCACTTTTGGGTTTTACCCAGGCACCTTTGGAAAAGTGCATATCCGAAACACAGAAGTCCCGTTCCCACTTAATGCCGGCGGGCGGATTATTAAAGGGGCAATTTGAAATAATTGAGGTACTTAATACTTTGTTTATTCTAAGTATGAAACTAATATAACCTTACCTGCATGCGTTTCCCATCACTTCTGAATTTTGTCTGGTGAGAGGAAATGAGAAGGGCCAGATCCAGGAGGTGAGTGCCTTTATTGCACTGCTTGTTGGCCAAGAGGAGCTGGGGTGCTTCATCAAGGCCCAACAAGCTTATCTGGTGCGATCGGCTCCCCGCGATTGACCGAAACCTCCCCTCCACGATGGTAGACTCGTTGGTAGACCCCTTGACCTACCTCCAACTCTTCCCGACCTCCGATCTTCTACCGACCTCTGATCTTCTCCATGGTACAGATGATGAATCTAATGTTTAATTTTCTGATAATTACAGCTCATGTGTTTACCAGTTCACATTTGCTTCTTGGTGATTTCTCACACTCGCAACTCGGTTTGAGCTTTACTGTGACAACACTGATCTTCATAATCAAAGCTTGTTTACCAACTGCAAAACTGGGCTTAAAATCAGTTTTCAGCCAAAGGATACACTTTGGTGGCTGTAGGAATGCATCGCAAGTTGTCACTTTAAGCAACTTTTTAAAATAATTCCTGGGTCTGATTTTTCTGTTGGGTTCTAAATGCATTCGGAAGTCACCATATATGGCCTGACGCTCTTGAAGTTAAGTTCCACAGTGTCCTTTCCTCACGCCTCCCCCCCCCTCCCTCCCCCCCTCCTCCCCTCCATCTCGATTGTCTCCACAGCCCATGATATCTCCCTCCCTCCTCCCTAATCCCCAGCCTTCCAACCCGACAGCCTCAATCAGGCTAATTACTGGGTGAGAAACCTGGAAGTAAAATTTATTGCCTTCAATTAGGTTGTGATTGTAGATTGCGACCCGCCAACTTTACTTCCCGGGTTTTGCATCCGATTACCTTCCGTCCCCCCCCCACCGACCCCCACCCCGCTTTCTCCCCGGCTCCATGTAAAGATCATGCCCCAGATTACCACCAATCCCCTTCTCCCAATTTGCTCATTGAGACTACCAGGTTCAGTTCTGGCCAAGAAGTGTTCTGCAGCTCTTTGGTTCGGATTTCAAAACTCAGCAACCAGAACTATCAGACTACACCCATCAGTACAATGTCCTTGAAGTTTGCAATACTCAACATGAAGGAATTATTTTTGTGTGATAATACACTTTATTGCATTTGCAGTATTTTTATTTTACAACTTTCATCCATCATCAGTTTGTTTTTACATCAATTGTATCTAATAACATTTGCTGCAGTTGGGAATATTGTAAGAAACAAAGATAAATCAGACAAGATTAAAACTGTTAATCTTCATGAGGATTTGTCAGTCTGGGCAGTACAATGAAAACTAAATGTCATAGAGCAGATACACTCCTAAAGGATCAGATTAAGGAATTAACTGCCCATTGTTCAGCCTAAAGCTGTTTTAAGGTCTTTCATATTTATCTGTTACTTGTTGGGGCAAGTGGCTGAGAGAAGGTTTTTTATTTGTGTGTCTCAAAAGCTTAAATTCTTAAATAGTTTTTACTAAAGCATACTACAGTATTAAATGTTCTTCCTTTGAAAAAAAAGGCTGAAAATTCTTAAATATTTATATATATTCACCCTCCACTCACATATTAAAGTTACTTTTGCCACACACACGCACATCACTAGTCCCCACCTAAGAATGCACTAGGACCACTGATAACAGGTGCATGGGAGCAACTCAGGGTTACCTGACTGTTATTTTTTCCCTCTTCCCTCATGGGGAAAGCATCTAGTCCTTCCTTGACATATCCCCACCACACCCCCTCTCCCCCACTGCCTACCCAACCAGTATTAAGAACTGAATAATGTGGATCTTCATGTTTATAATACAACTCATCTCCCAACTCTATGACATCAGCAGTCCATGATTTGGTTAACTTTAACACTTCTTCCAGATGATAACAATGGGAGGAACACTTCAATATAAACATGAATGTTAAAGCCAACGCTGGAGCTCATGGCGCTGCTATTTTTGGGTTGCTTAAAGTAGAGAGGGTGTTTTACGGAGTCTGTCCCTAACTGGGGTTTATTTGTTTTGTTTCAGCAGTACCCTATCAGCAGAATTCATACAGCCTTGGAGGTGTGCCCTCGAGCATCCGATGTTACAGGTGCGGAGGAGCATGCAAAGGAGAGGTGGTGCGGGTTCATAATAATCATTTCCATGTCAAATGCTTTACCTGCCAAGGTAAGTGATCCATTTGTTTTCTAAGACCTTGCAAAATAAGTCAAATGTTTTTACTCATTCTTAGAGACAAACCTACTTCAGCTGCAGCTACTGCTTATCTTTTTGAAGAATTTTCTTTAGGTTAAAACGTGCTTTATCCTTCTGCAGATATATGGGGCCCTTCCTGTACACTCCTACGGTAATTCCAGTAGAAACGCAGCAGTACTGCCGCAAATGAGACCAGGACTCAAACACGCCAGGTCCCAGTTTCCTGACGGCCTTGTAAGAGGCAGAGCCTTCACCCAGCCCAAACGAGGCCTGTGGTGTAGGAGAGGGTGGGGGCAGGAAGTCCCAATGCTGTGAGTTCCTATGTTCCCGGCCTAACAGTAGCTGGTCAGATCATTGGTGGCCGAGATGCCAGGTGTACAGGCCTGCAGCATGGTGGAAAGGGAGTCCATCTGAAGGTCTGGACGCCCAAAGGAGTCAAATTTCTTTACAGACATTTTGACCAACTTACAAAGAGGGCCAAAGGGGCACCTGGCCCTTATTTCTTGGGAGAGGTTGAATCTGACAACCAGCGTTGCAGTTTATGGCCTCGTTCCATGGGCAGGCACTCCACATGTGTCACTAGCAGACGAGAGCCTGCCATTGGCTTGCAAAGAAGGGAACTTTCCCCTGACCTCAGTATGTTTGCCAGGGTGAGTGGCAGAGATTCCTGGCAGTTACACTGGGATGCAGCCTTTGCAGATTTTCGCCTCCCTGAAACTTACAACACAAAGCAGAGATCTATTAAATTGGGTTTAGTGGTGTGCCAATGCCACCAGCTGCTGATGTGCAGAGCCGCGTCAATGTCCAAGTAAACTTGCCAGGTTCACCAAGTTGTCAGCTCAGAAGACCCATTGATGAGAACTTCCCAGCCGCCAACCATTGCGGTACTGGCAGGCGTTTACTTTTATGTTGTCACAGGATGATAAAGACTCACGTAACAGGGGCTGATAGCACTAGCACACCATTAAACTCAATATAAAATCAGCTAATTATGCCCGTGTATACAATGGTTTTTAAGCTGTCTGGTACATAGTTGACGTGCAAACAATTGAACACAGTGACCTTGAAATTACACTATGGGCTTATAGTTTACGAACACTTAACATGCTCATCTGAGATTCCTCTCTCTGCTATTTTAATGGATGTGTTCATCCACTTATGTTAAACAGGCTAATGCCACTGCTAAAATAGCTGAGGAAGGAATTTCAGACAAACCCATTAAGCGTTTTTATGTTATTATCCCACGGCATAATTTGAAGGCCCATATCTCTTTTTACTTGCTTGACAAGAAGTTTGCATCTGCTAGAATTTGCACTGGAAACATTCACTTTCCCTCCCCTCCCACCCCCAATCCTTTGAAAATAGTAATAGACTGTGGAGTTTTTCAAATTAAATGCAAAGAAAAAAAGCTACCCAGAAAAGGAAGGGGAATAGAAAAGTCGGAGGTGGGGGGGGGGGGGGGAGAAGGAGATGATACTCCTGCATACCTCTATGTTTCACCAAACTAACCTCGCTCATGGACACGAAGAGGACTGTATTTTTTCTGTAGGAGTAAAGTTAGTTAAATCAGTGATAGCTAGCCTTTCATCCACTTTGAAATTCCCCCACATCACAGAAGGAGTATGGGCTATAAATTGGACTGTGTTGCGCCCATTTTGTAGGCGCTGCACGGCCTCCAAAGGAACCAAAATGTCATCTGGAATGCGCGCGCATACTTCTAGCGTGACATACACTGGACGCCATCTTAGTAAAAGTGTTTGCACACGTGCAGATAACGAAAGCCAGCAGCATGTAAAGTAAAGAGAATATGTGTTAGATCAGTGTGCAACGCTGATTTAAAGGGACAGATACGATTTTGGAACTCAATGCTCCAGCCAATGTCTTAATCTCGCACAGCTGAACAGTTCGTAAACAGCATGGTGGACTCCACACCAGCGCTATTTAAAGGGATCATGCAGGATTTACAGGTTAGCTGCTGGATTACTGCTTCTGGCTGCTGATGCATTTGTACATGTTTTTGGAGGTCTCCTATACTTGAATACTGGAACTAGGGGATATAGCCTAAAAATTAGAACCAAAACTTGTAGGAGTGAAGTTAGGAAATGCTTCTATATGGAAAGGGTGGTAGAAGTTTGCAACCCTTTTGCAAACACCAGTTGATGCTAGCTCAATTGTTAATTTTAAATCTGAGATTGATAGATTTTTGTTAACCAAAGGTATTAAGGGATATGAGGCTAGAATCATAGAATCATAGAAGTTTACAACATGGAAACAGGCCCTTCGGCCCAACATGTCCATGTCACCCAGTTTATACCACTAATCTAGTCCCAATTGCCTGCACTTGGCCCATATCCCTCTATACCCATCTTACCCATGTAACTGTCCAAATGCTTTTTAAAAGACAAAATTGTACCCGCCTCTACTACTGCCTCTGGCAGCTCGTTCCAGACACTCACCACCCTTTGAGTGAAAAAATTGCCCCTCTGGACCCTTTTGTATCTCTCCCCTCTCACCTTAAATCTATGCCCCCTCCTTATAGACTCCCCTACCTTTGGGAAAAGATTAGGGCGGGTATATGGAGATAGGTCACAGATCAGCCATGAATGGCGGAAAAGGCTCAAGGGGCTAAATGGCCTACTCCTGTTCCTATCTTCCTATGTTCCTACAATGAAGTTTTAGTACTCTACAGGGAGTGGGCTGGCTAGCTGACAGGCAACAGTAACGGCACTGGCAGAGTGGCAGAGGTGGGACAGGAACGCTGTCATCCTGAGAGAGGACAGCAGGTTCATGTTCCATGGAGCCACTGCCACTTGCTGCCTCCTGTTAGGCACCTGCAAGAAAGCAGGACGTGTGTCGGTGAGTGACTGCAGGATGTTTGGGTGATGTGGCTGTCATGGTTGAATAGCTGCCAGTGTGTGTGACCTGAGAGTTGTGGGCATGTGGCTTGCAACAGTGGTAATGTGTGAGGGTGAGAGGAAGCGTCTGATTAGAAGAGTTGAGTACTGATTGAAAGAGTTTGTTGGTATGTGGGTGACGGGGGGGTGTAGTGCGTGGAGCAGTGGATGCAGCTAGTGGGGTAGTTGGTAAGAGATTCCACTTGACAGTTGACCTCACTCACCTTGACCATTCGTGTCAAAGCATTGAACTTCTTCCGGCACTGCATCCATGTTCATGGTGCTGTGCGCCTGGCATTGACTTTGTCCCCTACTGCCTCTTCAGCATATGTCTGGAGGGCCTCTTACCCCGCTGTGGATATAGAATGCCCCTCCTGCTGTCCATCTCTTGCACAAGGCCTCCAGTGCATCATCAGAGAACCATGGTGCATGCACTCTCGCAGGCCTGGTACAAGCACAGATCGGCAGATTGGTGAGTCTGGCATGCAGATTGGAGGATGTGGGATTTAGTAATGCACAATCTTTATTCAATGTTTTCACATAACTCAACAGTTTGTAAACATGGGGACGGGACCTGCATCTGTGTTTTACGTGTGCGATGTCTGATCTCCAGTCAGACTCTGTGCAGACCTGTATCTTATATTTTGGAAATAAGAGGTGCAGACTGCCTTTAAGAGGCACAATCTGCCTTTAATTAGTGCTAACCACTCGCGCGATATTGGTTCCCCCCCACTTGCTGGTGAGCAACCACTCAACAGCGCAGCTAGGCCTGGCTGCTCGCAGATATCAGGTAAATGACCAGGCAGCACGAATCTCACACCTGCTGCCTGATTCTCAACGACCATTAGCACGTTAATCGCACACCACAACCCCTGCGTCTGGATTCGGGGGGTTATCGAATTTAACTCCTTACATCTTTAAAAGTTTGTTTTATTTGGGTGTGTGTGAATTGGTTTTTCATCAAGTGCTAGTCTGTACAGCCAGATTTTATTTCAGTCTAGACATATTCTTGTTCAGATTGTAAATGAGACCTCATTTCTGTCGAATGCGTTTCTTGAGTAGACAAAACCCACCCTTGTAAGTCACATTCTTCATCTTGGGTGACTTTTTCCAGAGCCTTAATTGGGTTTTTAAAGTTAACTTATGGCTGGAATTATTCAGAGATACATCTGTATGTGTCACTCTTGGTGGAGCAGTGCAGTGATACATAGTAACTGGAATCAGACGATTGCTAGAAAACATGCATACTCAGACTGACAGCTTCAGTATCTCCCATCTGTTACTGCCTCCCTCGAGGGGCATCATTAGTTTATTCCTTACCTACCTTACCTCAAAGCTGAGAAGCTAGATAAACTGATTCAAAAAGGAGGGATTGTTGTACGTTGATGAATTAAAATAATCACCCAATGTGAATGTGAACGTGCTGTTTAACATTGGGTAATGGTTATAAAAAGACATGCTGTGCACTTTTTACTATCCTCATTTCAGCCTTCTGAAGTATCATGTATTACAATCTTGAAAATTATTTGAGCAAAGACTTCAGTACAATAAGGTGTTTATATTAAATAAGTTTTCCTTCAGAAAAATGTATGTGAATTAACTTTTAGTTCTCTGCTGCTAAATGGCATGAATAATCTATAATTTAGTAGTGGTTGAATATAACATCGTCTTTCAATCTCCATTAGCAGTCTTCATGATTTCCAAATTACTATGAAAGGGACAGAAACAGTGCAATTCCTAGTAATGGGCGATCGGGTGCCAATATACTGGTATGTGAAACTCAGATCAGTTCTGGAGTTCCACATCAGAGTTTTGCATTGGGATTCTCCCAGTGTGCTGAAATCTATTTATGTTGGCCATGGGATTTCAGTAAAATTCCTCTAGATATTATGGGGCTAAAGATAGATAATGAGGAGAGGTTATGGTAGTTAACGATTATTGAGCTATAATAAATGATTTAGCAGTTTCTAGGCTGGAATAAAAAGGATCTACAGCTGATTAAGTTATTCAGCTAACATACACTATGTTTTAATTAGCATGCTTTCGGCACCTCATTTCAGTGTCAACTATGCTGGAATGTTTATGATAGTCACTAGAATAGGTATGTTCATTGTTTTATTTTCCGGATCATCAGTATGAAGGATGTCTAGACTGAAAATAAAACATTTTCTACCCAGTATCAGTATCAAGCTCTCCCAGGTCAGTTAAAGCTGTCTGTCCCAATAATGTGACTTGATCTGAACCTCAAAAGAACACCCCTGCTGCACAGACCTAATGGCCGAGAAATTAGATGACACCACATCCGTTTTTTGGGTGCTAAACGGGCGCCTAAGCCTCCAATATGGCAGGTAGGAAGCACGCGCTCATTCTGAGCTGGAAGTGCATCACCCACTATATTGATGTATGCAAAAAAATAGGTGTCTAGTGCCCAAGCCTCAAACAGGCATCTGGCCCGTTGCATATGCATATGAGGGGTTTAAAGCCTCTTTGAGGCCACCTGTGCAAAATTGGGTTGCCCTGAACGCAGCCGCCATATTTACCTGATATTTTTCAGGTAAAAAATATTTACCTGAATGTGGAGCTGGGAGGAGCAGCACATTAAAACTGCTGGACGTCACCATTCGCTCCCCCCTCCCGATCGCTGCCATGACCCCCGGTCCAATGTCCCGATCGCCCTCCTTATCCCGGTCACTCTCCCCCCAGCCGATCTCTCTCTCTTTCCTAGTTGCCCCCATCCCGATCACGTCCCCTTCCCCTTTAACGATCTACCAGAGGGTCGCTGCTGGCGACTCAAAATCTGAAGCCTCTTCGCTGCCAAGCTGCCTGGGGTTGCCCAGCAAGTGTCCGCAGCTCACCGGTCTCATTTGAATAAGACCTGAGGCCCAATATCGGATGACCTTGGGCCTGCCCGTTTAGGTGCAGTGATCGTTCCCTGCATCCAGTTTGCGCTTGCAAGCCAGTGCGTAATGTAACCAGGAAGCCAAAACACAGTGATGTGGGTTCTCTGTTTGACCCCTGGGCTTGCTATAAATTACCAAGAAATTGGGCAGATATAGGCACAATTGGGATCATTTGTGGTTGTGGTAGGCACCTCACTCAGTGGACAGTTAAAAGAGTATCAAGGCCCTAACTAAGCAATAGGAACCCGGTTTGCATATATTTATGAGGCTCCCATCTGATCTGTCAGGTGCCTCGGTTGCCCAAGAAAACCGCTTGGATTTTACCTTCTGTTCCACCCACTTTTTGCCAGGCAAAGAGAGTTAAAATTCCCCCTTAAGAGTTACACTTCAGTGTAGTACTAAGAGAATGCTGCACTGTCGGTGGTGCCATATTTCAGATGAGATGTTAAACCGTGGCCCCGTCTTCTTTCTCAGGTGGACATAAAAGATCCCACATCAGCATTCAAAGAAGAGCAAGGAAGTTCCCCAGGTGTCCTGGCCAATATTTATCCCTCAACCAACATCACTAAAAAACAGATTATCTTGTCATTTATCTCATTGTGGTTTTTGTGACCTTGTGTGCATTTACTTCATTGACTGTGAACTGCTTTTCATAGAGTCATAGAAAATAGGAGCAAGAGTAGGCCATTCGGCCCTTTGGGCCTGCTCCACCATTCAAAATGATCATGGCTGATCGTCTAACTCAGAACCCTGTTCCCGCTTTTTCCCCATATTCCTTGATCCCTTTAGCATTAAGAAATATATCTAATGACTTGGCCTCCACTGCCTTCTGTGGTAGAGAATTCCACAGGTTCACCACCCTCTGAGTGAAGAAATTTCTCCTCATCTCGGTTCTAAATGGCATACCCCGTATCCTGAGACTGTGACCCCTGGTTATGGATTCCCCATCCATCGGGAACATCCTCCCTGCATCTAGTCTGTCTAGTCCTGTTAGAATTTTATATGTTTCAATGAGATCACCTCTCATTCTTCTAAACTCTAGTGAATATAGGCCTAGTCGACCCAATCTTTCATCAGTCCTGCCATCCCAGGAATCAGTCTGGTAAACCTTTGTTGCACTTCCTCCATGGCAAGGACATCCTTCTTCAGATAAGGAGACCAAAACTGCAGACAATACTCCACATGTGGTCTCACCAAGGCCCTGTACAACTGCAGTAAGACATTCCTGTTCCTGAACTCAAATCCTCTTGCAATGAACGCCAACATACCATTCGCCTTCCTAACTGCTTGCTGCACCTGAATGCTCGCTTTCAGTGACTGGTGTACAAGGACACCCAGGTCGTATTGCACCTCCCCTTTTCCCAATCTATCACCATTCAGATAATAATCTGTCTTTCTGTTTTTACAACCAAAGTGGATAACCTCACATTTATCCACGTTATACTGCATCTGCCATGTTTTTGCCCACTCACCCAACTTGTCTAAATCACATTGGAGCCTCTTTGCATCCTCCTCACAGCTCACATTCCACTCCAGCTTTGTGTCAACTGCAAACTTGGAAATGTTACATTTAGTTCCCTCATCCAAATCATTGATATATATTGTGAATAGCTGAGGCCCAAGCACTGATCCCTGCGGTACTCCACTAGCCACTGCCTGCTACCCGGATAAAGACCCGTTAATTCCTACTCTCTGTTTCCTGTCTGTCAACCAATTCTCAATCCATGCCAATATATTCCCCCCAATCCCATGTGCTTTAATTTTGCACACTAACCTCTTGTGTGGCACCTTATCAAAAGCCTTCTGAAAATCCAAGCACACCACATCCACTGGTTCTCCCCTTTCTATTCTACAAGTTACCTTCTCAAAAAACTCCAGTAGATTTGTTAAGCATGATTTCCCTTTCATAAACCCATGCTGACTTTGTCCAATCCTGTTAATGCCTTCCAAGTTTTCTGTTATCACATCCTTTATAATAGACTCTAGCATTTTCCCCACTACTGATGTTAGGCTAACTGGCCTGTAATTCCCTGTTTTTTCTCTCCCTCCTTTTTTAAGTAGTAGGGTTACATTTGCCACCCTTCAATCTGTCGGAACTGTTCCAGAATCTATAGAATTTTGGAAGATGACCACCAATGCATCCACTATTTCCAGGGCCACTTCCTTTAGTACTCTGAGATTGTGAAAGGCACTCGATAAATGCAAGTTCTTTCTTTCTACATAGCAATAATTTGATCCAGTGATGCAAATAATCTATACCAGAGGTGTCTTAAAATTGCTCTGATATTGTGTGTGTTATTCAACAGGAACAATAATTGGGACATAATTGATGCAAGTTTATTAAGAAAGAAAAAGAAAAATAATATGTCCTGCAATTTTAAAATAAATGTAAAAAATATTTGAGCGGTAGTAATGAAGTGTCTCCAGGTGAACGTTAAGCTTTCTTTTTCAGATGCTGCCTAAACTGCTAAGCATTTCTTACATTTTCTGTTTTTACCTAGCAAGACTGCAGTTGATTACTAAGAAAATATGTGTATAATATTAAAAAGGCACACTATTGAAAAAAAGTGTTTGGAGAATAAACAAAACAGGATTACCAAATACTTAGATTTAGTAACACAATTTTCATGAAAATTAATCATTGCATTGCACAAGCATTATCTTTTTTGAGTGAGAATATGACAAAAATACTGCACAGCTGACCTTTGATATAAAGAGCAAAGACAGTAGCTCTTTAAGATAAGAACAAAGTCTTTCCACTCAAATGGTTACACTCCAATTAAAATATAAATAGGAGTTGTGATAATCTGCTGTACCAAGGTCAGCGATGCACAGTAAATAGGCTGACTATACTAAATCATGTATTGTCACAGCGAATTGTACCAGAAAAAATATTTCCATTTTGTTCCTCATAGTTCTGTTCTCCTATGTTGATGAGATTTGGCAGTATTGAGGTATTTTGTAAAAGGAAAAAGGAATGACTGTTAAATTGCCTCTAGTAAATTGCCCTCAAAAGGCTAGAACACCACATTGTAACACCCTAGACTATGTTCATTATGTGAGTCCTTTTACTTTTGATTTAGTCTGTAGCTAAGACAGAAATCAGAATAATAATCTTTGTCATAACTGTATATTCTGTACATTCTCCTCCTGCACATTGATAGGAGTTAAGGTAGCCCACACAGCATATGTTTTGTTTCTGGTGTCATCTGTTTTTAAAAGATTTGGGGGGGTGGTTTTAACTGAGAGCGGGTTTCAGGTGGCAGGGGGCAGGGTGAGCATCAAACTTGTCCATTTGGCCCAGGCTAATTTAATTTGTGGGCCTCATTTGCATTGCGCTGGCAGCTGCCCTCCCAAAACAGGTGGCAAGAGGCAGCTGGTCAGCTTTGGGCAGGTCAAAGATGTGGAGCCCAGAACCTGCTTCCTGGGACTAAGGTAAGTCATGTGGCACGGTGGGGGGTGGGGAGGGGGTGGCGGGGGGAAATTGAGGCCATTTCATGGGTGGGGAGGGGGCCAAGGCATCAGAGGCCTATTCACCAAAGGAAAGGAAACCCATAGATTTTTCCCATAATAAACCCATACGTTTCCCTAAATTACAACAGTGACCACATTTCAAAAAGTGCCTCATTGGCTGTACAGTGCTTTGGGACGTCCTGAGGTCATGAAAGGTGTTATATAAATGCAAGTTCTTTCTTTCTATGGAAGGATCATTTTTTAAAAGTCCACATTTTGATAAAGTCTATTGCTTATCTTATATGTGGGAAGATGGGTTGTAAAATAAAAAGATGGGCCTGACTTATGACTGATAAACCACTTTCTCATTGTGGCTTCTTGACAACATAATGAAGACCACTGAATGGCATTCAGGGGAAATAACATGTTAAATAGTTTTGGCTGTTGGATTCAATCTTTAAAATGTAGTTCCAGCAATCAGTCACATGGTGCATTAACCATTATTTGTTCATTGGAACTCCAATGCAGCAGAAACAGATTAATAGGAAGACCCCTGTGTTGAGTGAAATTATTCCTTTAGCTGGTCATTCTCACTAAGCAAACATAAAAAGTTCTTAGGGCCATTACTCATCTGCCCTCTTTCCAAATAGCAGCCAATGCAATCCAGAGGAAAAATGGGTGCTAATCCTTTTTCGCTGTTTTTGCCCCTAGATGGCTTTTCCAGTGTCTGCACCTGGAGAGGACACAGCAATTTTAATTTCATACCAATAAATGTCACAGGACTCTGTACACAGATTTCCTCCAATAGCAGTGGATGCAGATGAAGGACAAACTACCTTCATAAATCTTGATGCTATTGCTTCCTGAGCTGTTGTTTAGGACTATCTGTCATAGGCTAATATGGTCAGGAAACATCTTTATTTTGATTTTTCAAATAAAAAATGTTTTTTTTCTGCTTATTGCTGAATGCTGTTCGTTTTTTAGATTTAGTGATGGAAGCTGTGTTCAGTACTATGTCATCCTCCTGCCCCGATTCTGCAATATGATGTATTTGGAGACAGGTGAGGGGAAACAAACATAAATCACTTTGACAACTGCAGAAGTCACTTACCTGGCCTTCTCTTGAGTCAATAACAACTCTTTCCATACCACAGAATAGGAATGTCCCTGCCTCCTGACCATATAATTCCGCTATCCTACCTGGAATAAAAAGAGAAGCCTCACAGTCCAAACTGGCAACCTCCTCCTATCCCTTCACTATCATTCTTGATACCACACTTGTTTCCCCTGCTTCTCCACCTACTGCTTGGCACCACAATGACACTAGCTCCTCCAAGGTAGAATGCGGGGGCAACCAAACTGCTGCTTGGGGTGCTGCTGCTTTCTCAGCCGCAAACGTAGTCACAAGGCATGATACCTTTAAGTAAATGTGAAGATCACCAACATGAAATTCACAGTTTCTGGCAGGTATAAATTAATTTAGGTGTCCAGATAAAAATCCTGTGCCATTATCTGCAAAAATTGAAGTCCTTCTGGCTTTCCCATGGGGCTTTAATTGTACCTGCCCCTTTAATGGTGCTGGTGCCTTTAAGGCCCAGGCAGTGCCCAAGCATCCTTTTCTCTCTGGCCTTGTAGCCAATAGTGTGCCACATGTGCCAGGCATGTGCCAATGATGTGCTAATGATGCCTAAGAGGAAGGAAGCGGTGAATGTGCAGTGCACTGCACTCAAATTAGCAGGTAGTGCCTGGAGAGGAAAATTTGGGCTCTTGTCTTGATTCAAGTGGGCATTTACAGCAACTGTGAAAGAACCAAATAATCATAAATCCAAGTCCAACAGCAGTTCAAAATCATTGAGCTTCTCCTTGGGTTTATTGCATTGTAAAATCTACTCAAATAATCATGCAAAGTAAGTTGATTTAAATCAACTTATAAAATACCAAGGGGGTTATATTGGATAACCCCGGAAAACAGGCGCTGGGATCACGATGCATGATTAACCCGTGCCCATTAGTTGCGATGCAAGCAGCACATAACATTCATGCTGCCTGATGATTTCTGTGATTGTTGCGTGCAGCCAGCGCTACCTGCACTGTTGAGTGGCTGCATGCACCAGCAGGGGCCCCCGATATTGGGAGTGGCTAGCACTACTTAAAGGCAGCATGCACGTCTTAAAGGGGAGGTGCACTGTGGCTGCAGGAAGTGCTTTAAGTCCATTGGGAAGTAAATCTATGCCGACCTATAGTGAAGAATGGTGACAATGGGAACTCTGGAATTTTTAATGAGCAACAGCCTGGCAGCTCAAAGTTTGCGGGACTCTTATATTTTCAAAATATATATCTGAATGGAGATCGGAAATCGCACAACATAAAACACAGATGCAGGTCTCGTCCTTGTTTTTAAAAACTGTTGTTTTATTTTCAAATATTGAATAAAGGTTTCACAAAACTACGTCCCACATCCTCCAATCTGTACGCCAGACCCCACCAATCTGCCGATCTGAGTTTGTACTGGGCCTGCGAGACAGCGTGCACCAAGGTTCTTTAATAATGCACTAGAGGCCTTGGTGCAGGAGGTGGACAGAAGAAGGGGCATCCTATATCTGCAGGGGGGCAAGAGGCCCTCCAGCCGTATGCTCAAGAGGCAGTGGGAGGCAGTAGGGGACGAGGTTAATGTCAGGTGCATAGCACCACGAACATGGATGCAGTGCAGGAAGAAGTGCAATGATTTGACACAAGTGGTCAAGGTGCGTGAGTTTAACTGTCAAGTGGATCTCCTACCAACTGCACCATTAGCCCCATCCACTGCTCCACGCATTACACCCCCATCACCCACATACCAACAAACTCTTTCAATCAGTACTCAACTCTTCCAATCATATACTTCATCTCATCTTCACATATTACCACTGTTGCAAGCCGCACTCCCACAACTCACAGGTCACACACACTGGCGGCTATTCAACCATGACAGCCACATCATCCAATCATCTAGCAGGACACTTACCAACATACATCTCACTTTCTTGCAGGAGAAGGTGGTGCATAACAGGAAGCAGCAAGTGGCAGTGGCTCCAAGGAACATGAACCTGCTGTCCTCTCTCAGGATGACAGCATTCCTGTCCCACTCCTGCCACTCCACCAGTGCCCTTGTTTTTGCCTGTCAGCTAACCAGCCCACTCCCTATAGAGTATTGAAACTTTCTGACAGGAACATAGAAAGATAGGAACAGGAGAAGACCATTTGATCCCGCGAGTCTGTTCCGCCATTCAGTGAGATCATGGCTGATCTGTGACCTAACTCCATATATCCGCCTTAGCCCCATATCCCTTAACATCTTTGGTTAACAACAATCTATCAATCTCAGATTTAAAATTAACAATTGAGCTAGCATCAGCTGCTGTTTGCGGAAGAGAGTTCCAAACTTCTACCACCCTTTGTGTGTAGAAGTGTTTCCTAACTTTTCCCCTGTAAGTCCTGGCTCTAATATTTAGGCTATGTCCCCAGTCCTAGTATTCAAGGATAGGAGATCTCCAAAAATAGGTACAAATGCATCAGCAGCCAGAAGTAATAATCCAGCAACCAACCTGTAACTCCTGCATGATCCTTTTAAATAGCTGGGGTGGGGGAGTCCGCCTTGCCGTTTAAGACCTGTTCAGTTGTGCGAGGTTAAGACAGTGCGTTGGCTGGAGCATGGAGTTCCAAAATAGCAGTGGTCCCTTTAAATCAACGTTGCACAATGATTTACATCATAATCTCTCTACTTTAAATGCTGCCGGCATTCGTTAGGTACGTGTGCGCAACTACCTTCACCAAGATGGCGTCCTGCGCACTTCACACCGGAAATGTGCATGCGCATCTCGGACGCCACTTCTGGGGCTTAGGTGTCCGCGTAGCGCCTAGAGGATGGGCACTACGCAGCCCAATTTAGCCCCCATAATCAGCACAACATTTATAACAGAGCCACAGGACTTAATGTACTACACACATAAAAAAGAATCTCTGACTATTGCTGTAAACCCATAGTTTTTCTATTGGGAAGTATGAGGAATTCACTGGAGGCTGAATAACCCATTAAAACTACTATTCCCACAATTATCCTGCACAATTGTTCTTCGATTTGTAAATAGTAGTGAATGAAGCTTTCCTGTGTAGCAAATGTTCCTTCTCTTCTGAGGTTATTCGAGAGCTGTTTGCAAAAATCAGTTTCAATAATACATCATTTATGCATTGACAGTATGTACTCTCATTGCTGACCTCTGCTGTTTATATTCACTGCTGAGTTCTGATGCTGAGGAACCAGAGAAGGAAAAGCAGGGTGTGAGTACCCAAACTGTGAAGTCTAAAAATTGGCCTACACTCAGAAACCATGAATAGTTTCAGGAGTGATGATGCTCGGAAATTTCTTTTAAAAGGTTGGCCCCTTGCCAAATACCATTAAAAATGTTCTGGGTGTGAAATGTGACTTGGGCGGGGACGCAAAACGGGCGGTATCGCATCTGTCACCAGTTTATATGCCCCACCCCAGATTGAAGTCAATGGGATCAAATATCTGACGGGACATTTAATGGCCGTTTTGCATCTCCGCCCAAGTCGAATTTCACCCCCAATACTTTTAGCTGTATGACATGTTCAAATACAAAGTAGCAATTCCTTGCAAATCATGAAAATATAATTCTGCACAAGAACTGAGAACGCTGTGACATTTCACTGCGCTGTATTATAAAGTGATTAACTGGATTAAACTTTTTATCACATGCTAAAAAAAAATCAAGAAAAAATTAATTTCACCCTTTAGCAAATGTAAGCGATCAAGGTCTGGAAAGGCAATTGGCAAAGCTATCCGATCAGGAGTAGAAAATGGAAACAATAGTGATGAAAAGCTGCACAGGCTTTGTTGCAGAGGTATGCTAAACGTTGCATTGTTTCAGTAAACTATTGTCAGATGCTGTCTGCTACATAAACCTATTGAGAATATTGTGCAGTTGTTTGTTTGTACCATGCCTGATGTTATGCCACATGCGAGGTCTCCTCGATGAAGCATTTTGTGACTTGGGAGCACTACTGAAGATTTTATGCATGTACTGATCCATGGGAGACATCAACCAACAATTTCTCTGGAATTATTTTTCATTACAACACCATAATAATATATGCCATAAATAAAATAGTCTGGATGAAAACGGCAGAATATGCAAATATATGTGATACAAGGGCACATCTTCTGAGTGCTTGTAGTGGCTTAATTTTGTGTTTCCTTCCCACCACTTCAAGAATGACTCTTTGTTCACTATTAAATTTATAATGTATTAATGAGCTCCACCATTTCTCTTTTCATTGAATCGCATATGATAATTTGATACAACAGTGTAAGAGGACACTACACATAACCAGACAAGCTTCTTTCTCAGGAGCTAGAGCTGCAGAATCATATAAATTAGTACAGGACGAGACCATTTGTCCAACTGTGCCAGTATTGGTACTAGCTCCTCCATCAGAGCAATCTATTCTAATCCCATTTCTCTGCTCTTTCCCCTTCAATTATCTTTAACATCTTTCTTTAACTGTTTATTAAATTAATCCTTAAATTTTGTGATTAACTCCACTTCAGTATTCGCTTGTGGTAAAGTATTTCATATTCTAATAGCCCTGTGTGACAAAAATGCCTTCTAATTTCCCCCTTGTAATTCAATTTTGATCCCTGTACTTAATAATTCATTGAGCAGTAGAAATAATCTTTCACTATTTATGTTCTCAAAGCCAATCATAATTTTTAACACATATGTCAGTATCTTCATTCATCCTTCACTGCTTCAGTTAAGATAGCATTAGCTTTATAAAGCTCTTCGTAACTTTATCCTCTCATCCCCGGTATCATCCTGAAGAATCTACATTGCACCTTTTCCATAACTCTGATATTATTTCTATAATGGCATGGATACAATACTCCAACTGCGGCCTGGCCAATGTCTTGTACTGGTTCATCATGATCTCCTTGCTTTTGTATTCAGTGGCCTTATATATAAAACCAAGCATCCCCTTTTGCCCTCTTTATGGCTTTAGCCTTATTTACAGACACGATTTATTCCAAAGTAATTCCAATATCATTAAGTTTCGAGTAGTTATGAAAAAAGACAAGGAAAAATCAAATGTGAAAATACTCAATCGAAGGAGGGCTAATTTTAGTGAGTTGAAAAGGGATCAAGCGCATGTGGATTGGAATCAAAGATTGGTAGGTAAAACAGTAAATGAGCATTGGGAGGCCTTCAAAGGGAAGATAGTTCGGGTACAGACTAGACACATTTCCTCGAGAGAGAAAAGAAGGGCATCCAAAGCCAGAGCTCCCTGGATGACTAAAGATATAGGGCTAGAAATTAGGCCGTCTAGTGCTTGTTGTTTCAGCACTACGCGGCCTCCCGGAGTGCCAAGATGGCATCTTGGATGCACACCCAGGTTTCTGGCGTGACATGCGCCGGACGCCATCTTGGTAAAGGTAGTAGTGCACGCTCAAATAACGAATGCTGGCAGCATGTAAAGTAAGGAGAAAATGCATACAGTCAGTGTGCAACACTGATTTTAAGTGATAGACACCATTTTGGGACTTAATGCTCAACTCAACGCACAGTCTTAACTGCGACCATATGAACATGTCTTAGAGTGCCTGGAGGACCCTGGTCCAGTGCTATTTAAAGGGACCATGCAGGATTTACAAGTTAGTTGCTGGATTATTGCTTCTGGCTGCTGATGCATTTGTAACTGTTTTTGGAGGTCTCCTATACTTGAATACTAGGACTCGGGGACATAGCCTAATATTTAGAGCCAGGATGTGCAGGAGTGATGTTAGGAAATGCTTCTACATGCAAAAGATGGGAGAAGTTTGGAACGCTCTTCTGCAAACAGCAGTTGATGCTAGCTCAATTGTGAATTTTAAATCTCTGAAACAAAGGTATTAAGGGATAGTAAGGGGCTAAGGCGGGTATATGGAGTTAGGTCACAGGTCAACCATGATCTCATTGAATGGCTCGAGGGGCTAGATGCCACTGCCACTTGCTGCCTCCTGTTATGCTCCACCTTCTCCTGCAAGAAAGCGGAATGTGTGCTGGGTGATGTGCCTGTCATGGTTGAATAGCTGCCAGCGTGTGTGGCCTGTGAGTTGTGGGTGGACAGCTTGCAACAGTGGTAATGTGTAAGGGTATGAGGAGGCATCCGATTGGCAGAGTTGAGTACTGATGGAAAGAGTTTGTTGGTATGTGGGTGATGGGGGGTGTAGTGCATGGAGCAATGTATAATAGAATCATAGAAATTTATGGCACAGAAGTAGGCCACTCAGCCCATCATGTCAGTCCCGGCTGAAAAAGAGCCATCCAGCCTAATCCCACTTTCCAACACTTGATCCGTAGCCTTGTAGATTATGGCTCTCCAAGTGCACATCCAAGTACTTTTTAAATGTGATGAGGGTTTCTGCCTCTATGACCCTCTCAGGCAGTGAGTTCCAAACCCCCACCACCCTCTGGGTGAAAAAAATTCTCCTCAACTCCCCTGCAATCCTATACACTCTAACTAGGCCCCTCATAATTTTATACACTTCAATTAAGTCTACCCATAGCCTCCTCTGTTCCAACAAAAACAACCCTAGCCTATCCAATCTTTCCTCATAGCTAAAATTGTCCAGTCTGAGCAACATCCTCGTAAATCTCCTCTGTACCCTCTCTAGTGCAATCACATCTTTCCTGTTATGTGGTGACCAGAACTGTATGCAGTACTCTAGCTATGGCCTAACTAGTGATTTATACAGTTCTAGCATTACCTCCCTGCTCTTATAATCTTTGCCTCGGCTAATAAAGGAAAGTATCCCTAAATGCCTTCTTAACCACCTTATATACCTGTCCTGCTACCTTCAGGGATCTGTGGACATGCACTCCAAGGTCCCTCTGGTCCTCTACACTTCTCATTATCCTGCCACTTATCTGGATGCGGCTAGTCGTGCAGTTGGTAGGAGATAGCACTTGACAGTTGACCTCATTCACCTTGATCACTCGTGTCAAAGCATTGAACTTCTTCCTGCACTGCATCCATGTTCGTGGTACTATGTGCCTGGCATTGACTGCATCCCCCGCTACCTCCCACTGCCTTTTGAGCATATGTCTGGAGGGCCTCTTGCCCCCCTCTGTGGATATAGGATGTCCCTCCTTCTGTCCACCTCTTGCACCAAGACCTCCAATGCATCAGCAGAGAACCTTGGTGCACACACTCTCGCAGGCCTGGTACAATCTCAGATCGGCAGATTGGTGAGGTCAGGTATGCAGATTGGAGGATGTGGGATTTAGTAGTGTGCAACCTTTATTCAATGTTTTAACATAACTCATTAGTTTGTAAACATAGGGACGGGACCTGTATCTGTGTTTTACGTGTGCGATGTCTGATCCCTGTTCAGACTCCGTGCAGACAGCAGACTGTTATTTTTAGCAAATAACAGGTATCAGCTACCTTTAAGAGATTTTGGCTGCCTATCACGGAGACGGCCTCCATTTAAGAGATTCAGGCTCCCCCTGCTGGTGGAAAGTGCGCATGTGCTTGAATCCTCGTGTCAGGCCTGGTTTTAACGTTGCTTGTAGGTAAGTGTTCAGGCCTGACGAATGCCTTGTCCTGCCCATGCCGGAAGCACCGGGCACTGATTAATCGCAGAAAGCGGTACCCTTGCCCGGATTTGGGGGTTAACCAATTTAACCCCCATAGAGATTAAAATGAAATTGAAAAAGAGCCCTTATGATAAATGTTGGGTTCATAATTCAGTAGAGAGCCAAGTTGAATGCAAAAAATACAGGGGAGAACTGAAAAAGGAAATGAGGGGAAAAAAGTGTGTGAGAATAGATTAGCAGGTAATATAAAAGGGAACCCAAAGTCTTGTATAAACATATAAATAGTAAAAAGGTAGTCAAAGGAAGGGTGGGGCAAATTAGGCACAAAAAAAAGGGAGATCTTCATGTGGAGGCAGAGGGCATGGCTGAGGCACTAAATGAATACTTTGCACCGGTCTTCACTAAAGAAGAAGATGCTGCCAATGTCACAGTAAAGGGGGAGGTAGTAGAGAAATTGGATCTGATAAAAACAGATAAAGAGGAGATACTAAAAAGGTTGGCAGAGCTCAAAGTAGAAAAGTAACCCGGTCCAGATGGGGTGCATCCTCGGATACTGAGGGAAGTGAGGGTGGAAATTGCAGAAGCTCTGACCACAATCTTAAAATCCTCCTTAGATATGGGAGTGGTGCCAAAGGACTGGAGGATTACACCCCTGTTCAAAAAAGGTGAAAGGGATAAACCCAGCAATTACAGGTCAGTCAGCCTAACATCGGTGGTGGGGAAACTTTTAGAGACATTAATCAGGGACAAAATTAATTGGCACTTGGAAAGATATGGGTTAATAAATGAAAGCCAGCACAATTTTTTTAAAGGCAAATCACGTTTGACTAACTTGATTGAGTTCTTTGAAGAAGTAACAGAGAGGGTTGATGAGGGTAGTGCGGTTGAGGAAAATCTGGACTTTCAAAAGACATTTAATTTTTTTTTCGTTCATGGGATGTGGGTGTCGCTGGCGAGGCCGGCATTTATTACCCATCCCTAATTGCCCTTGAGAAGGTGGTGGTGAGCTGCCTTCTTGAACCGCTGCAGTCCGTGTGGTGAAGGTTCTCCCACAGTGCTGTTAGGAAGTGAGTTCCAGGATTTTGACCCAGTGATGATGAAGGAACGGCGATATATTTCCAAGTCTGGAAGGTGTGTGACTTGGAGGGGAACGTGCAGGTGGTGTTGTTCCCGTGTGCCTGCTGCTCTTGTCCTTCTAGGTGGTAGAGGTCGTGGGTTTGGGAGGTGCTGTCAAAGAAACCTTGGCGAGTTGCTGCAGTGCATCCTGTGGATGGTACACACTGCAGCCACGGTACGCCGGTGGTGAAGGGAGTGAATGTTTAGGGTGGTGGATGGGGTGCCAATCAAGCGGGCTGCTTTGTCCTGGATGGTGTCGAGCTTCTTGAGTGTTGTTGGAGCTGCACTCATCCAGGCAAGTGGAGAGTATTCCATCACACTCCTGACGTGTGCCTTGTAGATGGTGGAAAGGCTTTGGGGAGTCAGGAGGTGAGTCACTCGCCGCAGAATACCCAGCCTCTGACCTGCTCTTGTAGCCACGGTATTTATATGGCTGGTCCAGTTAAGTATTTGATGAAATACCACATAATAGACTTGTTAGCAAAATTAAAGCCCATGGGATTAAAGGGACAGTGGCAGTGTGGATACAAAATTAGCTAAGGGACAGAAAGCAGAGAGTAATGGTGAATGGTTGCTTTTCAGACGAGAGAGAAATGTGCAGTGGTGTCCCCCAGGGGTCGGTGTTGGGGCCACTGCTCTTTTTGATATATATTAATGACCTGGACTTGGGTATACAGGGCATAATTTCAAAGTTTGCAGATGACACAAAACTCGGAAATGTAGTAAACGGTGAGGAGGATAATAACAGACTTCAGGAGGTCATAGACAGAATGGTGAGATGAGGAGACACGTGGCAGATGAAATTTAACACAGAGGAGTGTGTAGTGATTCATTTTGATAGGAAGAATGAGGAGAGGCAATATAACAATTTTAAAGGAGGTGCAGGAACAGAGAGACCTGGGGGTGTACGTACACAAGTTTTTGAAGGTGGCAGGACAAGTTGCAAAGGCTGTTAAAAAGGCATATGGGATCCTTGGTTTTATAAATAGAGGCATAGAGTACAAAAGCAAGTAAGTTATGCTAAACCTTTATAAAACACTGGTTAGGCCCCAGCTGGAGTATTGTGGCTAATTCTGGGCACCACACTTTCAGAAAGATGTCAAGGCCTGCGAGAGGGTGCAGAAGAGATTTACTAGAATGGTATCCGGGATGAGGGACTTCAGTTATGTGGAGAGACTAGAGGAACTGGGGTTGTTCTCCTTAGAGCAGAGAAGGTTAAGGGGAGATTACGATAGAGGTTTTCATAATCATATGAGGTCATATGTTTACTACATTTTCGAGTTTTGTGTCATCTGCAAACTTTGAAATTATGCCCTGTATACCCAAGTCCAGGTCATTAATATATATCAAAAAGAGCAGTGGTCCCAACACCGACCCCTGGGGGACACCACTGCACATTTCTCTCTCGTCTGAAAAGCAACCATTCACCATTACTCTCTGCTTTCTGTCCCTTAGCCAATTTTGTATCCACACTGCCACTGTCCCTTTAATCCCATGGGCTTTGAGAGAGTAAATAAGGACAAACTGTTTCCAGTGGCAGAAAGCTCGGTAACCAGAGGACACAGATTTAAGTTAATTGGCAAAAGAACCAGAGGTGACATGAGGAAACATTTTTTTATGCAGCGAGTTATTATGATCTGGAATGCACTGCCTGAAAGGGTGGTGGAAGCAGATTCAATAGCAACTTTCAAAAGGGAATTGGATAAATACTTGAAGTGGAATCATTTTCACGGCTGTGGGGAAAGAGCAGGGGAGTGGGATTAATTAGATAGCTCTTTCAAAGAGCCGGCACAGGCACGATGGGCCAAATGGTCTCCTGTGCTGTATCATTCTATGATATCAATCTAGTTCTGAAATATAGCCATGTATCCTTAACATACCATGTGTATAACATCACCTTAACATGCCATGTATAGAACATCACCAGGGTATTTTAGCATTCCTGCTAGATTTCAAACTAAATGATCAGTCAATGTTTAGGATGCCTCAATAATCTATCTATTCCCTGTCCAGGCAATGATGATCTATCAGGAACAAGGTCTACAATGTTTGTTGATTTTCTGCACAAGGTAATTAAATAGCAAAAACCATGTTGCCTTCACAAGAGCTGGCTTTAAAGGTTGATTGTCATCTGTGTGGGAAGGTGAACGATTACTGAAAGAGTGTAATTACCAATAGCAGCACTATCCAAGATGGTGCAAACTGCAAAACCATGCAGATGTCCTTACTGAAAAGAAGGGGAAGCTGACTTTCTACCAAGCTTCTACCAACGGTGTTCTTGCCTTCAGAATCTCTCTCATTTTCAGGAAATGCCTTAGTTCCTCTCCCGAAAGGCGTGACTGAGATAAGGAATTCAATGGGGGACTAATTTCCTCTGTTTGCTATTTGGAGCAAAATAATAAGCAGGTGTGTAGAGAATGTGAACATAATTTTGCTAAAAATAACAAACAGAGGAATTCATCCAAAACTGGAGACTTCTGAGAGCAAGTAAAGTCTACAACTCTGTAGGGAGAGATTTTGAGGCAGAAAATGGTGGGATATGACTTAACCCTCCAGGGAGGTCCTTTTAAAATAAAATCAAGATCCTAAAACGTACATAAATCGGCAATTGCCATTTTAGGATTCGACACATAAGAACATAAGAAATAGGAGCAGGAGTAGGCCATCCGGCCCCTTGAGCCTGCTGCACCATTCAACAAGATCATGGCTGATCTTCTACCTCAACGCTATTTTCCTGCACCATCCCCATATCCCTTGATGCCTTTAATATCTAGAAATCTATCGATCTCTGTTTTGAATGTACTCAATGACTGAGCCTCCACAGCCCTCTGTGGTAGAGAATTCCAAAGATTCACCACCCTCTGAGTGAAGAAATTTCTCCTCATCTCAGTCCTAAATGGCCTATCCTTTATTCTGAGACTGTGACCCCTGGTTCTAGATTCCCCAGCCAGGGGAAACATCCTCCTTGCATCTACCCCGTCGAGCCCTGTAAGAATTTTGTATGTTTCAATGAGATCACCTCTCATTCTTCTAAACTCTAGAGAATACAGGCCTAGTCTACTCAATCTCTCCTCATACGACAATCTCGCCATCCCAGGAATCAGTCTGGTGAACCTTTGTTGCACTCCCTCTGTGGCAAGTAGATCCTTTCTTAGGTAAGGAGACCAAAATTGTACACAATACTCCAGGTGCGGTCTCACTAAGGCCCCATATAATTGCAGTAAGACATCTTTACTCCTGTACTCAAATCCTCTTGTAATAAAGGCCAACATACCATTTGTCTTCCTAATTGCTTGCTGCACCTGCATGTTAGCTTTCATTGACTCATGTACAAGGACACCCAGGTCCCTTTGAACATCAACATTTCCCAATCTCTCACTATTTAAAAAATATTCTGCATTTCTGTTTTTCCTACCAAAGTGGATAACTTCACATTTTTCCACATGATATTCCATCCGCCATGTTCTTGCCCACTCACTTAGCCTGTTTGTATCCCCTTGAAGCCTCTTTGCATCCTCCTCACAACTTACATTCCCACCTAGTTTTGTGTCAAACTTGGAAATATTACATTTGGTCCCCTCATCCAAATCATTAACATAGATTGTGAGTAGCTGGGGCCCAGGCACATGCTACGCAGAGTTTCAGTTGGCAGTACAGTTGAAGAGGAGCCCAGAAGTTAAGTCTTTATTTATTTTTGGGGGGTTGGGAGGAGCAGGAGTTCTCATCCAGCTCCACAAAAACATTCTTTCTGGGTTGATTTTTTAGAAAGAATTATTTCCTTACTACATACTGTTCATTGTGGGACAAACTTGTACAAAGTACATTTTCATTCTTACATTTTATTCACTTGATTAGATTTTGTTTTGGTATTATATAATATAAGTTGCTCCTCTATTTTTATTTACCAATTTGGGGAAACTCTTTTAGTCATATTGATATATAAGCTGCTCTTTTATATTTCCAGGACATTAAATTGCATAAGGGTGTTACTTACATACATCACATTTTATAGTTTTGAAACTGCAAAAATCAAATATCAACTTCTAGCATAAATACTGTAGCTGACTTCAAGTGTGTTACAGTGCTAGACACACTTATGGGGTTCAAATGATGTAATAAATTTTACATTTTCTAAACACCTGAATCCTAAAAGTCTGCCAATCACATAGCATTCATTTTAAACTAGCTACTTAAAAATAAAAGGGGCAGATTTTAATCTTTACTGCCTGGGCATTAAGTATTGTCTGGACAGAGCGCGAAGAGGATCACACGCCAGTAATAAAACCCATCTAATTTATCATACATTTAATTTAATGCAGTGAAAATCCAGTGGGTTCTGTTACCAGCGTGTGGTCCTCTCCACCAGATTTTTCTGTCTGCGTTGCACACAGGTGATGTTTAACACCCAGAAGAGGAAAGTGTCCCCCAAAGTATTTTAGTGGTAGAGAGCCCCAGGATATTGATCATTTTAATCTTTGATTTTCTCTTTGCCTTCTTTGTTTCTCAAGTTTTGGATACCCTTTCATTATTCTCTTTTCCTCCCTGTTATCCCTTCTCTCTTTTTTTTACTCTTCTCTCCATCTTCATTATCTGACATTATGCCTCATGGTTCTGTGCTGTGTCTGTAACCCAGCAGTAGAACCTGGAAGATATCAAACTAAGCAATGAAAGATTAAAGCTGAGGAAGAGGGGAAAGGACTATTATAATTGGGCAACTTGGGAAGTTCAACACGTGAATGATATTGTGTAAAGTAGAAAAAAAAGATGCAGGATGATGGAAAAATTATTTTTTAAAGAAAACATGCAAAATGCTTTCCAACTGGGGAAGAAGAAAGATAAGGATCAAAACAGAAATAGATAATCAACTGAAAAATAGAGTGAAGAAAATGAATTAATTTCTGGCATATAGGTGTCAAGAAATGTTGGAAAGAATATGGCAATGATCTGTATAACAGTCAGAATAACATCAGTGACAAGATGCTCAAAGTCCTGAAGGCCTCGGAGCCTGATGGTAAACTTTAAATCTAAAACTGTAAGGGAGACACTGCTGTCAGCAAAATGTTGACTGGAAGAGCTCCCGTATTGATAGAATCACTATAAAACTAATTAGAGACAAACAGAGGGGAGAAAAGACATTACAGAAAATCTGTTTACAAGCATGGAGAGAAGAAATATTTCCTGAGCAACAAGTGAAATCACCTAATTATCAGAAGTGAAAGCTGGGTTTAGATCTAATCAACGAGAAGAATAGATTTTCGCTATGAAATATATTGTAAAGAAAGCACTGGAATGACAAAAGATTACGCTCATTGTACTTTTCTAAAATTCCATGCAGCCTTTAATGGAATATCCTATAAATTTATGGATTATTGTTTGTTGCTTTTTTCATGAAAACTTCCACAGTCAAATAATTAACACTGTAAAGGCTGAAGTTGAGATGTTTGTCGATGCACGTGTAAGTACAATTATCACTGTGGAAAATGACTACAAAAGGTGGGTATTAGGCAAGTCTAGCTGTGGAAACATTGGAAGAACCAGAATATTTACCCCAAATTGAAGGTATAATGGGAAAGAAAGAACTTGCATTTGTATCAAAAGTCTTCCAGAAATCATCCAAAGTGCTTCACATACAAAGAATGATTTTGAATCAGTTATTTTTGTTATGTAGGCAAATGTGACAGCCATTTTCTGCATAACAAGGTCCAACAAATAGCAATGAGATGAATGATCAGTTAATCTGTTTTCAGTGGGACTGGTTGTTCGAGGAATGTTAGCCTGGAGAATAGTGTCATGAACTCTTTAACATCCACCTGAACTACCAGAATAGGCAGATGGAGCTTTGGCTTAACACCTCATCTGAAGGATGATGCACTTGGAATCCAAGTTTTAGTGTATAGGTGATAACATTAATAATTTAAAGAGGAATGAAAATTGGAGGGAGCACTTTTTTTTAAAAAGAAAATGATAAAATTATCTAAAATCTATACAACACTATTTGAAATCAAAACAAGGTATCAAATGTCATGGCAAATCAAAAATGTTATAGTGAGAGTACTTAGCAACCGTTTCTATGCATTTCCGTCGGTTTTGAAAATGCTTCCAGTAAATAAAGTTACAAGAGCTTTCAAGAAAGTAACTAGAAAGAGATCTGGGGAGAAAACTTTTGCTGTCACGTTGCAATATTATTTGCGGGGATAAAGATGAACCAAAGCAAGAGTGGAAATCCGTTAATCAGAGTTGATTAACAGATACTCAATGAAAGGAGTTCTGTTCTGAATATGTTGACCTCTTTGCATTAATTGGGTCAAAACAAGATATCACTAGAAAGTAATTAAAATTAATGTTCCATAATCGCTTTTGAGTGCTATCGAGAAAATTAAATTTTATTTTGTAAAGAGTTAAATTGACAGTCATTTCATAATATTATGCAACCCAAATGTGCTCAGTGCAAACGGTTTGACGGAATTATCTAAAGGACTTTTCTTTTGTAAAATCGAGGTATAATTACCCATTTGTTCCTCCAGTTTGCTGAAACACAAATCCCACTTGTGGGGGAGTCCAAAACTAGAAAGCATAAATCTAAAATAGTCATTAATAAATCCAATAGGGAATTAAGGAGAAACGTTTTTATCCAAATAGTGGTAAGATTGTGGAACTTGCTACTACAAGGAGTAGTTGAGGCAAATAGCATAGATGCATTTAAGGGGAAGCTAGATAAACACATGAGGGAGAAAAGAATAGAAGGGTATGCTGATAGGGTTAGTTGAAGTAGGGAGGGAGGAGGCTCGTGTGGAGCATAAACCCCGGCATAGTCCAGTTGCATTGAATGGCCAGTTTCTGTCCTGTAGTTTCGACGTAGTCCTATGTTGCTCCCAGTACTAATCAAAAGAGCAGATAGATGACCTTCTCCCAAATGACTCAGAAAGGACAGCAAGGTCATCATGCCACTCATTGTTTCATGGGCAGTCTGTGAAGCGGAGTCTGGCTCCTGCTCAGTTTGAATTTCTCCCCCCTCCCCTCTCGCTTGTGTAGGTGTCCCAACACTGTGCTCTATTGCCCAGCTAAAAGAATAATCTTCTTCCAGGCCTCTTTATATGTCAGCCACTGAGGTGTACAAATCTATCTCTTATTCATGATAAAAAGCATAAGGAAGTCAAGGAATAAGAAAGGGGTATTCACCCCATTGAACCCCATCCCTCTAGAACTACCAGCTCATCCATCAATGACCTGATGAACATTGTCAAAATTAATGACATTCCCTTTACTTACAAAATGACCGTGACTATATTTCAAAAGTGATTAATTGGCCATGAAGCACTTTGGGATGTTCTGAGGTCATAAAAAACACTACATGAATGCAATTTCTTTCTTCTTTCCTTCTTTGGCGATATCCCTTCCTAACAGCACAGTGGGAGAACCGTCACCACACGGACTGCAGCGGTTCAAGAAGGCGGCTCACCACCACCTTCTCAAGGGCAATTAGGGATGGGCAATAAATGCTGGCCTCGCCAGTGACACCCACATCCCATGAACGAATAAAAAAAGTAATCATGACATTGTGAGCTAACTTTTATCTGAAAGAAGCAAATCATTGATTAAAGATAGAGACAGAATTGGACAGTGGGCAAAATGGTGTTTTATCTTCAGCAGCTCACCAACATCAAAAAAGATGTGTTTGGATTATCAGTCCTTAAAATTCTGACTGAAGCGGCGCAAAAACATCTGCTAGTGCTTAAATCAAACCTACAGGTTTATGCCAGGAACACACAGAGCTGCTGCAGTTGCACCTCAACGCTCGGTTCAAAAGATCTGCACAGAAGTCTGGGGTGAAAGCTTTACACAAACTTCTCCTGCTGTGAAACTTGATCCCCTGTTTGCATAAGTTTAAACGTACAGTTTACAACCACTTTGTGAACCAGCGCTGCTAGAACATACATGCAAGATTCCATGCAATAGGTCACCTCTCAATACCCAGTACAGTTTCTCCACGTTTTTAAGTTCACAGCAATTGCATGAAAATATCTGTCCTCATTGTTGTTGTAGCTGTACCCTCATGATGTCACCTTGAAATTAAAAGAAAAACAGCACAGGTGGACCTCCCTTCCAATTTTGTAGCTTGTCACTGGAACAATCCTACTCATGACATTGCTGCAATTAAGAAGGCAAATGGTATGTTAGCCTTTATTGCAAGGTGGTTGGAGTATAAGAGTAAGGAGGTCTTGCTGCATTTATATAGGGCTCTGGTGAGACCACACCTGGAGTACTGTGTACAGTTTTGCTCTCCTTACCTGAGGAAGGATATACTTGCCTTAGAGGGGGTGCAACGAAGGTTCACTAGATTAATTCCTGGGATGAGAGGGTTGTCCTATGAGGAGAGATTGAGTAAAATGGGCCTATATTCGCTGAAGTTTAGAAGAATGAGAGGTGATCTCATTGAAACGTATAAAATTCTTAGAGGGCTTGACGGGATAGATGCTGAGAGGCAGTTTCCCCTGGCTGGAGAGTCTAGAACTAGGTGGCATAGTCTCTAGATAAGGGGTTGGCCATTTAGGACCGAGATGAGGAAAAATTTCTTCACTCAGAACATTGTGAATCTTTGGAATTCTCCACCCCAGGGAGCTGTGGATGCTCAGTCGTTGAGTATATTCAAGACTGAGATAAATAGATTTTTGGACATGAAGGGAATCAAGGGATATGGGGATAGGGCAGGAAAGTGGAGTTCAGGTAGAAGATCAGCCATCAGCCAGGCGGAGCGGGCTCAAGGGGCCGTACGGCCTACTCCTGCTCCTATTTCTAATGTTCTTATGCTCTCATGCGGTGCGGAATATAATCTCACCTGTCATCCCATGGAGCATTAAGATGCCAAAATGCTACAGCAGATAGCTAGCCAATTATAACAATATTGTTAAGGAGTTTATGTGCCAAATATCCTTAATTCCTCAGAGTACAAGGAAGTTATTCAATACTTAAAAACTACTTGAAGGATTTGTGTAATGATGTGTTTTATAGAAAAACAGTCACGGAATTGTCCAAATTTGTATCACGAGCCAGTGTACCAATTCTTGGCCTACTTTGGATTCTTTCCCTCTCCACCCCCACCCGCCTTAATTTCTGGCTTAACACCAGACTTTAAGATTCTTCATTTCTTTTTCTCTAGGCCGGCTGTTATTTCCCAGTCAAGAGACTCAACAGAGTCCTACTCCCAAGCCGCTGCTAATAACTCGCCTTAGGAGCTGGGGAGCCAGGAATAACAGTCCCATTGATTTTTCCTCCTTTTTTGAGAGGAGACACCTATGCCTATGCTTGCTGTTATTCCAACTGCAATGCCAAAATCAGAAGCTTGACGGGTGTGGAATTGTGGGCATAAACTCAAGCTCTGCCATTCTTTGGCGCAGCCCAGTGGAGCGATAGGATGTTCTGTCAACCTGTTCCATGTTCTATAATACTCCTGAAAGCACTACTATAGTAATTAAATGGGTAGTTCAAAAGGGGATCATTGTCTAAAATTCATAGGCTTACTAACAATTTTCCATGAGTACTAATGATTTACTACAAAGTAGGAAACCCAACAACTATTAAGATTGATATTTACTTATCTTCCATTACAGAGGTCCTTGGAGAAGCTGGGGGTAATTGTAGCTCAGGCAAGTGAAAAATGGGCAATGGTGATTCAGTCGCCACTGTGATTTCAATGGAAAAGTAAATCTGCCGGGGTATAAATAGCCGGCCGATTCCCTGACGTCTGGCGATTACCCCCCAGTGATACAAAAATAGTTGGTTAACACTGTCAGTCACCTTCTAACAGAAAATTGCCTTCTCTTCATTCTGACTCGCAGTGTCTGCACGAACAAAAGATTATATTTTGCAGCAAAATTTTAAGTATTTCCATACACCCTAAAGAATTCACTGAATAACATCTGGCATGACATTGTTATAGAGGCACTTCATGCATTTGCATGGAATGTGATAAGCTTACTAACGCAAAGTTAACAGAATCCATCCACCCATCTGTGGCATATATATATATATATATTTTAATTTACAATTTAAATAACTTGCACAGCAGAAATAATGGCATAAATTTTGATCGCGGATGCGTTTAGGCCAGTAGGAAGAGTACGCCTGTAGGCTGCCCGATAGTCCTGACGGGAGACTGTGTCCATTTTGAGGGCCTGGCCTTCTTAGCACAGGGCCAGCGGCTGGTGGGCGGAGAAGAAGCATCCGGGGGAAGCCAGCTGGTTCTGGTCCCAAAAAACAATCCCACTGTCTGCAAAATTTCCAGACAGGTTTCTGTTAGATTCACTGTACGTGACAGGATCCCGAGTTGCATATTAAACGGGACTAACGCCTGACTCAAGCTCTGGCTCCAGCAGGCCCTGGGGGAGATAGGAACAGCCACACCAATGACTGGAATGGGGCGGTAAGTCATTCCCCACCATTTTTGATTATATAACACATTCAACTGGTACTTTTTTCAAAAAACCTAACTGAACCAAAGCACCATTAATCTCATCTAGTCTGCTTGAGAATTCTCATTCACAAAGTTTTTCGGGCAACTGTCTGAACACCTCAGCCATCATAGTGGAACACATGTTGGTAAAGTGAAGAAATCTGATGGAACTGTAAGATTTTGTAAGACATATTTGGCCACAATAATTTTACAACTGTAACAAAAATTTTAAAAGGCGATACCAGCAAATCTTGTCAAGGCTGCTTTGTTAAAGTGAGGAAGAGTTTTGTTTTTGCAAAAAAAAATTGGTGCTGAACATCTTTACATTTTATTTGCATTAAGCCTATTTTTACAAATATAGTTCAGATCAAAATTAACCTAACACTAATCTTCTCCCCCCCAAGGGATAGTTAACTGAATAGACGGCCCCAAACCATACACACTGGGAAGGTGCCCTGCTCTTTCCTTCATCTGTGATTAATTTGTGCATCCTCACCCAGCCAGTGAGGATGCACAAATAGCATCTCCCTGTTTAGTGGAGCAGGGGAATAGAAGAAAAAGGTGGTCAGGATTACTGCACTGATGCAATCCTGTTGGATCTGCAGCTATGAAGAATGGTCAGTTAGGTCAGGTGCTGGTGAGTTGCTGCTTGCAGAATCATATCCAGCTGCCTGTAGGAAGAGAAAGGCTGCATGTGGTGAAGCTAAAGTGGACGTTCTGGCTCTAACATAGCGCTCAGAATTGAGGTACCAAAAAGCTGCAATTGTCAAAATCTAAAGGGTCCCTCTAGGTATCAGGAACAGCGATTTGTATCTAATAAAAGAATGATACCATAAGCCATCTATACACCATTTCCAAGTTGGAGCTATTCTGGCTTTCTGCCAGAACTGGTTTTACCTTGACAGGAAATGCCATGTAACACCAAAGAGAATGTAACCGGATCTGCCTCCTCCATAATGGCACAAATACCTTCTCTGCTACTAATAAATGGAGAACTAAACTGTTGAGCAGCATTACTGTCACACATTGCAACACTGATGCATAAGTAATAAAGCACCAATGATGAAATTATTGTTACTTAGATAAAAAGTCTATTTGGATTCAAACTAGATCTATAATTAGTTCTATGTACTAATCATACGGGTGTCTTTACATTCAATTCAAAATTATCTTAGAATTTGAAAGGTAGTAGCACAGTCACGGTGGACTGCAACTTCCTGCAGTGGTTACACTAATTACTTATCTCCTGCTGTGGTCTCTGGCTGATTACTTCAACAATCCATTCAATCATGCATGTACTTCAGATAAGGGAAAAAAAACATCCGAAAACAGACTGCATCAGTCGCATTTAAAGGTTCTGGTCCAATTCATTGTTTATTTTCTTCATGCCTCTTTTATCCTTATGCTGCTGGAAACTTCCATTGATTGTGGGGGGGGGGGGGGGGGGGGGTGGGGGAAGGGCATGCGGTGGGAAAAAAAATCAGACAGAGCATCCTCACAGTAATAACCCCATGGAACCCTGCCAAACAACAGTAAAGGGATGGTCTGGAAAAAAAGACATCTACCGTCTTCTCAGCAGACTGGAAGAACCTGCGATGATGGAAGAGAAAAAATGAGGACTTCATTGGAGAATAAATACCCCAATACCTTTTTTTAACATTTTTAAAAATGTTCTCAGTACAAGCCTGTACTGCTGTAATGAAGGTACTACCACTGCTTTCCAGGCCACACTATGTCATCTGATTCCCAGCCTGTCCTTCTTGATCTTATGTCACTTCCTTCTTCATGTTTTCCTATCTATCACGGTTTTTTCCTACTGCCCTTCTTCTTATCAACTTTGTGGATTTTGAGTCTCAAAGATTAACTTTAAGAGATCTCTCTTGAGTTGTGAAATGGTACCAAGTAACACATTACATAGTCCAGGGTCTTCACCAGACCGAGGCCTATTTAATTCAGTCCTTTCACCATCTCCACACATTAAATTTCACACAAATGTAAAACATTAGATACAAAATAATTGTATTGTTTTAAAATTCGGCATCTCAGTTACACAGGAAACAATATAAAACCAAGTGATTTATTTTAAACTGGAGAGATAAAACACAGGTGGCCTGTCTAACCCATTTGTCATTTCGGCTCATCGGCGAAATTGGGCCGTGTAGCGCCTGTTTTGTAGGCATTATGCAGACTCCTAAGCCCCAAAAATGGCGTCCAAAATGCACGTCCTCATTTCCGGCATGAAGTGCGCAGGACGCCATCTTGGTAAAGGTGGCACCTAACGACCGCTGGCAGCATGTAGAATAGGGAGATTATGACGTAAATCAGTGTGCAACATTAATTTGAAGCAGCCTGCAGCATTTTGGAACTCCACACTCCAGCCAACGCATTGGCTTAACCTCGCAAAGCTAAACAGGGCTTAAACGGCATGAAGGACTCCCCCCCCCCCCCCCCCCACCGCAACACCACCAAAAGCACACCTACGCTTTTTAAAGGGATCATGCAGGAGTTACAGGTTAGTGCTGGATTAGTTATTTTGGTTGCTGGTACAATTGTATGTGTTTGTGGAAGTTTCTTATACTTGGAGAAAGTTGCAATATTCTATAGAGAGTGGTCTGGGTGGTTTTGCAGTTCTGTTAGTAGCATTTAATATAGTGTGCTGACCAAAGATGCTTCCAGACATGGGTGGCCTGCTAGTGCTTCCTCTGGGAATTGAACATGACTGGGAGCACGCAGAGAGGCCACACAGAGCAGGACAAGCTGCTAGAAGAGGGAGGAGGAGGAGGAAGAAGAGGAAGTGGAGGAAGAGACAGGGAGGCAACAAGGTTATCAGGCCCTGTCTGCCAGGGCTCTGCGTGATCAGATGACTAATGAACAACACCAGTAACCTCAACGACACCTCCCCATTCACCAGCAGTCCTACACTCCCTACCTTTCCTCTCCCACATGAAGATCAAATCGTCCTCCTTATGATTTCACATTGCTTTCTCCCTCAGCTTATCGCAGAAAAGAAAACCACCATTCAATGCAAATTCATAACCACATTTATAGATTTACACATGAAATGATTCAAACAAACTGATACTATTCACCCTTGTGCATTCCCTTCGTGCCTGTCTTTCGTGTGCCTTTACCTTTCCTAGTGCCCCAACGAGGTGCATCCCCAGTGTCTGGAGCATGGGTGATGGAAGGCTGCTGACCTTCAAATGAGGAGCATGCAGCTGGCCTTGGAGGACGACCTCGAGCAGCTCTGGGCCGAGAAGACCCGGCTTCAGTCTGCACCATCTCAGCCTGGGCTGCAGCAGTCTGGCCTGGTTGGCTGACAGGCAACAGCAAGGGCACTGGTGGAGTGGCAGGGGTGGGAGCAGGAATACTGTCATGCTGAGAGAGGACAGCAGGTTTGTCTTCCATGGCGCCACTGCCACTCTCCTGGGGCGGCGCCTCAGCTATCCTGGTGATCTGCTGGAGAACAGATTGCTGGACTGCTGTGACGCCCTGGAAGCCCTGTTCCACATTGAGCCACGATAGCAGCAGTCTGAGCTTCCAAAGCAGTAGTCAGACCTTGGGTGGCAGGTGTTTGTGCTGCAATGGAAGCTGTGACATCGATCATCAGATGCTGCATCATGGTGGGTTACACGTGTGTGCTGATGGAGGTAACCATCCATTCCATGTGGGAAAGGAAGTGTCTGTATCTGAGCTGGTGGATGCAAGTGTAAGATCGAGTGACAGTGTGTCTGCATCATCACTGTCATCTTCCTCTGCCTCCTCTGACTGTGCCGGTTCCAGTTCTTGGGTATCTGAAATGACAAAGGGACACAGACTGTGGTGTGAGTTGTGATGAGGGGAGAGGACAAAGTAAGACGTGCGTGCTTACACCATCTGCAGCACATGAATCAGAAAGGATTGTGGGATGAGGGAGAAATGGGAAGCGAGAAGGAGAATTGGGTATGCAGAGACCCTCATCACTGATGCCTCCAGCACCATCAGTGGCCACAGCCTCAGCATGATGGCCAGCACTGTCTCCTCCATGGGGGTGAGGATGTGTAGTCGTGCCTGTCCTCCCCCAGTTCTTTCCTGCCACCTAGTGATGTATGCCACCTTCTCCTGCAAGAAAGAGGGAAGTGTGTAAGTGAGTGTCCTGCAAGATGTTTGGGTGATGTGGCTGCCATGGACGAATAGCTGCCAGTGTGTGTGACCTGTGAGTTGTGGGTGTGCGGCTTGCAAGAGTGGTAATGTGTGAGGATGAGATGCAGCATCTGAATCGCAGAGTTGTGTACTGATTGAAAGAGTTTGTTGGGAGATAGGTGACGGGGGTGTAGTGTGTGGAGCGGTGGATGCGGCTAGTGGTGCATTTGGTAGGATATGCCACGTGACAGTTGAATTCACTCATCTTGACCGCTCATGTCAAATCATTGAACTTCTTCCTGCATTGTATCCATGTGCGTGGTGTGATGCTCCTGGCATTTACCTCGTCCACCACAGTCTCCCACTGCTTCTTCAGCATATGTCCGGAGGGCCTCCTGCCTCTCTACGAATATAGGATGTCCCTTGTTCTGTCCACCTCTTCCACCAAGGCCTCTAGCATACCATCCGAGAACCTTGGTGCCCGCTCTCTCCCAGGCGCAGCCATTCTTCAATATCTTCCAGCACTTCCCAAAGGACTTCCTGCAGCCACAGTGCACCTCCCCTTTAAGAGGTGCAGGCTGCCTTTAAGTAGTGCTAGCCACTCCCGATATTGGGGCCCCCTGCTGGTGCGTGCAGCCAGCCAATCAACAGCACAGGTAGCGCTGGCTGCGCGCAGCTATCATCAAGCAGCACAAATGTTAGGTGCTGCCTGCATTGCAACCGACGGGCATGGGTTAATCACACACCACGATCCCAGTGCCCATTTTCAGGGGGCTATCCAATACAACCCCATGGTTTTGTAGTCGGACATCACTTTGTAGTATTTTTCTGGTCTTTTTTGTCATTTATTCCCTCTATCAGCATGATAGTGCATTAATAGAAGTAGTGACTTAAAAATCACCATGATTGTGTTTCTTTCGTAAATTTGAGCACGTAAAACAGAATTTAAAAACATCAGATCAAAAAGCCATTGTCTGCGGAATTGGATGCTATGGCTTTCGGTTTACAACAAGACTAAGTACAAAGAATAGTTGGAAATGGCTTTTAGCACAAAATCTAAATGCTTCCTCCTAGCATGGAATTTGACATATGGATTACTCACTGTCTGTCTAGAGTTACAGCTTCTGAAGATGGTTTTGTATAATGTGCCTTTTGTAGTCCTTCATGTATTCTGTTTTGACTTTGTACATCAATCACGATGTCCAGCACCAAGGTTATTTATTTCCACCTATATAATATTGCCTGCCTCTGCACACCTCACTCTCACCATGTCTGAACTCTTATCCATGCCCTTATCACCACCAGACTCAACATCTCCAACACTTTCCTCATCCGCCTCCCAAGCTCTAGGAAATCTTTTCTGCACCCTCTCTAAGACCTTCATATCCTTCCTAAAGTGTGGTGCCCAGAATTGGACACAATACTCCAGCTGTGGCCAAACCAGTGTTTTATAAAGGTTCAACATGACTTCCTTGCTTTTGCACTCTATGCCTCTATAAAGCCTAGGATCCCCGATGCTTTTTTAAGCACTTTCTCAACCTGCCTTGCCAACTTCAAAGATTTGTGCACATATACCCCGAGACTCTCTGTTCCTGCACCCCCTTTAGAATTGTACCATTTAGTTTATATTGCCTCTCCTCATTCTTCCTGCCAAAATGTATCACCTCGAACTTCTCAACATTAAATTTCATCTGCCATGTGTCCGCCCTTTCCACCAGCTTGCCTATGTCCTCTTGAAGTCTATTACTATCCCCCTCACAGTTTACTACACTTCCAAGTTTTGTGTCAACTGCAAATTTTGTAATTGTGCCCTGTACACCCAAGTCCAAGTCATTAATATATATCAAAAAAAGCAGCAGTCCTAGTACCGACTCCTGGGGAACACCACTGTACACCTTCCTCCAGTCCAAAAAACAACAGTTCACCACTACTCTCGGTATCCTGTCACTTAGCCAATTTCGTATCCATGGTGCCATTGCCCCTTTTATTCCATGGGCTTCAATTTTGCAGACAAAAACATTATTAGATGAATCTTAAAATAAAACCAATTGGTAAATGTGAGGTGGATCCAAACTACAAGAAAGATTTGGCTTATTAAATTGAAACATTTCCATATGTCAGCAACTGAACAGCATACAACCCAATGCAATCAAGCTCCTATCACCCATGAATGCTGAAGGCATATTGCAGTCAATTTGAGGCATCTGCAAACACAATTAAAAAGATAAGTGCGTTGCATTTCACTACTTCTGAAAACTACTTCCTGCACTCTAATTGCTTCTGTGCAGCCTATGATAAGTAGGAAATGAAGCTTTCTTGCATAACATGCTTGTAGCATTTGCTTTTCTTCTATCTCTGACTGCATTGCAAATTATTGATGCTGTCTCTACTTGGTGTATTTGGTATTGACCTTCGTTTTTGGGTTAATGAGGTTCTTAGGTAGGCAGCTGAGGTAACTTCAAGCATTCAGTTATGCTCCATTAGCTCTGACTCATTCTTATGCAAAAATTCTATGCTTTTCAGGAAATTAGAAAAATCAAGGGAGTGAAATTTCTCCGGTTGATAATTTAAATCCATTTTTGTAATCACAAAACTTTATTTTTGAACCAACATTATCAGCATGAACCTTTAATGATCGTACAAACCTTTTGGATTCATAAAAACGTGCAATTGTATTATCACACTTATGTTTTCACGGAAAGAACTAAAATAATAAACCCTAGTTATTTCTAAAGTGGATATTCATGGCAATTTCACAAAATTTAATTTTGACTTGTTGAAAGTGAAATGTGTATCATTTTTGCTTTGATGACATCAGATGTGACTGATGTGAGGATATGTTTCCGTGGGATTTATCTTATTGCATATTCTGCTATCAAATAGACAAAATGTTGCATCACATTTTTTTATAAAGACAATGTGCTTTTAAAATAAACCCACATTCATTTAGACTCACTACCTCACATGCCCACCCACTAATTGGGATATCTGGTTTACTTGAGTTTAATTTAGTGAAATTGATAGAACTGCCACTTAGAAGAGGTACAACAGACTTAATTTATACTATTTCATGCTGGTAGCTGTAGGGTGCAAAGTGGAGCCAGGACTCTCGAAACTGGAGTTCCCGCTCCTAAAACGCGCTGGAGATCCAGTGTGGCAATGGCAGCCAGTACGCAGAGAAAGATGAGGCGTACCATCCTCCACAAGGGTACATGTGGGCCCTACTGGTTAAAATCATCTGGATCTCATCCTGCTACTGGTGGGTGGGAAATTAACTCCCCAGCGCCATTTCCCAAATCCAGATTTTAATTTTTAAACAGTTGAAACAATAAATCAATTTGAAAATGAATTTTAAATCTTTCCCAGCTGGTTAGTTGCACCACCCAGAAACTTTTTAAACATGTTTGCCCCACACAGTTGTACTCAAATCAGTGCAAAACTGAAGTGGTCTCCCACTGCTTTCAAAATTTTTGATCAGGTCAAATTTATTCCCAAATTATACAATTCCTTTTCCCAAAGAGGTGTGATTTATATATGTCGAGAAAAGCTTGAGGTGTTTGTCACTTTGCCAACTGTGGTTGCTTTTAGTGACAAAAAAACTTGGATGAACATTATTCCAGTCACTCTCTGGGAAAGAAAAGCATTATAAACTTTGACTTACAATGATTCTGAGGAACTGGTGACGGAACATTTCAAAGCAGTGGAAAGCCTTTAACAAGGTGCCACAAAGGAAATTATTCGAGAAGATTAAGGGCTATCAAATTAGGGGGAGGATGGCAAACTGGATTAAAAATTGGTTAGATATGGAAGGCTAAAAGTATTTCAGTAAAAACAAAAGGTAAAAGTTTGAGAAGCGATGGTTATTCCCATATTATTATGAGTGCTGGAACAATGGAAAAGTTGACAAGCAAAAGATACTAACAGCAGAGATGAGTTGGTTGAAATGATTACTGGGAGTATCCAGGATGCAAAGAAGCAACAATGATAAGGACAACATGGCTTGGATTGGAAACAATGCTTATACAGAAGATCCAAGAAAGGTGACTGCACGTTTCATGAATGAAATCAGCTAGAATACCCCTCATGGCCCTGCATACAGAGGTACATAGAACAAGAAGCCAAGGAAGACCAAGGAAGCGCTGGATAGACAATGTCAAGAGTGGCGTGTCACAGAAAGGGATACAGATAACTGAAGAGGCTAGGCTAGTTCAGAAGCGACAACAGTGGAGTGAATTCATTTGGCCCCATCGTTGCCGATGAGCTGGCATATGGGAATTTAGCCGCAGCAGTATTTTCAATCTTTATTTATTTACATCCCATTCTACACAGTGCAAGAGCCTTGGCTAAATACAGTGGACGCTAAATTGGGCTGTGTAGTGCCCATTGTTTCGGCACTACACGGCCTCCCGAAGTGCCAAGATGGCGTCTTGTCTGCGCACGCACGTTTCAAGCATGCCATGCGCCAGACGCTATCTTGGTATAGGAGTTAGCGGAGGCGCAGCTAATGAACGTCGGAAGCATGTAAAGTAAGGAGAAAATGGATACAATCAGTGTGCAATGCTGATTTAAAGTTATAAACACCATTTTAGGACTTAACGCTCAACTCAACGCACAGTCTTAACCCCGACCATCTGAACGTGTCTTAGAGTGCCCTAGAGGACCCCCCCACTGGCACTATTTAAAGGGACAATGCAGGATTTACAGGTTAGTGGCTGGATTTTTGCTTCTGGCTGCCGAGACATTTCTAACTGTTTTTGGAGGTCTCCTATGCTTGACTACTAGGACTAAGGCCCATAGCCTAACACTTAGAGCTAGGACGTGCAGGAGTGAAGTTAGGAAATGCTTCTACATGCAAAGGTTGGGAGAAGTTTGGAAAACTCTTCTGCAGACGGCAGTTGATGCTAGCTCAATTGTGAATTCTAAATCTGAGATTGATAGATTTCTGTGAACCAAGGATTTTTTTTTATTCATTCATGGGATGTGGGCATTGCTGGCGAGGCCAGCATTTATTGCCCATCCCTAATTGCCCTTGAGAAGGTGGTGGTGAGCCGCTTTCTTCTACCGCTGCAGTCCGTGTGGTGAAGGTTCTCCCACAGTGCTGTTAGGTAGGGAGTTCCAGAATTTTGACCCAGCGACGATGAAGGAACGGTGATATATTTCCAAGTCGGGATGGTGTGTGACTTGGAGGAGAACGTGCGGGTAGTGTTGTTCCCATGTGCCTGCTGCCCTTGTCCTTCTAGATGGTAGAGGTCGTGGGTTTGGGAGGTGCTGTCGAAGAAGGCTTGGCGAGTTGCTGCAGTGCTGTGGATGGTACACACTGCAGCCACAGTGTGCTGGTGATGAAGGGAGTGAATGTTTAGGGTGGTGGATGGGGTGCCAATCAAGTGGGCTGCTTTGTCCTGGATGGTGTCAAGCTTCTTGAGTGTTGTTGGAGCTGCACTCATCCAAGCAAGTGGAGAGTATTCCATCACACTCCTGACTTGTGCCTTGTAGATGGTATTAAGGGATATGGGGCTAAGGCAGGTATATGGAGTTAGGTCACAGGTCAACCATGATCTGAATGCCACTGCCACTTGCTGCCTCCTGATATGCGCTACCTTCTCCTGCAAGAAAGCGGGATGTGTGTCTGGGTGATGTGCCTGTCATGGTTGAATAGCTGCCAGTGTGTGTGGCCTGTGAGTTGCGGGTGGGCGGCTTGCAACAGTGGTAATGTGTAAGGGTAAGAGGAAGCATCTGATTGGAAGAGTTGAGTACTGATGGAAAGAGTTTGTTGGTATGTGGGTGATGGGGGGTGTAGTGCTTGGAGCTGCGGATGCGACTAGTGGTGTAGTTGGTAGGAGATGCCATTTGACAGTTGACCTCACTCACCTTGACCACTCATGTCAAAGCATTGAACTTCTTCCTGAACTGCATCCATCTTCATGATGCTGTGCGCCTGGCATTGACTTCGTCCCCTTCTGCCTCCCACTGCCTTTAGAGTGTATGTCTGGAGAGCCTCTTGCCCTCCATCACCCCCCCACCAATATAGGATCTCCCTTCTTCTGTCCACCTCTTGCACCAAGGTCCCTGGACGGAGATCAGACATCGCACATGTAAAACATGTGCGATGTCTGACCTCCGTTCAGACTTCGTGCAGGCAGCAGCCTGTTATTTTCAGCAAATAACAGGTACCAGCTACCTTTAAGAGATTTTTAAGACACAGCCTGCCTTTAATAGATTGGAACTCCCCCTGCTGATGGAAAGTGAAAATTGCATGGAATCCTCGTTCAACGCTGATTTCCAACACAGATTGCAGGTAAGTCCTCAGGCCTGACGAAAGTCTCATTCTGTCTGTGAAGGGGCCATTGGGTGCGGGGTAATAGCAGATCGTGCTACCCCTGCCCAAAAACAGGCCCTATCCAATTTTTTCCTCCATTGTTGCTGTAAGAATGCAAAGCAGGGAATTTATTCTATAATGTGAATTTTTACCAATAAAGTGTAAAGGAGACAATGAAGAATAGAAAGAGGAGCAGGAGGATGTAACAGCACAATAGCTTCAAGTTTCATCAGGAATTTGGGGATTGCATGCCAAAAATTCTTCTTTGTAAACAGAGTGGATGGTTTAGAAATGAGAAACCACTGTAGAACTTAAAATTAGCCACAATTTTTTGTGCTTTTCAAAACTGCAGCACTCATATAATCATTATAAAATCTTAGTGGATTTCTACCTATATCTTTGATTGCACTGAGTAAATGGCATCGTCATGGTAACTGCTTAGAACAAGCCAAGATATTAGCATAATGACGGTATTACCTTAGGTTGTTTTAAGATGTCACCATAATAAATGCTTTATCCATAACCTCCTACAGGAGATTGCAAAACGCCTTCAAATCATTTCCCAGTGTGGATCGATGACTGTTCATGCTGTTGCTATGCCACACACACATATTACTTTGTGCTAATATTGTAAGAATATTGTTTAAACTGTCAGGAGGATAGTTTGTCAAAGCTGTAAGCATGCATGATAGTTTTTTGCTCATCAGCCAATGGGTTAAGTCACTAGTTTCATTTTTCTTCCAGCCGTAGATAGACCACACAAAGAGAACTGACGAGAGGAGTGAGGATAAGAAAAGTGCTTTTACAATATTATCAGATTACAAGGAATCAAATCAAAACAGTCTCCAAGAAATATGTTTAACAAATCTTTTTCACTGTGAACACATAATCCATGACATAAATCCTGTCAATGTGTTGCTTCATTTATTCACAACATCATCATGATGCATATTATGCACAGCTCTCCTTTCTACCCAAAAAAAGGTTGGCCAAATGTCTTATTGGTATGTTTGCTTCTTCAAATACAGATAGCACCAAAGGCAAGGGTGATTTCCATGCACTCTGCTGCCTTTCTACTGCTTTAATGCCTCAGTGGATAAATGCACCATGTGATACTGAAACATATAGGTCAGAAAGGCCCCAAGTTCAATCACTGCTCTATGCTGAGTTAGCTGATCTCAACCAGCAGCAGTGGGGATGCCACATCTGACTTAAATAACCTTGGAGAAAGAAGTAAAAAAAAATGTTTTCCGCTTCTGACTATTATCCATTGGATCACTGGAAAGTTAAAGAATCTGCATGTTGGGTGAGGACAGGATCTGACTTGGCTGTGATACCCACCACAGTTGAATAGTTTTTTGATACCCACTGTCTCAGCTCACAGGTGAAAAATGACCACTTGACTGAGGTAGTAGGCTATGATCAGTAGTAGATCAGAACCTCAGCAAGCGTCACTGCCTTCAAGACATGAGGGGAGAAAAAGAAAAAATGAAGGTTATTACTGTATATTCCTGGTGGAGAGACTGCAATAAAATAATCAAAACAGGCTGGAAATCAATTTTTTTTTAACATACATGTTTCAAATATTTATTTTCTGCGTTGTAAAGTCTATGCCTATTATTTTACAGAGAGCTTAAGGCTAGACAATTAAGTTTACCATTATACAGAGATATATAGACACAGGATTAACACATGTCCAGCAACAGCTGTGTACCTCAAATCACAGATTCACAAGCAGCAGAGAGCTCTTGGATATGTGCATTTAAATATCTTGAGAACATGGTGGGAAAATAGACTTTCTTAGAACATTTTTAAAAACTTTGCTTCATTTCACTCTCAGGAATCCAACACAAGCTATGAACAATTATTAACTCAGGTTTGATGTCACACTCAGATTATGCTTCATGTGCTTTCAGGCCAAAGGAGTGTAATGGCATATTCACACGGCACAAGTTTAATGTCAATCAAGTGCCAAAACTGCTTCATGTTGACGCTGAACTTGGAGTGTAAATTCAGTGTCAAGGCCTGAATTTGATTCTATTGAAGTCAATCGAAATAGAAATCGGGAAATGTGTAAAACAAAATGGCGATTCGCTATCACTTAATTTACACTGTTGTACAAAGATTTACTCCTAAGGGTGGAACTTACAATTGCAGTGGAGGCATAAAATCGGCCGCCCGTTTTCATTCTGCCTGATTTTCCTTTCCATTGACTTATGTGAGGTGTATAACGGGTGGCTGATCCGCTACTGCCCGTTTTACGGCCCCGCTGAAGTTGAAAGTTCCACCCATAATTGGAAGCGGTACACTTACTGCTCTGCAGCCCTTCTAACACCACTAATTTCAGCATTTGCAGAGATATAGTTTGATTCCTAACTACTGGATTGCAACGGGATCTTGATAAATTGGGCCAGTGGGCCGATGAATGGCAGATGGAGTTTAATTTAGATAAATGTGAGGTGATGCATTTTGGTAGATCGAATCGGGCCAGGACCTACTCCGTTAATGGTAGGGCGTTGGGGAGAGTTATAGAACAAAGAGATCTAGGAGTACAGGTTCATAGCTCCTTGAAAGTGGAGTCACAGGTGGATAGGGTGGTGAAGAAGTCATTCAGCGTGCTTGGTTTCATTGGTCAGAACATTGAATACAGGAGTTGGGATGTCTTGTTGAAGTTGTACAAGACATTAGTAAGGCCACACTTGGAATACTGTGTACAGTCTGGTCACCCTATTATAGAAAGGATATTATTAAACTAGGAAGAGTGTAGAAAAGATTTACTAGGTTGCTACCGGGACTTGATGGTTTGACTTATAGGGAAAGGTTGGATAGACTGAGACTTTTTTCCCTGGAGAGTAGGAGGTTAAGGGGTGATCTTACAGAAGTCCATAAAATAATGAGGGGCATAGATAAGGGAGATAGTCAAAATCTTTTCCCAAAGGTAGGGGAGTCTATAAGGAGGGGGCATAGATTAAAGGTGAGAGGGGAGAGATACAAAAGGGTCCAGAGGGGCAATTTTTTCACTCAAAGGGTGGTGAGTGTCTGGAACGAGCTGCCAGAGGCAGTAGTAGAGGCGGGTACAATTTTGTCTTTTAAAAAGCATTTGGACAGTTACATGGGTAAGATGGGTATAGAGGGATATGGGCCAAGTGCAGGCAATTGGGACTAGCTTAGTGGTATAAACTGGGCGACATGGACACGTTGGGCCGAAGGGCCTGTTTCCATGTTATAAACTTCTATGATTCTACTATTCAGTAAGTACTTCCTTTATTGTATTTGTGCTTTACTGTCATTTTATGCTCGTTCTTTTATTTCTGACCATCTTATTCACTGTGACATTGCTCACAAGTAGTCTGGAGCATAGATGTAATGTGTAGCTACATAGCATAGAGCTGTCCAACAACACCTTTTGTGCTTTGGAAGTGGACATTCATTCAAGGTTAGGAAAACCAGCAGGAAATGACTGGATTTCTTTGTCTTTTTTTATACTTTTGACACTTCAAAATGTGAGGCCTGAAATGTGCCAGATTTTTATATCAATAGGAGACACTCCAATATCAGCAATAGCACACAAGTCTTTTTTTATATAAAATTAAGGCACTCTAGAGGTAAGAGGGGCAGGAGTTAATTTTATGAGTTTGTGCTACCAGCAGGCAAGACTCCCTGCCAGCAGCACAAAGTCTGAAAATTGGCCCTAGGATACCATGACAGAGTGTGTGCTGGATTTAAAACATGCACAAGAGATAAATGGGGTTATTTTCCTGAGCCTACACCCAGGTCCACCATTAATGGAAGAAAAACCAGGTTGGTTCCTTTACAGGCATGTGCTCCAAACTGGCTGATTTTCTGACATTCGCTGTGCCCAAGTGTTCCAGGGTGTCTGGGTGCAGACCAGGAAAATCTCCCCTAATTATTTCTTGCTTATCTGACAGTAGGCTATTTTTCAAATAGATTTACGAATTTCATCAGATCATTTAAACAGCCTGAAACAACCTTGTTAACTAAACATCAGTTGCAAATTTGTTGCAATATGGGGACTAACACTATTGTGCTAGTTTAGGCAAATGCATTCCTCAGTTGTTTTAAAAACAAATCCACTCCTTCTTTTCACCCGGAGGCAGTGAATGTGGTTCCACTGGCTTTGCAGATACTAAGGGCACGATTTTAAAAGGAAAGTACGGGTGTGTTGGGGACAGGGGGGCAAAGAAAATCGGCATTTTCTGGAGCGGGCAGAAATCCCGGCTCCAACCCGCTGAAGAACGCGCACCACCCAGTGTCATCTGGGTGCGCGCGCAGTTCCCGAACCTGGAAGTCCCACCGGACGATATTTAAAGCAGTAAATCAAGTACTTACTCATGAACATAAATCCAATTAAGAATGAAGGCAAGCGATTTCAACGATGCCTCAACGTGTTTCCCGTGCTGTGTGAAGCACGGCATGGGAAAGGAGTCGGGTTTCAGCCAGCGGCCATTTGGACATTTAAATCCCTGTTTGACAGATGGGGATAAAAAGTGAGTTATTGCAGCAGGGCACTCAGTTCTCTCAGACAAACTTTTGGCTGGGAGATCTTTGGGCGCTAAATTGGGCCTTGTAGCGCCCGTTGTTTCAGCGCTACGCGGCCACCCGAAGTACCAAGATGGCTTCATGGCTGCGCACGCATGTTTCCAGCGTGACATGCGCCGTACGCCATCTTGGTATAGGAGTTAGCGCAGGCGCAGATAACGAACGATGGAAGCATGTAAAGTGAGGAGAAAATGGATACAATCAGTGTGCAGTGCTGATTTAAAGTGATAGACACCATTTTGGGACTTAACGCTCAACTCAACGCACAGTCTTAACCCCGACCATCTGAACGTGTCGCAGAGTGCCTGGAGGACCCCCCCACCAGCGCTATTTAAAGGGACCATGCAGGATTTACAGGTTAGTGGCTGGATTATTGCTTCTGGCTCCCGAGACATTTGTAACTGTTTTTGGAGGTCTCCAAGACTTGAATACTAGGACTAGGGGACATAGCCTTACATTTAGAGTCGGGACATGCAGGAGTGAAGTTAGAAAATGCTTCTACACTCAAAGGGTGGGAGAAATTTGGAACACTCCTCTGCAAACGGCAGTTGATGCTAGCTCAATCTGAGATTGATAGATTTCTGTGAACCAAGAGCATTAAGGGATATGGGGCTAAGGCAGATATATGGAATTAGGTCACAGGCCCACCATGATCTCATTGAATGGCAGAATAGGCTCAAGGGGCTAAATGCCACTGCAACTTGCTGCCTCCTGTAATGCGTCACCGTCCCCTGCAAGAAAGCGGGACGTGTGTCTGGGTGATGTGCCACACACACTGGCAGCTATTCATGGTTGAATGGCTGCCAGTGTGTGTAGCCTGTGAGTTGTGGGTGGGCAGCTTGAAACAGTGGTAATGTGTAAGGGTGAGAGGAAGCATCTGATTGGAAGAGTTGAGTACTGATGAAAAGTGTTTGTTGGTATGTGGGTGATGGGGAGTGTAGTGCAGGATGCAGTTGGTAGGAGACGCCACTTGGCAGTTGACCTCACTCGCCTTGACCACTCATGTCAAAGCATTGAACTTCTTCCTGAACTTCATCCAAGTTCATGATGCTGTGCCCCTGGCACATCCCCCGCTGCCTCCCACTGCCTTTTGGTAAATGTTTGGAGGGCCTCTTGCCCCGCCCCCTTGCGGATATAGGATGCCCCTCCTTCTGTCCACCTCTTGCACCAAGGCCTCTAGTGCATCAGCAGAGAACCTTGGTGCACGCACTCTCGCAGGCCTGGTACAAACTCAGATCGGCAGATTGGTGAGGCCTGGCGTGCATGAGGATGTGGGCTTTAGTAGTGCGCAACCTTTATTCAATGTTTTAACATATCTCCTCAGTGTGTAAACATAGGGACGGGACCTGCATCTGTGTTTTACGTGTGCGATGTCTGATCTCTGTTCAGACTCTGTGCAGACAGCAGACTTTATTTTCAGCAAACAGGTACCAGCTACCTTTAAGAGATTTTTAAGAGACAGCCTGCCTTTAAGAGTTTGGAGCTCCCCCTGCTGATGGAAACTGCAAGTTGCATGGAATCCTCGTTCAATGCTAATTTCCAACACAGATTGCAGGTAAGTCCTCAGGCCTGACGAAAGTCTCGTCCTGCCTGCGCAGGGGCCATTGGGCGTGGGGTAATAGCGGATTGCGCTATGCCCGCCCAAAAACAGGCCCTATCCTACTTTCTCCCACTTTGTGTTCAAACTGAAAATTCTTGGTTCACAATCAGAATTGTTCTGTTTCCACATATTTACCAACTTTTCGGCCGCCCTCAAACTGATACCATCGGGATGGGATGACTCCATTCACCAGTACATCTGAGGACAAGGAACATCACCATCCTCACCAGGCATGGCGTGCACTTCCACCACTTGTAGCTCCACAACACAGTTCTGCGCCACAGGCACCTGCACAAGAGCACAGAGGGGAACAACAGAGGGACCAACATCGCAGGAGGTACTACCCTTGTGAGAGGGTCTACAGACCGAGGCTCAGCTTCCTGGACCTCTCTGAGGAGCAGTGCATATGGAGGCTGAGAGTGAGTCGCCAGGTGATCGCAGACATCTGCAGCCTCCTTCATTCTGAGCTGCTCCTGGTGGGACCTGGCGGTATCTCATTACCCATCGCAGTTAAAGTGACCACTGCCCTCAACTTCTTCGCCTCTGGATCATTCCAGAGTGCCATCAATGACATCGCCGGGGTCTCTCAATCGTCTGCCCACAAGTGCATAAGGAGGTCACCGACGGCTTGTTTCACAGGGCCTCGCAATACGTCAACTTCCCCATGGACGACCTCAGCCAGACGGTGAGGGCAGTGGGATTCCACTCTGTGGCTGGTTTCCCACGTGTACAGGGTGCAATCGATTGCACGCATATAGCAATCTGAGCACCTCCACATGAGCTAGGACTGTTCATCAACAGAAAGGGGTATCACTCCATCAACACTCAGCTCGTTTGTGACCACCGCAAAAAATTCCTTCACATGTGTGTGAGATTCCCTGGCAGCTGCCATAATTCATTCATTCTGAGGGAATCCAATATCCCAGGCCTCTTCCATGCATCAAACACCCATAAGGGCTGGCTCCTCGGGGACACGGGATACCCCCTGCACACGTGGCTCATGACACCTCTGAGGAACCCCATCAGTGAGCAACAGCGTCGATACAATGACAGCCACATCGCCACCAGGTCTGTAATTGAACATGCGATAGGGCTGCTGAAGATGCGATTTCGGTGCCTCGATTGTTCTGGGGGAGCACTTCAATATGCACCAGTGAGAGTGGGTCGCATTATAGTAGTGTGTTGTGTCCGGCACAACATGGCGCAACAGAGAGGGGTACTGGTTGATGAGGCCCCATGCCCTCATCCACCATCCACATCTGCAATGGACATTGAGGAGGAGCAGCAGCAACAGGAAGAGGAGGAGGAGGAGGAGGATGAACCCATCGGCAGAGCAGCAGCTCACCTGGTTGCTCGTGAGGCCGGGGAGTCACTCATATGTGAACGCTTCTCATAAGGAGATCACAAAGTGAGAACAGTCCAGTCCTCACACTACCTGGAAACAGCAGCGCCAACACCAGCCCCAGCAACCCCCCTGCACAAAACAGTCCTGCAACTACACATACACCCACTGTAAAGTTATCCTCTGCATCAAGTCTCGCCGTTCATGATGAAACACATGAACGGGCGCTTTAACAAAAGGCAGTCGAGAATGGGCAAGACGTGGCAGTAGTGGTGGGAATGATAACATTTAATGTGACTTTATCAAAAACCAAATATAAATGAAAAACATGACAGTCTATCAAACACCCTTGTGCTTACCCTTCGTGATCACTAAACCTTAGCATTTCTCTTCCTACTACTTTTACGTGGTGCTTCCCCTGTGGCTGCAGCAGAGGTAGTGGCAGGTTGCTCTTGTTCATGCCCTGACTGCTTAGATGCTTTGGGCCTACGCCCTCTGGGTTTTGGCGCCCATGAGGGCCCCTCCAAATACTGCTCCACCTGCACCTGTGCAGGGGCAGACTCGGCCACCTGGAGAGGAAGTAGCATTGCAGGTACTGGTTGAGAGGGGGGCAACGGGTGAGGCGTGGGAGTGCTTTGAGTGGCGTCTCCACTTCCATGTCCCCTTTCGCCATCATCCCTCTCCTGGGCCAGGCCCACATCATTCTTGCCACCCTGCTGGAGAACAATTTGGAGGACATGTGTGATGCCTTGTAAGCCCAGTTGTAAAGTTTCTGTCTGCCTGTTTAAGGTAGCAGAATGTTGTTCACCCTAAGTCCGAACGGCCGTTTCAGGGCCTGAATGGACTCATTTGTGAGCCGTGCTTGAAGCTCAGTGGAGGCTAGCCTTCTTTCCATCGCAGACATTCCCGCACTTACCTGCGACATTACCTCAGAGATTCTCTCATGTACCTGTGCCACCATTCCACTAATGCAGGAGGTGGTCTCCTCCATCCTCTGCGCTATTGTGGAGAGTGCGTGTGGCACCTGTTCCAGTACCTCGCAAATGTGCTGCTGTCCCTCGATCATTTCCCTTTTAAAGGATGGCCCCCAGGGTTCAGCTTCTGCGTCCAGCTGAGCAGAGCCTGGAGAGGAGTGTGCCCACTGATGCGGACTCTCCACAGCTGCCCCTGCCACCAATGTCTGCTCGTGCTCACTTGTGTGTGGTGACTCACCAGGTGCCAACCCAACTAACTGACTACTAGGACCCACTGAGGTGTGAGTAACTGCGCTGGTGGATGGCTCATTAAGATGTGATGGTGCGCCCTCAGGTCCTCTGAGGAATCACCCTCTCCTGTCACTGCAGTCGTTGAATGGCCTGTAAGAGAACAGAAGGCAATATTAAGCATCATCACAGATGTGTCATGTTGCGATGAGCATACTGAGGTGTTCAACATGCCAATCATTGTTAACATCAATTCATGTGTGTGTTGAATGTTAAAGTTGCATCACCAGACATTTGTGGGGTGCCAGTCTCGGCATCCCCGACGGACAGGCACTCAAGGGTGCGGCCGATCTCCAGGGCCTCGTCCTCCGTCTCTGTGAGGACCACTATTAGTTGTGACCCCCCTCCAGCCCTCGCCCTCTCTCGAGCATTTTGAGCTCTCTTCTAGATGGGGAGAAAGTACAGGCGTGTGAGTGAGTGAGGGTGAAGTGGCCAACTGATGAATGCATTGCTTTGGGTGAGGCTGACCATGAAAGAGATGTATCGGAGGGTGAGTATGAGACAGAGACATCATATTGAATCAGGATTGGGGTGAGTGGTAGTGGTGGGGTGACTAATGGGGAGGTGAGGAAGTGCTCAGAAAGTGAAGGTAAGTTGAGGATGAGCCTTAAGTAGGTGTGAGGAGTGATGTGATGGAGTAGTGTTGGCAGTGCAGTTTTGGGGTGGGGTGGGGGGGGGCGGTGATATGCAACATGGAATGCAGGAGAATCATTCAGTGTACTCACTTTTGCTGACCTAGTTAGGTCATTGAAACGCTTCCTGCACTCAGCCTAAGTGCGGGAGAGGTTGCTCCTGCTCGTGACCTCCTCTGCCACCTCGAGCCAGGCCTTCTTGGTGGCAGTGGCAGGGCACTTCTTCCTGTTGGCCGGGTAAAATAGTTCCCTCCTCCTCCTCACACCGGTCAGCAGCACCTCAAGTGAGACGTCGCTGAATCTTGGAGCTGCCTTGCCCTTGACCTGCTCCATTGTGTCTTCTTGCTCTTTGCTTTAGCAAAATCCATTGGAGCAATGGCCCTTTAAATCTAGACGCTCCAGCTGACAGCAGGTCATGGGGGTGCGCAGTCCGCCGGCTGCATAGCTATCAGACACCAACCCGGAAACAAGGTTAATGGCCACCAATTAAGTTGCGATCGCATGGGGAACGGTAAGCTTTTATTATTCGGGTTACCCGTACGCCCGTTCATCCCCACACTGCCATCCTGCCGCCATTTTAAAAACGTGCCCCAAAAATCTATCGATTATAGTCTTGAATATATTCAACGACTGAGCATCCACAACCCTCTGGGGTCGGGAATTCCAAAGATTTCAGGATCACTCTACACGTGAAGAGTGACAATCTTTTGTAAGGAGGTGACAAGATTCTGTGTGCACATGGAGAATGATATCAATACTGTGGAATAGAACAGTCTTTGCATCTTGGAAACCCACTGTCAGCTTCAAGTCTATTGCAAGCCAAGAATAGCATAAAGCAAATGCAGATTAGATCTCACTCTAACCCATCAATTGATCCTGCACCCCATTACCTATTAGTATTAATTTTCCATTTCACCTACCAGTCCTCCCTTTTGCTTCACTGAATAAGTCTGCCATTATGTGCTGTATCGTGGACAATCTTTGTATTTTGGACTGGTACATCCAAGGATAACAGGCTGGGACTGCCCAATTTCATTTTATGGACAACCCTGACAAGAACAGAGAATAAAATTATTGAATTAAAATTCTTCCATCTGCATTGAATTAAGGCCAACACTTCAATCCAACATCCTGAGACAGGATTGTATTTCATCAGGTTTCTTTGTCAACTTCAGAATCTGCTTTAACAAACATTTTTCTGGCTCCTGCCAAACACAGTTGTATGATGTACGTATAATTCAATGTAACAAAACTATTTGGACTAAATGGAAGGATATGTTTATCTCTGGCATGGAACTTCTGGGGAGGTGGTCCACGGCATTAGGTCTGCTCCATGAAACATAATCTGAGAATTATCGGAGACTTGTTGACGCATAGCTGCTTCAAAGTCATAATCCACCATGATTGTAACATAAATCATTTCTCTCACCCATGTAGGGGTACAAATTTCCACTCTGCATTCCTGTTGCACACTGGCGTCATACATCATAAAATTGCACAACCCCAGCCTATGATTTTCCATCCACTTAAAATTAATGGACAAAAAAAACATGGGCTAGCAGTGTGCAGTTTTGCAAGATACACTCCCATCATGCTTCAGGAATGCAAAAGCAGAATTTTAAGCCCGTTGTGATAATGAGCTAAAGGCTAGATTTTTTGCCTATTCATAATCAATGGAAAAAACTCTAGCCCTCAAAAACTATGTAAATAGTGGGAATGATTCATGGGATTCATTCTAAAGGATACATATGGATTACGCTTTGTTCCAATAACCTTCTTTAGATTGCATTGAAACTTGAATTCTCACTGCAGTTGTTACATGCAGCAATATCTGGCTTAAAAAGGAAACAAATCCTGTAGAAAATATCCCTGAAAGTTGATCTTCAAGGTGGAAAGATATTTATAAGTAAGGATCTTTAAGGCTTAATAGTTCCTAACCTATTTATCGGTGTATAAAAATGACATAACTTGCATTGGGCACAGCTTTGGGGTTTAGATTTTTGCAACATACAAATATTTTGGACACCCTGACAAAAGAGTATGAAAAACTAAATGAGAAATGCAAAGCTGGCATTCACAGTGACTTGCCCTGCTTCAGGTGGCATGTCACCTAAGTGGTGGCATTTCCAATGAGGGCCAGTAGGCAAAGCGACATACAGTATGGAAAATGCACTTTGTCCAAGCTGCCTTTGAAAGTTTGAGAGTGCAGCTATCACCTTTTTTAATATCCCAGAAGCAGCACTGACCTCTATCCATGTTTCTGAACTGACACTTTCAATCAGAGGGACTGGAACCCTCACTGAAGCAGTCAGAGGACATATGTATGAGTGAATCTTTTCTTCCCTACCTCCTGACAGAACGTATTCAGGTTTAGACAGGAATTTTCATAGATATTTACAGGCTCATCATTTTATATTACAGAATCTGTCACTGTATTACAGCACATACCCAGTACCGCTGTCGTGTTTTTAATTAATAACCAAGCAGAAACTAAACATATTCTAGACAATTTGGCTTATTTCCTATGAAAGCAATATAAGACGACTCAGGAAAAATAACTTTTGTTGGCCTGCGGCTACTGATTTTGGACATCTACTCACTTTATTTCTTCAAGAGATCAAAAGGGATACAGTTTATTGATTGCATTGTTACTGCAATACTGTGATCAGTAAAATTACCTCTCGGAGTCGGGAGCAGTATTAGAGAGTTGGTGATGAGTGGGGTAACCTTTTGCAAGTAATTATTAATTTGATTGTGCCTTATTCTCCCTGGGGAGAATTGTTTTGGATTTAGTTCATCAGTTCTCAGAGATTGTAGTTACATAACAACTAACCCATTATATTCATAGCTTTAAGTGATAAGTACAAGGAATGTAAATTATAAAAATTGGTCCAGATTGTGAGTTTTGGTGCCAGGAATGCACTTTCCTATGTCCTGCCTTCAGTATCTTTCTGTTATCAAACTGCTTTGCAATGTATTGGACATAGAAAAGATAACTTTTGTCACACTTCATCTTACATATGGGGCAACGGTGATGTTTCTTCATGTACTGAAGGAAATTTTTCCTTAAATATACCTCTTTCAGATTGTGAAGAGGTTGTTGTGTAACTTACATGACTATGCAATGATACTAATAATGCCATTAATATTGATGCTTCACTGTGTGTTTTTACTGTGTCAGTAAATTACTGTACCAGTATTGGCAGAGCCTTCAGCCATCTTGCCCCACATTGTGGAACTCCCTCCATAAACTGCTTTGTTTTGCTCTATTTCTCCCCTCTTTAAAAATTACCTCTCCAATAGCACCTTCAATCACCATCCCTAACCCCTGTCTTCTGCCTGTTGAGACTGACTTGCGACTGTGAAGCAGCTTGGAATGTTTTACGACATGAAGTTGTTGTTTTTGCATTTTATGGACATTGAATCTTGTTTTCCGAGCCTGAGCAAGGATGTTCAGAGAAAGGGATAGTGAAAGATACCATGACAAGGAATTATCAATGAGTCATTATGCTCAATGTAAATATTGTAGGGGCTCTTTTTGTGCCCCCATGTCTGAGGCTGAAGCTGATGTTTTTTGATCTCAGTTTTCAGTACAGGCAGTGTGGACCAACTTTCCAACAGCTGATTTTAGTAAGGACCGTGGGACTGAAGATCTTTCCAACCCTCCACCCACACCTTTCACCCACCACTAGCTCTCACTCTCAGCGGACAGCTTGTCACCACCAGTTTTAATCCATCAGGGACACTACCATCAGCCTAAGTGCTGCACTGGAGTATCCTGTTGTCATAAAAAGTAAAGTAATTAATTTATTGACTAAGTAGAACACATAATTGCTAATGAATTGTGTGTAATTGCTATCAGGACATTTTGTGGGGGGTAAGGTTGATTTACATGTGGAGATGGCTGTTGGCAAGCATGGGGGCTCAAGAGGACAAGACCCCTAAAATCTCTATAGAAAAGGAACTGATGGTAAATCAAGATAAAATCTCCCTTTCTGGATGTTGCCAATTCAAGATGTGATGTTTATGCTGCATTACCTTTGTAGTCATGTAGTGCCCTACTTTAGTCACTTTAAATAATGCATATACATCTTTTCTGTAACATTAAATTATGTGACTCGTTACTGTACAGGATTGATTGACTGTTTTTTCTTGAAATTATCTTTGTTGAAAAGGCAAGCAGCGCATTATACTTAGCTCAGTCTTTTATTTTCAGTGTTAAAACCAATTTCTATTTGCATTCCCACTTATTGGATCATAGAATCATAGAATCGTACAGCACATAAGGAGGCCATTCGGCCCAGTGTGCCTGTGCTGGCGCTGGCGCTTTGGAAGAGCTATCCAATTAGTCCCACTTCCCTGCTCTCTCCCCATAGCCCTGCAAAATTTTTATTTTCAAATATTTATCCAATTCCCTTTCTCCCTTTGAATAAAACAATGAATCTGCAGTGCTCACTTAAGTTTTCTAACCTCTACAATCAGCAAGAGGAGCACAGAAATATAACAGTTTAAAAATATAGAATTTTATATGAACATGAGCAAATGCAATGGGATTCAGCTCAACAAATGAATGCATACAAGAAGGCACCCTGTTACATAAATGTGTTTCTCAAACCTTTGCTTGTGAAATAGTAATATGTATCAAAAAATGCAATGTAACAAAATGCAGCATTGCAGGAATATCTTTGTATTGCTTGTGGTGATCATTACTGCAATTAGATTGATTCTGTTCTCTGTCTGGCTCTTTATCCTCCTGGGACTGTGAAAGTTCCCATTTAAAAGCATTGTGAAAGTTCCCATTTAAAAGCATTGGATTTCTCGTAGAATGCAAATTCAGCTTTCATTTTCAAGTGTTTCAGGTAAAATGTTTGTGATCAATATATAAACAGCAGTGTTTTTAACAGTTTACTTCAAGCTTGCGTATAAATTATTAGTGAGTTGGAAATGTTCAGCAGAGTAACAAAAACTGTCACAGGGAAATGTATTGCATATACGATTGCAACAACAACTAGCATTTGTACAGTGCCTTTACCATTGAAAAACATTCCAATGCACTTCACAGAGGCATAATGAGGAATAAATGGATTCTGAGCCAAAGAAGGAAATATTAGGAGCAGTGACCAAAAGCTTGGTCAAAGGGGTGAGTTTTAAGGAAGGTTTAAAAAGAGGAGATGGAGATGAAGAGACAAAGGGACTTAGGCAGGGAATTCCAGAGAATGGAGCATCGGTTGCCAAAGGCATGATTGCCTGTGGTGGAGCAAAAGGAGGGGGTGATGCAAAAGTGGCCAGAGCTGGAGGAACAGACAGATTGTAGTCGGTGGGGGGAGGTTGTAGTCCTGGAGGAGGTTGCAGATTTAGGGAAAGATGGAGCTGCGAAGGGATTTAAACACAATGTGGAGGATTTTAAATCGAGAGACCAGGAGCCAATGTAGGCCGGCAAGGTGATAGGTAAATAGGACTTGGTGAGAGATAGGATAAGGGCAGCAGAGTTTTGGATGAAATAAGATTTACAGAGGGTGGAGGATGGGAGGCGAAGAAAAGAAAGGAGGGGAAGGTGGAACAGGGTCATGTGCTTGAAGGAGAAGAACGTATCAAAGAAGTAGGGGAAGAGAGTGAGGTGTGATTTAGTGAGAAGGGCCACGCTACCACTGGAGCAGTTTGGATAGGGCAGATGATGAATGCATAGCCTGTCGTGGAAGCTTCAGTAAGAGGCAAGGTGTCGCCACCCATGAACTGTGCAATTTAAGTGACATTTGGAAATACGCAATTGTAAGTCTGAACAATATTTGCCATTGTATTCCCTCTATAACTAGTTTGTCTGTGTTTTTGATCTAATACTAGTGGATGTAGGTAATGTGTGTAATGGTGGACAGTGAATGGATAGCAGGGAACTGAAGTGTTGTTATAAGGGAGCAGCGTATCACACTAGCCCCTAGTGAGATTACAAGGAGAAGAAGAAGCCAAGATCATACACAACAAGCACTGAAAAATCAGAGTGTATTGTCAACACATGGAGGCTATGTTATAGTTAAATACTTTTCTTTCAACTGCATCGCAAGAAATTGTTCTAAAATTGTATTTTTTTCAGTCTGCCGTATTGGATAATGAATAGCTCAGGCAAGGTAATGCAGGGAAATCATGCCGAAATTAATGTTTCGTGCTGTTGTGTAGTGTGATTAAAAATTAAATGACATAGCTTACTTGGGTAAAAGCAGTACAGATCTTCAGACTGGTTCACAACTGGAGTTATTGTATCTATAATATATTAAAAATCTTACACCTACAGAACCTTATTTTCTGTTGTAATGTTTGTCGCATTTTTTGAGTCAACTTTTTCTATTATAGATTCCTGTGTCCACATTTGTAATGGAATCTGCTGATATAAATTTGTTCCACTGTGATTACACCCTCCTGCCAGTGATGCCACTGTAACAGCCTAGTTTTGCACCTCTCAGCTTCTCAGTCTGAAATGAAATTCCAATGCTTTAACTGACTCTATGGGCATGATTTTAGCTCAGAGCTGGGAACCCAGCGCATCTGTAGATATTCGCATGGGGAACCCGGAAGCCAAATGAGCGCATCGCTATCTGCGATCACAACTCGATTAAAGGTAAGTATTTGTGCTTCCGGGTTTTCCACGCGCCAGGCAGCCAGATTGACAGGCTGGCTGCTTATGGGGAGGGAAAGGAGCTGTGAGTCGGGGGGCGGAAGGGAGAGATCGATCATGGGCAGTGGAAGAAATCGGAGGGCTTGGGGGAGGTGGGGAGACATGGATGACATCGGGTGGGCCTTGGAGAAGATTGGGGGAGGTGGGTGGGGGGGGGTCCAGCATCGCGGGGGTCTAATCACCCCAGGTGAGCTTGTTGGGCCCAGATGAAGCACTCCTGCACTTCCAGATCCATAAGCAGTGCAATAAAGGCACTCACCTCATGGACCCGGCTCTTCCCACCTGCTTTCACCTGTTGTGAATCAGAAGCAATGGGAAACCCAAACAGATAAGGTTACAATTGTTTTACATTTCTAATACACAAAAAATTAAGTGCCTCAACCATCGCAGTGAGGTACATTGCCCCTTTATGTATCGGCCCGCCGGCTTTAAGTGGAGACAGGACTTCCAGGTTTCTGTTGCGCGTGTCCAAACGCACCTAGGTTAAACCCGGAAGTGGGCGCATTAGAGCCGGGATGTGGTCCGCTCTGAAAATCAACTATTTTTACTGCTCACCTGCCCCCAACACATCCGTTCTTGGGGGGTTAAAATTCCCCTCTACTTCTCTGCTTTCCAAATTCAAAGTATTATATAAAAATAAGGACAGAATATGTAACTTTAAAATGGGGGATGAATTATGCCTGTGCATCCCAGTCCAGTTATCTCCCACTCTGCTTCACCTAAAGACCACACTTGGTCTTGACTCTCCGTGTGCAATACCACAAAAGATTATGCTAACTTTAACTTACGTGATGCCACATGAGCTTGAGCGACTGAGAGGTCAAATGAATCCCTACTGTTAGTAAAGCTATTCATTTGTAGTGTTTCTGAACCTAAACCACATAAATACTTGTAGTTACTAAAAATTGGACAGATGGTTTATAATCAGCAGTTCATTAATAATTAAAACAACTTTTGGCATCATAAATAAGTAGACAACTAAGTTTGGTCTCATGGGTAGGGTCAACAGAAATCAACAGAACATTGGGTCCTGTCTGTTATCTATTTTGCATAGCTGTTGACACAGTGACAATTAACAAAGATGACAGACACAAGACACATCATCATAAAAGATGAATTCTGTGGGGATTTCCTGTTTTGTGACTACCATGAGTGTGAGTTTCTGCTGACCCTGCCCATGAGTTGGTTGCTCATTTCCTGATATCACTCAGTTTATTTTTCAGTTGACCATCATTCCTGTCATTTAAGTTTGACATTATCTACAACATGTCATTTTACATCGTCTGATATAATTATGTCTCTGATTTACAGTTTGTGGCTCAGACTTGGCACAAGCAAACTTCTTCTACAAAAATGGAGAATACATTTGCACATTGGATTATCAACGAATGTATGGGACTCGTTGTGACAGTTGTAGAGACTTCATCGGGGGAGAGGTGATCTCAGCTCTGGGAAGGACGTTCCATCCAAAGTGCTTTGTCTGCACTGTCTGCAGGTAATTTGCAGAAAAATGATACTGAGCATGGATATAAAATTTCTTCAATCTAATCAGCAAATTGTGTTTTTATAACTTGAGACTCCAAATTAAGAAATAAGTGCTGAATATTAGAAGCAGTTTGGAACCAATTTCAAACAATATTTAGGTAGAATGGATGTAGGTTATAATACGACATCCATTTTGAAAATATTCCAGAGCACCATTACACTTCTTCACGTTGTCCTCATGCAGGGCATTGGGAGTGGCAGTGGCATTAGCTCCATGGGAGAGCTTATGCTATCCTTTCTCAGGATGACAGGATGCCTGCTCTCCTGCCAACCTCTGACCTCTGTTGGTTCCACATAGCCAGCTGGCCCAGCCTGCCCCGGCCTATGCCGAGACACAACAGTCTGCAGCTGTGCCCTCAAGGGTCAGAGCTGCTCGAAGTCGCCCACCACGGCCTTCTCAAGTACCCTCAGTGGATGATCAGCAGCCTTCCACCTCCCAGGCTCCTGCAACGGGGAACCATCTCTTGGGAGCAATAGAATAGGCAAACGAGCACAGTGGCCTGGCACTAAGGGATTGCCCTAGGGTGATTTCAGTTCAACATTTAGAGAAGGAAAATTTGGTAAATCCATAAGGTACAAGATATGAAGTGAAGAGGTTTTTTTTGCATTGATGTTGGTCTTCATGTTCTTCGTTATGTAAGAGGAACACCCATGAGGTTGTAGTGTTGGAGGGCATTCGGAGGGAGTGGGTCAAATGATGGGACTGTAGGTGTGCTGGGGGGAGGGTTTGCTTAAGAGAATCTCTCCTCAAAAATTTGTTGCCTTACAGTTCTGGCAGCTGGCAGCACTGCTCAACCTTGGTCTTCCTCTTCATCCTCTTCTTCTTCAACCCCTTCATCTTCCTCCTCCACTTCTTCCTCCTGTGGCAGCTATAAGGTTTGGTCCTACTGAATTGCATAATTGTGCAGCATGCAGCAAACCACTACAAATCTGGAGACTCGCTCAGGGCTATACTGCAGGGCTCCCCTGGATCGACCCAGGCACTGGAACCTTTGTTTGAGGACGCCTATGGTTTGCTCAATGAGAGCTCTGGTTTCTGTGTGGCTCTCATTGTATTGGAGCTCCGTGTCTGTGCCTTGGGTTCCTGTCAGGGAGTCATGAGCCAGGTGTAGAGGGGATTTCCCCTGTCTCCAAAGAGTCAGCCTGACACCTGCTGGTCTGGTTGGAAGACAGGGAGATTGAGGACTGATGCAGTATGAAGGCATCATGACTACTGCTGGGAAACCGGGCACCGTCCTGCATTATTCGTTGCCTGTGGTCACAGACCTGATGAACGTTCAGGGAGTGGAACAACTTTGTGTTATAAAACATAGTTGGTTCTTGGCAGGGACAATGCAGGGCAACATGTGTGCAGTCAATGAGACGCTGCACCTGGGGAAATCCATCAGTGCGAGGAAATCTGACAGTTATCTCTTGCTTATCAGCAGCCTCTATGGGGAAGGTGAAGTATTGCTGTCTCCTTGCAAAGAGGGCACCTGTCACCTGATTGATGGCCCTATGGACAGCAAACTGACTGATGTTGCTGATGTCACTGATGTCACCTGTTGTAGCCTGGAATGAGCCTGTGGCGTAGAAGTTGAGGGCCACGGGTAGTGCTGTGCATGCCCTGGTGTTTTCCTCGAATTCGTGCTGCAACAGGTGACATAGGTCAGGGACTGCCTGCCTGCTGAAATGCAGCCTCCTCACACACTATTCCTCTGTCATGTTGAGGTACATTTCCCTCTTTTCCAGTAGTCCTGTAGCCATAGAAGTGACAGAGTACAGCTGCTGCCAAAACCCAGCTTTCCTACAGCTATTTAGTATCGAAGTCTTTCCAAATTCAGCCAAAGCTGCCAAAAATGACTATCCAGAGACTTGCCTTAATGGAGGTGGGGACCCCTTTAAATACCACTGATTCAGCCTGTTTTCTGAGTGTTCACTCCATGTTATTCTGAGCGGCATAAGAGCGACCAAATCAAATGCTCCCAGGCATCAATTTCCCAAGGGCCCTAATTCAAGTGCTGAACCCCTGTTTACATATTTTGGTCAGCCTGGCACTCTTTTCAAGCGACTGCCAGGGCTGCCTAAGGACAACTTAACCTATATGGCGGTGGCCGCATTTCATGCACATGATGTCCCACCATGAAATTGGTAAGTGGAATGCCGATTAAGCACCCGAAAACTGGGTGAAAAGCAATCACATTTCTACTTTGATGTTGTTTGCTGCTGCATTCGACCCTACTGTGTCATGAACTTCTCTGTGCAGGTTGTGGATGTGCCCGACTTGTAATTGCTCTCATAGTTTAAAGAACAAGGTTGGTATATGGCAGCATAACCAAAATGAATAAAGGAAACCCACTACTTGTTTCTGTGATTTTCCTTGAAGGATCTGCATCAATGCCAGGAATCCCTGGTGCTGTAGTCACTGTGGACTTAGCTGGCCCAGGTATACTTATGCTACTCCCACATGCCACATCTTCTCACAATGTCACACAAGCCCTTGTGAGCATTAAATAGGGAGCATCTAAGAGGTTATGGAATCTATCATAGCTTCCTCTAACTGTTCTTGCAGCTAGTTGTAGCTGGTTATTACCTTTACAGTTTTAACCTTAAACCATATATTACAGCAGATTGAGAATTTATGAGGGATGCTCCTACTGTCCATGTGGGCTGCACAACGAACATCTCCAATGCAGATACCACTGGCGTTGCCTAATGCTCAATAATAGACTACAACGTAGATGACCATTGCATAGTTTCCAACAGTCTTCTTTTTGAGCAGATGTCAGCTTTTCACATTCCGTTCGCATCACTCGCATGGTGTCCACTGAAACAGCTTTATTGCCTCTGACTGACTCTCACGGGTAGAGCAGTATCTGGCATGCAGGGAATTGTAGGTAGCATGAGCTGCCATCGTTCTTCATTTTAAAATGATATACAATACAGTAAATGGCAGCCAGAATCCTCCAATCCCATGAGGTGGGAGAGGCCATTTAGCCCAGGTCATGGATACCTACTTCCCCACTCATCGTGTCAGGGTGAAGCAGAGGAGAGAGTTAGTGTTGACTCATCCAGACTACCCAGACCACCGTCCATTGTTGTATAGAAAGAGGCAAGTGACTCATCAATAAAGTCCTCCTGCTCTAACATTCTCTACTCGAAAGCAGGCCCTTATGTTTACATCCCCATACCACTCATTGTGGGCCACACAGCAGACTCAGCCTGTGCCCTGTACTTCCTGGCACCTCACCAATCACCACAACTGATGTTCCTTCCTCACTTGCACTCAGTGCCTCACCCTTTGCTTCCTCAATTGTTTGGTATTCTTTGGATACAGCTGGTGGTCCACTGGTACATTGAATGCATAGGACATTTATCCATTTGGATACATGCGTTGTCATGCACTTACGTGTAACCAGTGTCTGTGGACAATTTCAGGTAACATTTGTGCAAGTCACTGAACATCCAATTAATACGATACTTTACAACGAATTTTGTTGTCCTCTTCTATTTTTACAAGTCCAACGACTTCCAAATGCTCCCTCCCAAACAAATTCTCCATTCCTTATTTGGCGTCATAAGCTACAGGTTGGGGAGGCCAACCACCTGTTGCTGTGTTTTATTGTGTTTTCGCTTTAAAACAAGAGCAGTAAGGATTGGGATATAGTGAATCGTCCTATGAGAGTTCCTTCCTCATTCTCCTACTGGAAGTGTGAAAAGATAATTATTTGTAGTTACATCATGATTAACTGCTATAGATTAACTGGCTAACTGCAAGGATATCTCTCAGAGGAGGTTATGACACAAAGCTCTGCGGAGATTCATTGTGGTGACATTAGTGGGTTGCTATCCCTATGGGTGCAGCTGTCTGCCCATGGAGGACACAAGAAGCAGCAACAACAGCTGCACCTGTTTCCACTGGAACAGATTTAGCTCGGTCAGAGCAACAGTCACATAGCACTGAGTGAGGCAATGTATACTCAGCAAGAAATCTGTGCCATTTATTAGAGATATAGTATGTGGAAAAAATTGTTGCTTGAATAGCATTTTAACATCAGCCATGCTACTGCATCCTGAGTTAGCTCAGTTGCATTGAGTTAGCTGAGTTGCATTGACCAAACATATTCAAACAATATGATGGGATGCAAATCTGGCTCATATACCCCTGAGCAAAAAGTGTTGTACAAAACTTTGCTGTCTGAGGTCAGTAAAATGGTAGGGGCCTTTATGCTTAATATGATGCAAATTCACTATTTTGTTACAATAATTTAATTTACTTCATGCTATGGAATGAAAATAATTAAATAAACAATGAAGGTAAATTTAAAGGCTTGCCTTCCAGAAATTGAAAACTGTGCCACATGCAATTTAATAATCTACTGAGCATTTTAAATTAATTTAGTTAGATCTTTGAGAACGATTTCATGAGCACAATGCAGTAGCTATATTACTGATGTCACTTGAATTCAGTGCTTAAACAAAAATGTTTCCCAGAAATGAACACAATTAAATGAAGAAATATTAACATTAATGTTAATTATACCTAACCGGTTTGTTATTTATAATGGTGTGGACTCTTATCACTAATCTATAAGGGTGATGCCACATAGCTTTATGTAACAGTGCAACTGCAAACCCTAGAGTTTTAGAATTAGACTCGAGATATCATTGCCAAATCCAAACTGGATTGAACTGGACTAAATTGTATTTATTTGGAAAACAAAATTCTAATTAGACCCAATTCACCCTAGTTTTGGATTTAGATCAACCTCTCCCATTAAAAGTAACAATAGCTCCTTATGGACTGTCTCATGCACAACACTGTTTTGTTTGTCTCACAAAACGTTTGCACGGAAGCTAACGTCAGCAAAGGGAACTGGTGTTGTTTTCTTCACTTCCTTCTGGTTGATAGTCAATGCTGCCAGTTTTCATCATGGTTTAATTAGGGTATGTTCATTTTCTATGGCAATCTAGTAGGTATGAGAAATAATTTTAAAAGCAGGATGTTCAGAGGAAAAGCGTAAAATCCAAAACAAATTGAGAGAAATTTAAATGGAAAGATGAATTGCAAATCACAAGAGCTGCAAAGGCAAAAAAGCATTGATTATTTAAAGAGATCTGCTGACTGTCAAACCAATGGAGTACGACTGAGGTTTTATAAAGCAGGAGTGTGACCACACATAGGGTTGATGTTGAAGTGGATTGCAGATTGGGCAGGTGGTGGATGGGGTGTCTGCTCTGCTTGCCCAATGGAGTTGGCGGGAGGCCCGATCAATTTTGGTGGTTGGGCCCCATTTAAATAGAACAAGCGAGCTGTCAGCGTGAATCACGCTATTTATAGGCAGCTCGTCTTTTGGGAAGGCGGGAAAGCTGACAGGGCAAATGCTCATCATAGATCTGTAGCAGCACCTAAAAGGGAAGGGCTGGAAGGATCGCGGATTAAATGGAGCAGCAGATTCCAGCAACATGACATTTTATGAGCAAGGAGATGAACTTATGGAAGCCTTAAAGTGCAAAACTCTCAAGAGGCTGAAGCAAAAAATGCCTGCCAGACCTGCTTTCAGCTTTCCCTGACTGCAGCTAAGGATCTCTTAGAATAGCAGTGTAATGGCTGCCTCCCAACCTGTACTGCCGGTGGTTTGTGAGCAGGTTGAGGAAATAATAGTGGCAGTGCTGATTAACACAATATTGATGTTGGGGGTCCCGAGAATGTCAGTGGACCCCGTTTGAATATTTTAATTAGGCCCCCGTCTGTTTCCGAATGAGAGTGCTGGCCAACTAAATCGAGTTTGCCCATAAATAGGAATAGCAGAAGGTTGATGTTTATTTTGCCCAATTTTTGTCTCGCTACAATTTTTGTTACAGACCTAAATGGGGCAAGAGTAAGATAAAAATTGGCCCCATTGGCTCCAGAGTGATCACTAAGGGAAATCTACTGATAAAATGGAAAGAATATGAGAGTAGAAAGAAATAGACTCCAGGGAAGCTAAATATATTCTCATTGGAAAAAAACGATGAGGGAAGAGTAAAAAAAAAATGAAGGAGATCAAATAAAGAGCAACTTTGTATAAATCCAGAACTGCTAAACAGGTTTGTAAAGCAAGGAAGCCTTAAGGAATAACCTTTTCAAGCTTAAATTCGACTTAAGGAATAGATTACTACTCAGTAAGGAATAGATTACTACTCAGTATGGTAAATGGTGGGGTGGGGGGGGCGGGCAGAAGGAGAAGCACTTGTTTTTTGATGGCCTACTGAGAGGAGGATCTATTCGAAGCCCAGCCAGCTTGAATTCACCTGCAGTCCAGCAGAGGCTCTCTCTGCTGATTTGCAGATGTTTTTACTTAAACAAAGGATTCAGAAAATCCAAACTACAAAATTATCTAAATGCTTATCCTTCGTTACTGAACATTGAGTGTTTCTAACAGATATTGCTAACAAAATATTCGACAGGTTAGTAGAAATTAATTTTGAAGACTGTTGCTGCAGTGTGTTTGATGTGATTCCAAAATGAGACTTTCCTCCCATGGCCACTTATCATGTTACAGAATTTATTTTCAAAAATGAAATGTCAGTGAAAGATGTCTTATCACTTTGTATATTATTTGATTAATGCATATACCTCGTTCTGAACGGTATTCCAACTGAGCTGTAAGAGGTAATGTTTGCAGAATGTGATTCCATTGTTAGGAATTGATCCAATAAATCAAAATGGGGGGATGAACATGGCTGGGAGAGATATTAAAAGAAAGTAGATGGCTGCCATCTATAATGGGTGGCCAATCTCCAGGAACAGATTTATGCCTGGGCAACAAGTTGAAAATTTACCTCATGGCGTCAACCCCGCTGTCACTTTTTATTTTGCTGCTTTGCTGCTGATTTTTACCTCAAGATCAACAACCCCATTTCATCTGAGCCAAGGGAATGCAGCTACAATATTGAGTGTTTTTATTAATGAGATGCTTAGACACATATTACATGCTAACTGAACACAGATTATACAGTAAATTAGACACATGGGAATATAATTCTAAACAACTGTCATTAAACAGCACAACATATTCTTGGTTAGAAAGCAGGGGCTATTCTTCAGCCTGCCACTCCATGTGGCTACATTGCAATGTTATCGTGAATAAGTAATCATATTTTAAAGAGCAGCATCACAGCGATGGCTGGAGAGTTGCATTCACTTGTGTCTAAAGTCCTTGTTATTCCCTTTTAGGAAACCATTCCCAGTTGGAGACCGTGTTACTTTCAGTGGGAAGGACTGTGTGTGTCAGCAGTGCTCTCATACATTGGTTACCGCTTCTGAACCCATAAAGATTCATGGGCCCAGTCGTAAGTTTGTCATTGCTTTTCTTTCTTGCTGGCTTAATTTCCTTTCTCTTGTATCCTCACTTAATATTTTCCTCTTCTTTAGTTACTTACCTATCAGTAACTTAGTTCAATCACTCTTGTCACACAGAACTGTTAACTTCAGGGAAATGTTAGGAGTGACATTTATGATTGCTGAGATTGTGTTCCACCCACGTTTGTTGTAGGGAGGGTAGTATTCCGCATCATCTCACAACTATCACTTGCAGTAGAATGCACAAAGGCCTGTTCAAGAGAATAAATTGAGCGTACTGCACCCAACATTTAGTCCACAAATTCCACTCATCCCTGGGGGGCTGAATGCTGGAGGGACTATGCAAGTGATAGTTGTGAGGGTCTGCATCTATACTTCTCCCCGTTCTTTGTCTGGTGTTTGGCAGCCCAGCTCTGCTTTCCAAGCTTCTTTAAGGCATTTTGTGTCTGGAAGCAATCATGCACAGAGGTTGGAGATATGTTTGTGGGGATCGGTTAGCTATTCTGATCTCTAGGCTTCTATGGGCAGGCAAGAATCCACAGAAATGCCTGCAGCTCACCAAGCAGGAGGGAGACTCAGCCTTCCCAACTTCAGCTATTACTGTTAGGCAGCCCAACTCTGGGGAGTTATCACCTGAAAACGGGCTTGTCCCCACAATTCATGACTCGGCATGGAGACCAGGGCATTTCAGCCAACCTCCGACACAGCCTGCCTTTCATGGACCCCAAGAAAAATAGAATCATTGAAACTTGCAGTACAGGAGGAGGCCACTTGGCCCATCATTTCTGTGCCAGCTCTTTGCTAAAGCAATGCAAAATTAATCCCACTGCCCTGCTCCATTCCCATTTTTCTGTTTTAAATATTTATCTTCACTTCTCTTAAAAGATAAATCATCTCTGCCTCAACTATTCCCTTTGGTAAAGCATTCCATGTGTTAACAATTATCTGTGTAAAGAAATTTCCCTTAACCTCGCCCAGAAACACTCAGTAAAAGCAGCAACATGTCTGTCTGGACAGAGATCTGAACATCCCTGAAAAATCCTTCAAGGCTTATTTGACCTTTCCATAACTTGGCAGAATGGACAGCTCCCACAGATATTTTCTATGGGTGGTTTCCATAATTGACATGACAAAGGCGTCACCAGATTAGGTCAACTCCTCAACAAAATGTCCTTTAACAACCGACAGTCAAATTTTACCTCACCACCATAACCTAGTCCACCATCTCCAAATTAAATATTTCCTCCTAAATTCAGACGTATGCAAAAAGAAAACTACAATGTGAATCAACTCTGCTGGGTTTTTCGGGGAGGTGCCCACTTCTGGGCTCTCTCTTTCCTAAAGGGACTTCAGCTGGCTTTCTACAGTTGATCCAGGGTCTATTGCCACCCATTTCTTGGTAGTCCATAGGGTTTGAAGGGATCAATGGTAGAAGGCAGGGAAATCGCCTGGGTGTCCACACCCCCTTCCCCCACCATCATTTACCTGTGGCGGGGCAGTGAAGGGGCACTAGGGTTGGGGGAAGGAACATACATGTTAGGGTGGGGATGCAGTGGTAGGCCTCCCTGCTCAATTTTTCATAGCTGAACCACCTGATGTGGGGCGGAAAGCTGAGCCAAGGTGTTATGAAAAATGGCAACATTTTGTGACATATCCCGAGATATATAGGTAATATCTTAAGTGACTGATAAAAACACTCTAAGTCACAGTTTAGATAACATTGATACTATTAAGTACATAATAGTAATAGATAAAATTGATACTATTAAGTACATAGATCCGCTGTTGAATTATTTGAAATTCATATCCCTACTTTCCTATAAGTAATTATAATATCATTTTATCTTGCTTGAGCATCTGTAAACAATATATAACTTGTGACAGTGCAATGTTATGGATGTTCCCTACAATACACAACCCTTTATTATATGTAAAACGTTCAGCTCCTAAGCCCTACGTTATAATTAAGGTAATCCAGTGTACATTCGATTTTCCTACCTTATTCTGTGTTTACTTCTAATCTTCCTGAGTACAGGGGAGAAAAAAAAAACTGATTTCCTTTGAAGTGGAACTTTCCAAGCTGATCTTGGCAAGAACATTTTCCTCAGTTGCCTGACAACTGGCAACCAAGTGAATCCCAAGCATGTTACTGGTCTTATAGAGATCCTGCACTGGTAGGGTGTGGTTTAGCCAGGGCAGGATACAGCTGTTCCCAATGTTTCCTCATTCTGTTTCAGTTTGAGAACTATCACACTTCCTCTCCATTAAGACACAGTGCTGAACCAGCTGTATTTCTAGTTTTGATCTTTTATATGCAAAGATCAAAGAGTTTATGTCCTGACTACAAGAAAGGAAACAAATGAAGGCACTTCCTTTTAAAATATATATTTCATCATACTTCCATATACATTTATCACAACTTTCAAATCCTCTCATTTCAGGGACATACTGCTAAAATTATTGTTCCATCTGTTGTCACAATCTGAAACACTCCTCAGAAGACATCTTTATATCCATGGGGTAAATTTTAACCCCCAAGAACGGGTGGGTTGGGGTGCGTGCGAGGTTAAAATAACAGCTTTTTGGAGCAGGATTGCATCCTGGCTCCAACTCGCCTCCTTCTGGGTTTAACCCAAGCAGGTTTGTCTGCGTGTGGACAGCAGACACCAGGAAGTACCTCCCCCACTTAGAGCCGACGGGTCGATACTTAAAAGGGCAATGTACCTCATTGAGATACTTGAGGTACTTAACACTTCGTGCATTGGAACATTAAAATTAATTTAACCTTACATGTTCGGGTTTCCCAACGTTTCCAATTCACGACAGGAGAAAGCTGGAGCCATGAGGTTCATGCCTTTATTGCACTGTTTGTGGACCCGGAGGAGCAGGAGGGCTTCATCCAGGTCCAATAAGCTCACCCGGCTGACAGGAACCCCCTCCAAATCTCCGTCGCTGGCTGACCCACCCCCCCCCCCCCGATCTCCAATGATGGCTAACCGCCCCCCCGATCTCCGATGATGGCCGACCAACCCCCCCCCCCCCCCCCCCCCGATCTCCAATGATGGCTAACCCCCCCGCCGATCTCCAATGATGGCTGACCACCACCCCCCCGATCTCAAATGATGGCTAACCCCCCCCCCCCACAACCCCCCGATCTCCGTCGCTGGCTGACCCCCCCACCCACCGATCTCCGTCACTGGCTGACCCCCCCCCCCCCAACCTGATCTCCATCACTGGCCAACCCCCTCCCCTACCCCGATGTCATCCTCGTCCCCCTCAAGGCCGATGTTCTCTCTCTCCCCCCACCACCCCCCCCCCCCCACCGCTCCCCGCTCCCCTCTCCGATTTGCAGCTCCTTTCACTGCCAACAGGCGGTCAACCTGTCAATCTGGTTGCCTGGCACATGGGAAACCCAGAAGCTCAAATACATACCTTTAATTGAGCTGCAATCGCAGATTGAGACGCACTCAATTCGCTTCTGGGTTCCCCACGCAAATATCTGTGGCCGCGTTGGGTACTTGGCTCAGAGTAAAAATCATGCCCTCTGGGTGAGGCATTTTTCATCAAGATTCGCTTTAATTTGAGACAAATCTTTGTTTTGGCACCTGTGACATCTTTTGTCAGCTGTGGTCGGCTTTAATTCAAGTTGCAAACAGACAGATGGAGAGCTATGTAACCATAGAAGCTTACAGTCCAGAAGGAGTCCATTCAACCAATCACAGCTGTGCTAGCTCTTTGCTGGAGCAATCCAAAACGAATCCCACTGCCCCAACCTCTCCCCATTGCTCTGTATCCTCTTCTACTTCAAATATTTATCCCATATTCCCGTAAAAGATGCGATGGTCTCTGCCTCACCCACTCCCTACGGCAAACCATTACATTCTGCAACCCACTGCATTTTTCCTAGCCTCTTACCTCACTCCCTAGTAACCACTAGTAATCACTGACTCCCCGACCAGAGGAAATAGTCTTTCCCTAGTCATCCATTAAAACACATTTTTGTTGAATGCTGTAAGTAATAATAAAATGTAATTTGTGTCATATTTAGTCATCCATGGAATTTGAGTAGCAACAATTTATAATTGTGTTCACATCTTATACAAAGATCTGTCCAAATACAATCTAGCTTACTTCAGTTGCTTTATTTGGCATTCTGATCATTATTATTTTACACCAATTCTATCATTTCTGAAATGTAATGCAATGGTCTTAAGGATGTGTTTTCTTGTATTCACTAATTGTAATGGAAAAATAGTATAAAGCTGTAAACCCCAGTATTAAAGTCAGTGAACAGAGTAAATCACACCCTTTGTATGTGAAATTTTTAAAAGATAGTTGCTTAGAGAATATTATTACCTGGTTATAGTCTTCATTAAAAGCATAAGTGTCACTGGAATGCATTATTTTATTCATACTAAAAAGAAAACATTGTGCAGGTGAGCTACTTCTATCGATAGAGCATTGGTTTTCTCAAAAGAAAAGTTGAAATCCCAGCCTTAATTAATGTTTGAACATAGCAGAACTTGAGTGAACTGCCATTTCACAGCAGTGAAGCATTCTTTCATCTGTCAATAAGGTGACATTAATTGCATCAGTGGAAAGCTCCAGTCACTTGGCTAAATGAAGGAGAAAGGGTGACATGTCATGTTCAACAGTTTATATACTAGTGTCAGAAGAATACTTCCTGGTGCATCAGTGCAGCTTTTCTATTTTCCAATGTGCTAGTCGTCCTCGTGGCCTGTCATGGAGAGAGAAAAAGAGAGAGCGAGATTGAGATTGATTGCTTGCTAGAGGTACACACCGCGTTAAATTTCAGGGCAGAGATATGACACATGTTAAATGGTAACCCCATTCTGTCAGGGGCCAGATCCATTATGCTGATTGGAAGGGCAATGTTCTAACTCACCGCACCACCAGTTTAAGAAGCAGGCTTATTTTTAATTCTGAATTGGAATGCAAATTATCAGAAATTGGAGTTGGGGAAAATCAAAATTCTATTATGTAAACATGGACCCAATTTTTAAAAGTATTGAAAATAGCAGTAGTCATCAATACCATCTATAATTTTGAAATGTTTTTGAATACTAATGGTGTAATCTAGTACCTGTAAAAGTTCTATGGCACTATGAAAACTTGGTGCAATGCCATAATATAATTCTTTCCATGTTATTGCTTAAAATAAAACAGTCTGAGTCATTTCAAACCCAAACTAAGGAGAAATGTATTGTTCCTTGGCTCTATCACAGTGACCAAGCCCAAGCCCTGATTGAATTTTTTGAAGAGGTGGCTAAAGTAGTGGATGGGGAATATCTTTGGATGATGTTTATATGGACTTCCAGAAAGCATTTGATAAAGTCCTTCATAAGAGATTGTGAGCTAAAGTTGAAGCTCAAGGAATTGAGGGCAAATTATTGATCTGGTTAGGAAATTAACTAAGTGGTAAGAGACAGAGGGGGCTAAATTGGGCCATGCAGTGCCCACTTTGTAGGCACTACTCGGCCTCCTAAATGCCAAAAATGGCATCCAGAATGCACGCACACACTTCTAGCGTGACGTGCGCCGGACACCATATTGGTAAAGGCGTTCATGCATGCGCAGATAACGAAAGTAGGGAGAACATGCGGTAGATCAGTATGCAACGCTGATTTAAAGGGACAGATGCAATTTTGGAACTTAACGTTCCAGCCAATGCACTGTCTTAACCTCGCACTGCTGAACAGGTCTTAGATGGCCTGACGAACCCTCCACTAGCGCCATTTAAAGGGAGGATGCAGGTGTTGCAGGTCAGTTGCTGGATTAGTTATTCTGGCTGCTGATACAATTGTACATGTTTGTTGAAGCTTCCTTTACTTGGAGGAAGTTGCAATATTATACAGAGAGTGGTCTGGGTGGTTGTGCATTACTGTTGGTGGCATTTAAAACAGTGTGCTAAACAAGGTTGCTGCCAACCATAGGTGGCCTGCAAGGGAACACGACTGGGAGCATGTGAACACGACTGGGAGCATGCAGAGAGGCCACACAGAGCAGAACATGCTGCTAGAAGAGGGAGGAGGAGGAGGAGGCACAGGACACTGAGCAGGAGGCCATATCGAATTAAGGCCTTTATGGACCAAATCCCTTACCTCAACCTGAGCAAAGATCAGTGCATCCGATGGCTGCGGTTCACAAAAGAGGTCGTGACAGAGATTTGTCAATTGCTGCAGCCACAACTGCAGCCTCAAAGCAGGACAAGGACGGCATTGCCTGTGGCTGTGAAGGTAACTGTAGTGCTGAACTTTTACAGCTCTGGATCCTTTCAGACTGCTGCTGCCGATATAAGCAACATCTCACAGTTCGCAGTGCACTGCTGCATAAGGGAGGTCATTGAGACTCTGTACGAGCTGCACAACAGATTCATCACATTCCCTCTTGACAGAGAGAAGCAGCATGAGCGAGCACAAGGGTTTACTCGCATTGCAGGCTTCCCCATGGTGCAGGGTGCCATTGACTGCACGCATATTGCCATGTGTGTTCCACATCTCAACTCAGCCACCTCCATGAACAGAAGGGGGTTGCAGTCCCTCAATGTGCAGCTAGTGTGTGACCACATGCAGCGTATCATACAGGTCAGTGCCCACTACCCTGGCAGTAGTCATGAGGCCTTCATTATGCGGCAGACCAACGTGTCACCTATCTTTCAACTGGTGCGGCAAGTCAAAGGCTGGCTACTGGGCGACATGGGTTATCCGCTCATGAAGTAGCTTATGACTCCGGTCAGGAACGCACGCACATGCGCAGAGCAGACCTACAATGAGAACCATGCAATCACACGGAACTTGATCAAGCACACTTTAGGCATCCTAAAGCAATGCTTCTGCTGCCTGGACCATTCTGGAGGAGCCCTGCAGTACTCAGCTGAACAGTTGTCAAGATTCGTCGTTGTATGCTGCATGCTGCACAACCTCGCCCTTATGAGAGGACAGCCCTTGTCACCACCTATCTGGCAAGACCCTGAGCCAGAGGCAGAGGAAGACGAGGAAGAGGAGGAGGAGGAGACGGAGGAGGAAGAGGCAAGGAGGCAACAAAATGCTCAGGCGCTGTCTGCCAGGACTCTGCGTGTTCACCTTATTAATGAGTGATATCAGTAACCTCAACGACACCTCCCAAGTCACCAACAGTCCCACTTTCCTTACTTTTATTCTCCCACATGACCATCAAATCGTCCTCCTAATGATTACACATTGCTTCCTCCCGCAGCTCATCGCATAAATAAAAACACCACCAACTGCGACTTCAAATACGCATTTAGAAATTAACACATGAAATGATGTGAACAACATTACACTATTCACCCTTGTGCATTCCTTTAGTGCCTCTCACTCGTGTACCTTTACCTATCCTAGTGCTCCTACGAGATGCATCCCCAGTGGCTGGAGCATGGGTGGTGAAAGGTTGCTGACCTTCAATTGAGGAGAGTGCAGATGGTCGTGGAGGACGACCTCAAGCAGCTGTGGGCCAGGAGGGCCCGGCTTCAGGCTGCACCATCTTGGCATGGCCTGTCTGGCTGACAGGCAACAGAAAGGGCACTGGTGGAGTGGCTGGGGTAGGAGCAGGAAGGCTGTCATCCTGAGAGGGGACAGCAGGTTCGTCTGCCATGGCGCCACTGCCACTCTCCCGGGGCGGCGCCTCAGCAATCCTGGTGATCTGCTGGAGAACAGATCTCAGGAGCACTGTGACACCCTGGAAGCCCCGCTCCACAGAGGAATCCGGAGCCACGATAGCAGCAGTCTGAGCCTGTAACGCAGCAGTCTGAGCTTCTAAGGCAGCAGTCAGAACTTGGATGGCAGATGTTTGTGCTACAGTGGAAGCTGTGACATCAGTCATCAGATGCTGCATCGTGGTGGTTCCACAGGTGTGCTGATGGAGGTGACCACCCATTCCATGTGGGTAAGGATGGGCTCCAAGCTCTGCGCAAAGCCCTGTGCCAAGTTCGAGGTGGACTCCTCCATGCCCCTTGACAGTGTGCACAGGCTTTCTGGCCGGCTTTCCAGTGCACCATGCATTTGGCTATGTACGCGCATCAGCCTTCTTCTGTAGAAGTGATCATCTGATTCCTCGGCAGCAGAACTAATGTGCAACCTCGCCGTCCGGCAAACTGGCCCCTGTGGTATCCATTCCCCCCGCCACAGCTCCTGCGCACTCCTGCCCGGTGTCCCACCACATGTAGATCCCTCCTCTAACCTAACCTCAAAAGGACACGCAGTGTCAGTCTCTGAGCTGGTGGATACGAGAATCAGATCGAGTGACAGTGCGGCTTCATTGTCAGTGTCTTCCTCCTCCTCCTCGGACAGTGCTGACTCCAGTTCTTGGGTATTTGCATTGACAAAGGGACGCGGGTTGAGTTGTGGATCAGGGAGAGGAGAAAGTAAGACGTGCGTGCTGACACAATCTGTCATTCATGAGTCAGATAAGATTGTGGGATGAGGGAGATGTGGGAAGCAAGAATGAGGATTAGGTATGCAGAGCCCCTCATCATCGATACCTCCAGCACCGCCAGTGGCCACAGCCTCAGCGACGGACTGCCCAATTATCATCAGCACTGTGTCCTCCAAGGGGGTGAGGACGTGTAGGTGTGCCTGTCCTCCCCCAAATCTTTCCTACTGCCTCCTGTTATGCGCCACCTTCTCCTGCAAGACAGAGGGAAGTGTGTCAGTGAGTGTCCTGCAAGGTGTTTGGGTGATGTGGCTGTCATGGTTGAACAGCTGCCAGTGTGTGTGACGTGTGGGTTATGGGCGTGTAGCTTGTAAGAGTGGTATTATGTGAGGGTGAGATGCAGCATCCAATGTGCAGCGTTGCGTCCGGATGGAAAACGTTTGTTGGTGGGTGGGTGACGAGGGGTGTCGTGTGTGGAGCAGTGGATGATGCTAGTGGTGCAGCTGGTCGGTTCTGCCACTTGACAGTTGAATTCACTCACCTTGACCACTCATGTCAAATCATTGAACTTTTTCCTGCACTGCATCCATGTGCGTGGTGCAAAGCTCCTGGCATTTACTTCCAGCACCATTGCCTCAGCAGCATGTGTCTGGAGGGCCTCCTGCCCCCTGTGGACACAAGATGGCCCTCCGTGCGTCCACCTTGTGCACCAAGACCTCCAGTGCGTCGTCTGAGAACCTTGGTGCATGCACTCTCGCAGGCCCAGCCATTACTATGTATCTTCCAGCACAGATTTAATTGCCAATGCACTTCCCTTTTAAGAGGTGCAGACTGCCTTTAAGCAGTGCCACAGCCCATATCGGGCTCCCTGCTGGTGCGTGTAGCCACTAAGCAGCGCAGTTAGCCCTGGCTGCACACAGAAATCATGGAGGTCACTGGGCAGCACGAATCTTACATGCTGCCTGCATCTCAACCAACAGGCACGGGGTAATCTCTGCTTTCGGGGGTCAGCCAATTTAACCCCCTGAGAGTAGGGATAATGGGCAGGCACTCAAATTGGCAGGATGTGACTAGCGATGTCCCACAGGGATCTGTGTTGGGGCCTCAACTGTTCACTGTATTTATAAACGACTTAGATGACGGAATAGAGAGCCACATATCCAAGTTTGCCAATGACACAAAGATAGGCAGCATTGTAAGCAATGTAGATGGAAGCATAAAATTACAGAGAGATATAAATAGATTAAGTGAATGGGCAAAACTGTGGCAAATGGATTTCGATGTAGGCAAGTGTGAGGTCATCCACTTTGGATCTAAAAAGGATAGATCAGAGCACTTTCTAAATGGTGAAAAGCTCCAAACAGTGGAGGTCCAAAGAGACTTAGTGGTCCATGTACATAGATCATTAAAATGTCATGGACAGGTACAGAAAATAATCAAAAAGTCTAATAGAATGCTGGCCTTTATATCTAGAGGACTAGAATACAAGAGGGGTAGAAGTTATGCTACAGCTATACAAAGCCCTGGTTAGACCACACCTGGAGTACTGTGTTCAGTTCTGAGCACCGCACCTTAGGAAGGATATATTGGCCTTGGAGGGAGTGCAGCGTAGGTTTACTAGAATGATACCTGGACTCCAAGAGTTAAATTACAAGGAACGGTTGCACAAACTAGGGTTGTATTCCCTGGAATTTACAAGATTAAGGGGTGAAGTGATTGAAGTTTTCATGATATTAAGGGGAACTGATAGGGCAGATAGAAAGAAACTATTTCCACTGGTTGGGGAGTCTAGGACTGGCGACATAGCCTAAAAATTAGAGCCAGGACTTTCAGGAGTGAAGTTAGGAAACACTTCTACACGCAAAGAGTGGTAGGAGTTTGGAACTCTCTTATGCAAATGGCAGTTGATGTTAGCTCAGTTGTTAATTTTAAATCTGAGATTGATAGATTTTTGTTAACCAAAAGTATTAAGGGATGTGGGGCTAAGGCAAGTATATGGAGTTAAGTCACAGATCAGCCATGATCTCATTGAATGGCGGAACAAGTTCGAGGAGCTAAATGGCCTACTCCTGTTTATATCTTCCTATGTTCCTATAAGTTCTACAGTCACCCCAAGCTTTAAGCCGCATACTCCAGCTGCTTTATTTTCAAGCATAAATGTACTCAGTTGATTCAAGCTGCAATTTCTTCAAAGAAAGTTACAATAAAAATAAATTCAACGATATTGGAATTAATTGAAGAAAAGATATGCTGCCTCCATCTTAATTGTGTAGCCTTAGGATTACATTAGGGTTGGGTTAACTTTCATGCAATTAAAGACTATGCAATTATTAAGAAATCATGGGCTAGAAATTCAGCTGTGTAGTGCCCATTGTGTAGGCACAACGTGGCCTCCTGAAGTCCCAAAATGGCGTCCAGAATGCGCGTGCACACTTCTAGCATAATGTGCGCCGTCGCCATCTTGGTAAAGGGTTTTGCGCAGGCGCAGCTAACAAACGCCGGCAGCATGTAAAGTAAGGAGAATAAGCATTAGATCAGCGTGCAACGCTGATTTAAAGGGATAGATACCATTTTGGCACTCAACACTCCAACCAATGCATTGTCTTAACCACGACCAGCTGAACATGTCATAGACAGCCTGGAAGCCCGGAGTCCAGAGCAAGCATAGACCTGCGAGAGACTGGGGCGGAACATTGGAGCATCGAAGCAGGTAAAAAGCAAGGCCCAGGGACTAGGCCTCAATCAGGAGCCTGGAGTCCAGACTGAGCGCGGACCTGCAAGAGACCAGGGGTGGAACATGAGAACATCGGAGCAGGTAAAAAATGAGGCCCAGGGACTAGACCTCAATCGGGAGCCCAGAGTCCACTGTGAGTGCGGACCTGTGAGAGACCGGGGGTGGAGCATCGGAGCAGGTAAAAAGCGAGGCCCATAGAACGAGGATAAAACCTAAAGTGACATCAGCACAAGGGACAGAACTGATTGGTGAGTAGCTGATTGGTGATTTGTTTTTTGTCTTTAGTTTATGTCTGTTAAGTTTAGTAAGTAATCTAATAAATCGAGGCATGGCAGGGCAGCTCCAAACCCATCGAATGCATGGCCTGTGCCATGTGGGAACTCCAGGACGCCTCCCATGTCCTGGACAACCACATGTGCAGGAAGTGTCGTCAGCTGGAGGAGCTCGAGCTCCGGGTTCAAAACTGGCGTCTCTGTAGTGCATCCGCGAGGCTGAGAGTTTTGTGGATAGCATGTTTCAGGAGGTGGTCACCCCGCAGCTTAAGACAGTGCAGGCAGAGAGGGACTAGGTAACCGCCAGGCAGACAAGGAGCACCAGGCAGGTAGTGCAGAAGTCCCCTGAGTGCATCTCGCTCTCTGACCAGTATTCAGTTCTGAATACCGATGAGGGAGAGGGTTCCTCTGGGGAGTACAGCCACAGCCAAGTCCACAGCACCATGGTATCTCAACTGTACAGGGTGGGGAGGAGGAAGGTCAGGAAAGCAATAGTGATAGGGGACTCCATAGTTAGGGGAACGGACAGGCGTTTCTGCGGCCACAGACGTGACTCCAGGATGATATATTGCCTCCCTGGTGCCAGGGTGAAGGATGTCACTAAGCGGCTGCAGAACATTCTGAAGGGGGAGGGTGAACAGCCAGAGGTCCACATCGGTACCAACAACATAGGTAGAAATAGAGATGAGGTCCTGCAGGCAGATTTTAGGGAGCTAGGAAAAAGATTAAAGAGCAGGACCTCAAAAGTAGTAATCTCCAGATTACTCCCAGTGCCATGCGCTAGTTAGTATATAAGTAGGAGAATAGAGCAGATGAATGCTTGGCTGGAGGGATGGTGTAGGAGTGAGGGCTTTAGATTCCTGGGGCACTGGGACCAGTTCTGTGGGAGGTGGGACCTGTACAAGCCGGACCTGTAGCACCGCAACAGAGCTGGGACCAGTGTTCTCGCAGGGAGGTTCACTAGTGCTGTGGGGGAGGGTTTAAACTAATTTGGCAGGGGGATGGGCACTAGGATGCAGCAATAGAAAGGAGAAACAAGGTACACAAAGCATTGGGAGAGACAGATAGCACTAGAGTAAGAAATAGTACAGTATTAAGTGGGGTCAGACTTAGGGAGATTACGAGGAGGTCTAAGATAGGCTTATAGTGATTGTGTGTAAACGCACAAAGCATGGTAAATAAGGTTGGTGAGCTGCAGGCGCAAATAGCCACATGGGAATATGATGTCGATGGAGACCTGGCTCAAAAAAGGTCAGGATTGGGTACTGGATACAAGGCGTTGAGGAAAGATAGGGAAGGAAGAAAAGGAGAGGGGGGAGGCAATATTGATTAAGGAGAGTGTTGGAGAAAGAGGATACCCTTGAGGGGTCAAGGGCAGAATCTATTTGGTTACAATTAAGAAACAATAGAGGTGCCATAACACTACTGGGGGTATTCTATAGGCCACCAACTAGTGGGAAGGATATAAAGGAGCAAATTTGCAGGGAAATTACAGAGAGGTGCAAGAACCATAGTGAACTGATAATGGGGGACTTCAACTATCCTAATATAGACTGGGATAGTAATAGTGTAAAGGGCAAAGAGGGGGAGGAATTTCTGAAGTGTGTTCAGGAGAACTTTCTTGACCAGTATGTTTCCGGCCCAATAAGGAAGGAGGCATTGCTGGATCTAGTTCTGGGGAATGAGGTGGGTCAAGTGGAGCAAGTGTCAGTGGGGAAACATTTAGGTAATAGTGATCATAGTATCATAAGGTTTAGATTAGCTATGGAAAAGGACACAGAGCAATCTAGAGTAAAAATACTTAATTGGAGGAGGGCGAATTTCAGTACATTGATGTGGAGATGCCGGTGATGGACTGGGGTTGACAATTGTAAACAATTTTACAACACCAAGTTATAGTCCAACAATTTTATTTGAAATTCACAAGCTTTCGGAGGCTTCCTCCTTCCTCAGGTGAATGTTGTGGAGTCCTTTCCACTGTGAGCCGGCAGTTTGTGGTGTCGATGGTAGCCATGATGTGGAGATGCCGATGATGGACTGGGGTTGACAATTGTAAACAATTTTACAACACCAAGTTATAGTCCAACAATTTTATTTGAAATTCACAAGCTTTCGGAGGCTTCCTCCTTCCTCAGGTGAATGTTGTGGAACATTCACCTGAGGAAGGAGGAAGCCTCCGAAAGCTTGTGAATTTCAAATAAAATTGTTGGACTATAACTTGGTGTTGTAAAATTGTTTACAATTCAGTACGTTGAGAATGGATCTGGCCCGAGTAAATTGGATTCAAAGATTGGCAGGCAAAACTGTAATTGAACAATGGGCAGCGTTTAAAGAGGAGATGGTTCGGGTTCTAGGTACATTCCCACGAGGGGGCAAGGTAGGGCAACTAAAGCCAGAGCTCACTGAATGACGAAAGAGATAGAGAGTAAGATGAAGCAGAAAAAGGGGGTGTATGACAGATGTCAGGTTGTCGATACAAGTGAGAACCAGGCTGAGTATACAAAGCTCAGAGGAGAAGTGAAAAAGGAAATAAGAGGGGCAAAGAGAGAATATGAGAATAGACTGGCAGCTAACATAAAAGGGAATCCAAAAGTCTTCTATAGGCATGTAAATAGTAAGAGGAGGGGTAGGGCCGACTAGGGACCAAAAAGGAGATATATGCATGAAGGCAGAGGGCATGGCAGAGGTACTAAATGAGTACTTTGCAACTGTCTTTACCAAGGAAGAAGATACGACCAAAGCCACAATAAAGGAGGAGGTAGTTGCGACATTGTATGGGATAAAAATTGATAAAGAGGAGGTACTAGGAAGTTCTGACTGTACTTAAAATAGATGTCACCCAGTCCAGATGGGATACATCCTAGGTTGCTGAGGGAAATAAGTGTGGAAATTGTGGAAGTACTGGCCACAATCTTCCAATCCTCCTTCGACACAGGGGTGGTGCCAGAGGACTGCAGAATTACAAATGTTACATCCTTGTTCAAAAAAGGATGTAAAGATAAACCCAGCAACTACAGGCCAGTCAGTTTAACCTCGGTGGTAGGGAAGCTTTTAGAAACAATAATCCAGGACAAAATTATTAGTCACTTGGACAAGTGTGGTTTAATAAGGGAAAGCCAGCACGGATTTGTTAAAAGCAAATTTTTGACTAACTTGATTGAGTTTCTTGATGAGGTAACATAGAGGGTTGATGAGGGCAATACGGTTGATATTGTGTATATGGACTTCCAAAAGGCGTTGGATAAAGTGCCACATATTAGGCTTGTCAATAAAATTGAAAACAATTTTACAACACCAAGTTATAATCCAGCAATTGCTGGACTATAACTTGGTGTTGTAAAATTGTTTACAATTGTCAACCCCAGTCCAGCACCGGCATCTCCACATCAATAAAATTGAAACCCACAGAATAAAAGGGGCAGTGGCAACATGGAAACGAAATTGGCCAAGTAATAGGAAGCAGAGAGTAGTGGTGAATGGCTGATTTTCAGTCTGGAGGAAGGTTTACAGTGGTGTTCCTCAGGGGTCGGTACTGAGACCACTGCTTTTCTTGATATATATTAATGACTTGGACTTGGGTGTACAGGGCAAAATTTCAAAATTTGCAGATGACACAAATCTTGGAAGTGTAGTAAACAGTGAGGAGGATAGTGATAGACTTCAAGAGGACACAGACAGGCTGGTGGAATGGGCGGACATGTGGCAGATGAAATTTAACGCTGAGACGTGTGAAGTGATACATTTTGGTAGGAAGAACGAGGAAAGGCAATATAAACTAAAGGCTACAACATGATAGAATTCCTCATTAAGATGGAGAGTGAAGTAGTTGAATCCGAGACTAGGGCCCTGAATCTAAATAAAGGAAATTACGAAAGTATGAGGTGCGAGTTGGCTATGATAGATTGGGGAATTTTACTAAAAGGGATGACTGCAGATAGGCAATGGCTAATATTTAAAGAACGTGTGCAGGAATTACAACAATTATTCATTCCTGTCTGGCGCAAAAATAAAACAGGAAAGGTGGCTCAACCGTGGTATACAAAAGAAATTAGGGATAGTATTAGATCCAAAGAGGAGACATATAAAATTGTCAGAAAAAGCAGCAAGCCTGAGGATTGGGAGCAGTACAGAATTCAGCAAAGGAGGACAAAGAGATTGATTAAGCGGGGAAAAATAGATTATGAGAGTAAACTAGGAGGGAACATAAAAACTGACTGTAAAAGCTTCTATAAATATGTCAAGAGAAAAAGATTAGTGAAGACAAATGTAGGTCCCTTACAGTCAGAAATGGGGGAAATTACAATGGGGAACAAAGAAATGGCAGAACAAATAAACACATACTTTGGTTCTGTCTTCACAAAGGAGGACACAAATAACCTCCCGGAAATGTTAGGGAACCTTGGTCTAGTGAGAGGGAGGAACTGAAGGAAACCAGTATTAGTAAAAAAATAGTGCTCGGGAAATTAATGGGACTAAAGGCTGACAAATCCCCAGGGCTTGATAATCTACATCCCAGAGTACTAAAGGAAGTGGCCCTTGAAATAGTGGATGCATTGGTGATCATCTTCCAAAATTCTATAGACTCTGGAACAGTTCCTACAGATTGGAGGGTGGCAAATGTAACCCCACTATTTAAAAAAGGAGAGAGAGAAAAAACAGGGAAATACAGACCAGTTAGCCTAACAACAGTAGTGGGGAAAATGCTAGAGTCTATTATAAAAGATGTGATAACAGAACACTTGGAAGGCATTAACAGGATTGGACAAAGTCAATCAGCCATGATCATTTTGAATGGCGGAGCAGGCCCAAAGGGCTGAATGACCTACTCTTGCTCCTATTTTTTATGTTTCTATGTTTCTATGTAACTCTAAAGGGGGTGCAGGAACAGAGGGACCTGGGGGTATATGTACACAGGTCGTTGAAGGTGGCAGGGCAGGTTGAGAAAGCAGTTAAAAAAGCAAACAGGATCCTGGACTTTATAAACAGAGGCTTAGAGTACAAAAGTGAGGATGTTATGTTGAACCTTTATGAAACGCTGGTTCGGCCACAACTGGAGCATTGTGTCCGGTTCTGGGCACCGCGCTTTAGGAAGGATTTGATGGCCTTAGAAAGGGTGCAGAAAAGATTTACTGGAATAGTTTCAGGGATGAGGGACCTCAGTTACGTGGATAGACTGGAAAAGCTGGGATTGTTCTTCTTAGAGCAGAGATGGTTGAGAGGAGATTTGATAAAGGTGTTCAAAATCATGAAGGGACTAGACAAAGTAAATAAAGAAAAGCTGTTCCCACTGCTGGAAGGGTCGCAAACCAGAGGACACAGGTTTAAGGTGATTAGCAAAAGGACCAAAGGTGACATGAGGAAAAACTTTTTTGCGCAGCGAGTGGTTAGGATCTGGAACGTACTGCCTGAAAGGGTGGGGAAGCAAGGTCAATTCAAAAAGGAATTAAATAGGTACCTGAAGGAGAAAAATTTGGAGGGCTACGGGGAAAGAGTGGGGTGTGGGACTAGCTGGATTGCTCTTGCAGAGACTGGCGCAGGCTCGATGGGCCGAATGGCCTCCTTCTGTGCTGTAACCATTCTATGATTCTACGGTTCTAGGACCCCCCCACGAGCGCTATTTAAAGGGACCATGCAGGATTTACCGGTTAGTTGCTGGATTAGTGCATCTGGCTGCTGATGCATTTGTACCTGTTTTTAGAGGTCTCTTTTACTTGAATACTAGGACTAGGGGACATAGCGTAACATTTAGAGCCAGGACTTGCAGGAGTGAAGTTAGGAAATGCTTGTACATGCAAAGGGTGGCAGAGCTTTGGAACACTCTTCTGCAAATGGCAGTTGATGCTAGCTCAGTTGTTAATTTTAAATCTGGGATTGATAGATTTTTGTTAACCAAGGGTGTTATGGGATATGAGGCTAAGGCAGGTAAATGGTTATGGCTCGAGAGGCTAAATGCCACTGCCACTTGCTGCCTCCTGTTTTGCGCCACCTTCTGCTGCAAGAAAGTGGGACGTTTATCGGTGAATGTCCTGCAGGATGTTTGGGTGATGTACCTGTCATGGTTGAATAGCTGCCAGTGTATGGGACCTGTGAGTTCTGGGCGTGCGGCTTGTGATAGTGATAATGTGTGAGGGTGAGAGGAAGCATCTGATTGGAAGAGTTGAGTACTGATGGAAAGAGTTTGTTGGTATGTGGGTGATGGGGGTGTAGTGCGTGGAGCAGTGGATGCGGCTAGTGGTGCAGTTGATAGGAGATGCCACATGACAGTTGACCTCACTCACCTTGACCACTCATGTCAAAGCATTGAACAACTTCTTGCACTTCATCCATGCTCGCGGTGCTATGCGCCTGGCATTGACTTCGGCCCCCTATGCCTCCCACTGCCCCTTGAGCCCTGTGGATATAGGATGCCCCTCCTTCTGTCCACCTCTTGCACCAAGGCCTCTAGTGCATCATCAGAAAACCTTGGTGCACGCTCTCTTGCAGGCCTGGTACAAACTCAGATCGGCAGATTGGTGAAGTCTGGGGTGCAGATTGGAGGATGTGGAATTTAGTAGTGCGCAACCTTTATTCAATGTTTTAACATAACTCATCAGTTTGTAAACATAGGGATGGGACCTGCATCTGCGTTTTACGTGTGCGATGTCTGATCTCCATTCAGACTCCATGCGGACCAGCATCTTGTATTTTGTACATAAGAGGTTGCCTTTAAGAGGTGCGAGCAACTCACGCGATATCTGGACGCCCCTGCTGGTGAGAAGTGAGAAGCTGGTGAGAACAACACAGACAGGCCTGGCTGCTGCGCTACAATCAGGTAAATGAGGAGGCAGCACGAATCTCACACGCTGCCTGCATCGGAACCACCGGGCACCACGATGCCCACATCCGGATTCGGGGGTTAACCAATTTAACCCCCCTTATCTCAATACAGGAATTGTTTAGAAATTGTTATGCCCCTAATATTCTCAGTCATATTGATACCAATTAACCATTTTTTAAAAATCAGTTGTGAGAATATTCCTTTTCATCACAAAACATTCATAGAAACATTTATGGCCTTTAGATCATTGCAGAAAATGTTGGCTGCATATAGTGACACCACTATTCCCAGCTGGAATGGAGATGATTGGGTAATTCTCCCATCAATGCTGCCTGGAGACTGCACTGCTGTAACTGACTGGGATTGATTTTATGCACATAATTTGTATGTAACTATCCTCCACTCTGCAAATTGCTGGAAAAATAATCCATTTGTATTATGTAACTGTCCTCCACTCACTGCACCTTGCTGGAGAAATCACCCTGCTTTTGTCAAGAGAAGTTGCTGTAATTTCAGTCATGAGTTCTTTTTCATCTATTTCCTTGAGGCTCTTTTTAAATAGACTCTGCAGACTGTTTGCTGCCATGTGCTGTTTCAATAGACTCTGTTTGCTGAGTAAATAGACTCTGTTTGCTGTAAAATGTACTGTTTGCTACCAGTCCTGCCATAAGTCCCGCCCAGCCTCCGATTCATTGGCTGATGCGGTGCGACTCATTGTCTGACACAGTGGTATCAATAGACAATCTGCTTTTTTTAATAAGTGTTTTTGAAATAGACAGTTTCCTAGAAGTAAAGGGAATTAGGGGTTACGGGGAGCGGGCAGGAAATTGGACATGAATTTAGATTTGAAGTTAGGATCAGATCAGCCATGATCTTATTGAATGGCGGAGCAGGCTCGAGGGGCCGATTGGCCTACTCCTGCTCCTATTTCTTATGTTCTTATAAGTGGTCCATACATGGTCCATCATGCACTGCAAGAAAAAGATGCAGTCCATCAACTAATTCATTTTAATGTTATTGTACTGCACAATAGTATCACTGATAATATGGCTATAAGAAAGGAAAAGAACAAATTTTTACCGGGTTCTTACTGTACCGATGGTATGACAGTCACCCTGCAGATGTGGGTTTTGGAATGCACAAAGGCAGCATTTATAGGAACAAGTTGACCCAAGTTGCAGATTCTCACAAGCACAAAACTGACAGTGTAAATGGAACATCTGGCCTTTAGCTCAGAAAAGTTTGCACCTTCCTAATATGGCAAATATTGCCTGTTAGGTATAATCTAACCAGACTCCTTAGAACTTAAGGAATCCTGTCCTGTATCCTGCATTTTTAATCACACTCTATATTGTTGGAGCTTGTAGTAAAGGTCTGTTAGTAAAGCAATAATGTGGAGATGCCGGTGATGGACTGGAGTGGACAAATGTAAGGAATCTTACAACACAAGCTTTCGGAGATTATCCCCTTCGTCAGGTGAGTGACTCACCTGACGAAGGGGATAATCTCCGACAGCTTGTGATTTTAAAATAAAATTGTTGGACTATAACCTGGTGTTGTAAGATTCCTTACAATAAAGCAATAGTTCTTACTGCTTGTATGGTGTGTGTATAGTGAATACAAGCTTATCTATTTAAGTGCACTGAAAAGGAAACTCTAATTGTTGAGTGGAAGTACAATGTTCCAACAGCATAATGCAACTCATCCCAAGTGGATTTCAGAACAATGCCTGTAGTAAATAGGAGCAAAATAACCAGTGAGCCCTGGAGATTTTTAACAGCAACCATTTCCGTTGTAACGCAGCTTCTTGCAATGATTAAACAATCTCAAATCATTTAAAATAAATCTTTTTCACAAAATGTGGAAAATTTTAAGGATAGAATTAATATTTAAGCCCTGATTTTAACTTGGGTGAGAATTGGGCAGGCGAGGGCGGGGGCGAGTGGGAAGCCCCCATGATGTGGCCATGAGGCCTGGGAGATTTTAACTCCCTGGCCTCATTTTAATACGATTGGGTGTGCATCTTGTCAATCACATAGAGTCATAGAGTTATACAGCACGGATAGAGGCCCTTCGGCCCATCGTGTCCGCGCCGGCCATCAAGCCCAGTCTAATCTAATCCCATATTCCAGCATTTGGTCCGTAGCCTTGTATGCTATGGCATTTCAAGTGCTCATCCAAATGCTTCTTGAATGTTGTGAGGGTTCCTGCCTCCACAACCCTCTCAGGCAGTGAGTTCCAGACTCCAACCACCCTCTGGGTGAAAAAGTTCTTTCTCAAATCCCCTCTAAACCTCCCGCCTTTTACCTTGAATCTATGCCCCCTTGTTATAGAACCCTCAATGAAGGGAAAAAGCTCCTTAGTATCCATCCTATCTGTGCCCCTCATAATTTTGTACACCTCAATCATGTCCCCCCTCAGCCTCCTCTGCTCCAAGGAAAACAAACCCAATCTTCCCAGTCTCTCTTCATAGCTGAAGCGCTCCAGCCCTGGTAACATCCTGGTGAATCTCCTCTGCACCCTCTCCAAAGCGATCACATCCTTCCTGTAGTGTGGCGACCAGAACTGCACACAGTACTCCAGCTGTGGCCTAACCAGTGTTTTATACAGCTCCATCATAACCTCCTTGCTCTTATATACTATGCCTCGGCTAATAAAGGCAAGTATCCCATATGCCTTCTTTACCACCTTATCTACCTGTTCCGCCGCCTTCAGGGATCTGTGAACTTGCACACCAAGATCCCTCTGACCCTCTGTCTTGCCTAGGGTCTTCCCATTCATTGTGTATTCCCTTGCCTTGTTAGTCCCTCCAAAGTGCATCACCTCGCACTTTTCCGGGTTAAATTCCATTTGCCACTGTTCCGCCCATCTGACCAACCCATCTATATCGTCCTGCAGACTGAGGCTATCCTCCTCGCTATTTACCACCCTACCAATTTTTGTATCATCAGCGAACTTACTGATCATACCTTTTACATTCATATCCAAGTCGTTAATGTAGACCACAAACAGCAAGGGCCCCAGCACAGATCCCTGTGGTACCCCACTGGCCACAGGCTTCCAGTCACAAAAACAACCTTCGACCATCACCCTCTGCCTTCTGCCACTAAGCCAGTTTTGTATCCAAAGTGCCAAGGCACCCTGGACTCCATGGGCTCGTACCTTCTTGACCAGTCTCCTGTGCGGGACTTTATCGAAGGCCTTACTGAAATCCATGTATACCACATCCACTGCGTTACCCTCATCCACACGCCTAGTCACCCCCTCAAAAAATTCAATCAAATTAGTCAGACATGATCTTCCCTTGACAAAGCCATGTTGACTATCCCTGATTAATCCTTGCTTCTCCAAGTGGAGACTAATTTTGTCCTTCAGAATCACGTCAAGAAACAGGCAGCCCACCTCCCTTTTGCATGCAATTTCTGGCAGGCCTCCTAAGGCCTATTTAAAGCGGGAATGCACCTCTTAAAGCAAGGTTGCATTTCCTGAAGACAGATTGCATTGTAAGACTATGTGCGATGGGAGCAGTACGAGTTGCCCTCTCTCAGAATGTCAGCATGTCTGCTCCTTTGCCACCCTCTATATCAATACCTGCCATCGTGCCAGACTGCCCCAGTGGCAGCTGAGGTGCAGCAGTCTGCACTTGAGCCCTCACAGGCTCGAATACCTGGAAATCACCGGCCACAAGCATCTCAAGGGTCCCCACGTGAGTAACAGCAGCCTTTCATCAGCTTTGCTGAGCTAATTAGGGGAGCACCTCGAAGGTGTAGTAGAGTTAGGAAACCTTCCTATTAGAAAGGAGCCATGGGTTAACACTTCGGTGAGAAATAAATGGAAGGCAATTATTGTGGTGGGAATTAAATTCATCACTTTTACGACATCTAGCACTTTGATTTGCAGTGTGCTTTCATAGCAGCTTCTGTGTCTGCCTTGTCGTTGACATAGAATCTGGCTGAATGGTTTCAATGTTCTTTAATGCAGGATTAAGGGAGTGGTGAAGGATGTAACAAGGACTATTAATGTAGAGGGGCTTTGTGTAAGTCTTCAGTCATTGAAAACTGCCAATATTTTCATGATTATGAATCACATTACTTAATAAACATGCTTCAAATACATTTTCTTGAAATCCTGGTTTCTAAACTATGCTGGACCCTTGCTGAGCAGCAGCGCAGTAAATATTTTATGAAACAAAATTCAATAATTTAGTCTGTAGTAGCTGCTTATGTCCCAGTAAAAATAATGATTATAGCAGACATTCTTAAGGCCAAATAAAAGTAAAACTTAAGCTGGAGAATAGCATTAGAAATTGGAGAGGTGAGTTATTGAGCTAATCAAGGGGAGGCAGGGCATTGAGAAGGAGTTGTAGAAAAATCTATTCATTGTAAAACAGCAGTGTATAGTGCACCAGATATCTGGATTAGAAGATTACAACCAACATGTAGCATCAGCTTGAATATAATGTCCTATTGGCATACAACCAACATGAAATTATAATCAAGCTAATACTACATCAGTCAGCAGTGCACCAAAGGGGGTTTAATAGAGTTGTGTTAGGGTGTATTTCGTATATTGGGGATGACCTTCAGTTCTCTGCTCAAATGGTAGGTGAAGATGGGCAGGATACGGCAGATTATGGGCAGTAATATTATTTCCCATCCACAAAGATTTAGTTGCATCAAACTTACAACATAAGGTTTGTGTTCAAATTTTTAAAAAATTACCCAAGTTCTAACACAACGACAGCAAAGATTTGAGGATGCAGTTATTGCTGCCACTTTTGTATCAATACAAAGTTGTTTTGGGTGTGTATCAAACAAAAGGTGGCAGCATAATCCAGAAAATTACCTGACAACAAAGTTATGAAAATTACCAACCACAGTCCCTCCAGGACATCATCATGAACTGATTTGATTTCATAAACATTCCGGTATAACTCTAGATTGAGTAACAGTTTGTTAGTAAATTCATTGTTTACATGTTTGAATATTTATTCACAAGGACACTTTAGTGTAAGCTGCTTTTATATTGGTTGCAAGCTGTGCTCGTGCAGTTGGCTCCTGTCTATAACCAGGGCCGGAATTTCCCCGGAGCTGCTTCTACTCGGCTGCTGTAACTTTTGCCAGAAATGCATTCAGCCCATCGTGTCTGTGCATCCTGAAATCTTCACTGGATTTGGTAGGTTTGTCAGCTAGGAAATAAGTTTGGTAAATGTGCAGGAGGACTGATGTGTACTTGAGGTAAACAATCTTTGCCAAGTTAAAATGTCAAAGAAGTGAATTGCCACCATACACTTAAAAACATGTCCTCTCTTCAAAACTGATGACATACATCTTGGCCAAAAGCAAAAATATGAATATTGTTATATTACTGTCCAAAAACATGAAGGAGGTTATGAGGCCGTATGATATATAGTCAATGGAAAAGAAAATAGGGTGGAGTGTAAAACAGGCGGCCAATTCGCTAATGCCCATTTTGTACGACTGTCCAAGACGGATTTCACCCACTCCTCTTTCAGCTTGGCAGGGAGATGTATGTGTTGGGAAATGGATTGGAATGTGATAAGATCTGTAACACAAACCTGACTACAGAGTTCTGAAGTGATAAACTGAACTAAACTTGTTCTGAAATTTGTTTAATCAGTGTCAAGAGAAGTGCTGGCAAGAATGCACAAAACATAATTATGTGAAATAAAATAAGTCCTTGTTGATTGTGATAATGGTGTTAATAGTTCAGTACTTGACATGAGCTCAGGATTATATGTGATGTGTATTACTTTATGCACAGTTACAGTTTTAAAGAAAGCCATGTCATTTTGGTGCACTACACTGTCACTGCACCAATCATTGGTCCAACGGTCACATGAAGCTAATTGTAATAAGGGTATTTTGGAAGATTCTCTGTAGATTAAGCATCTTGTTTGTCTTCTATTTTTATTACAGAGTGCGCTGGCTGTGGAGATGAAATCAAACATGGACAGTCACTGCTAGCCTTGGAGAAGCAGTGGCATGTGAGCTGTTTCAAATGCCAGTCCTGTGGTGTTGTGCTGACAGGAGAATATATCAGCAAGTATGTGTGATCCTTGAAGAATGCAGTATATGCAAGGCAGAGCAATCCACACTTATTAACTAACCTAATGTTATCATCTAAAATGAATGAAATGGTTGCTGCTTTATATGCAATTTGCATAGTCCTCCAACATCAATTTACTCATAGATTTTTGAGAATATTTCTTGGATTTCCCTCTTCCTTTCCTGAAGATGTTGATTCATGGTGGGTACAGCTCCACAAGTGTTTTCTGTCCTGCAGTATCTCACCCTATTGTTTGCATGTACGCCTAGACCTTGGGGTAATTTTCACCTTCACCACCTGAACAATACTTTGGCAGAGCAGATCGCCGTCCCAGACAGTGAAAGTAAAAATTACCCCCCATGAGTCTTGGTGAACTATTTTACCATGAGGACATTGCGACTGAGCTCAATGTTACCTTTACCCTATGTCCACACAGTGTACTTTCCAGCAGGGGTCACTAGATACTAATCAGGAATGGGAGCTCTGGCAGATTTTCCCTTCTATACCAGGGCATAATAGCATCCTACAACCACACCAGCTGAGATCAGTTAACAGAGCACAGGTTGGCTGTTGGCCTCCCTAGTATTTGTGGCTTTAATACCCATTGTTCAGTGAGGCATTAGAGGAGTTTCAGGTTCTTGTTTTTTATGAATAGAAGTGAAGCGCAAGTAACAGGCAACCATTTTGTTCTTATACTTATGGTTAATGTGCCCTTGATTTTTCCTTCCATTCACTTCCCCTCCATTTTAGTCATTTCTTCTCATACACCTGCTGCAGTTGAGAGGATGGGTGGACCATCTGTCCTGAGGTTCCCCCGATGCCCCTCTCAATCAATGGTAAGGAGATATACAATGATGACTTAAGAACGGTTGTGTCACTGAGTTTCCCACACTCCCTGTGGAAGATGCCCAACAGTAAAATGACACGATTGCGATCAAGAGCTCAAAGATATGGGAGATTGTGAGAGTGAACCCCCATCCTGCCACTCCATGGCGCAGCACATTGAAGATTTGTGCATACGACACTGCTTTATTAAGAAACTAGCTAGTAATTTTTCTTTTTCTCATCATCCCTATTAACCCAACCCTTCCAGCATATCAGACAAAATATCTGACAGCATATCTGATCAAAATAGCAAAAAGATAGAAATAACTTGCAGTTATACAGTGCCTTTCACAGCCAATGAAGTACTTTTGAAGTGTAGCCTCTGATATAAAATACGCAAACGCAGCTGCCAATTTACATTTCTTTAATATGCATCCACCCATACATGAGGAAAAGCAATTTCTCATGTCGCAAATGACTCATGGAAAACAGTGGGGAGATGGGACCCGACCTTGTGCATCGCCAAGTTGCTTTCTGCTTCCGCCCGGCTCCGATCTACCAAAAAAAGTCATCTGAGGCGAGGATAAAAACCTAGCCCACCAAGTTAGTCCATTTAGTGAATCGTGTATTATGTTTCTGAAAATATAAAACTAGACCCACCTCATGTTAGCATAATAAGCCAGCAGCACCACCTGTGATTTATTGATATTAAAAAGCCAAGTGCTTGGCTTTAGGAATTCATCTGTCATTAAAGGGTCAGTCATTTACAATTTTACTCCACCCATTGTCGGGAAGATTAAAAGTCGTTGATTCGTGATGCTTAATATTGTTGCAGCTGGTACATTTAAAACCCTTTACTGCTTTCAAAGCACCAGCACATTTTATATAATTGAATATCTGCAAGAGAGCCTGCTTTAAATTTTTAATGCCGACTGTTAAAGCGGAGAGCCAAAGAAGTGTATAGAACCATACAATGACTTAATCGCCATTATCTGAGAAGAATCATAAAACATTTTTGAAATGAAACTTCAGTAAATCTTAATTTTGATGATAAACATAAATGACCTCCAGAGCTGAGGAGCTGGATGATTGTTAGCTCAGTATAAGTTGCTCAGTATCAATTTTCTCTCTCTTTCTAAGGGATGGCGTTCCTTATTGCGAGACAGATTACCATTCTCGTTTTGGCATCAAGTGCGAGACCTGTGATAGATATATCAGTGGGAGAGTGTTGGAGGTAAGTGTCCATTAAAAAGAATGGATGGATTTTTAATGCAGCTCTATGAAAGGAAATTCTATTTCCAATTATATTTCGAGTCTTGATTGCAGGGTTCATTCCCTCGAATACCACGTTGCTTTGGGACGTTGGCATCTATCAGATAATTACAGGGTGGCAGACAAGTCCACAGAAGAACTAACCCATTCAAAAGGTTAAATAATTGCAGGAAAGTGAAGTGACAGTAATGGGAGAGGGATTCATGCAGTTTTTCATGTAGTATTTTACGTACATGTATCTGGAATGTAAAAAGTAAGCATAGTAAGAATACAAAGGGGTGGAAGTTAAGCTACAGTTGTATAAAGCTCTGGTTAGACTGCATCTGGAGTACGGAATTCAATTCTGGGCACTGCACATCAGGAAGGATATATTTGCCTTGGAGGAGTTGTAGCACAGATTCACCAGAATGATACTCGGGCTAAAAGGATTAAATTATAAGGACAGGTTGCATAGACTAGGCTTGTATTCTCTTGAGGATAGAAGATTAAGGGGTGATCTAATTGAGATGCTTAAGATGATTAAAGGATTTGATAGGGTAGATAGAAATAAACTATTTCCTCTGGTGGAGGAGTCCTGAACAAGGGGCATAACCTTAAAATTAGAGCTAGGCCATTCAGGGGTGATGTCAGAAAGCACTTCTTCACACAAAGGTTAGTGAAAATCTGGAATTCTCTCCTCAAAAAGCTGTTGAGGCGAGGTCAATTAAAAATTTTAAAACTGGGATTGATAGATTTTTATTAGGCACGGGTATCAAGGAATATGGAACCAAGGCTGGTACATGTATTTAAGATACAAATCAGCCATAATCGAATTGAATGACGGAACAGGCACAAGGGGCTGAATTGCCTACTCCTGTTCCTATGTTCCTTCCTTCCTATGATCCTATTTATTGTATTGTGTCAAATTTGCATAACTTAAACAACAGAAATGTTGCATCGAGGTCTTTGTACGTTTGTAGTAAGCCACATGACTGCTGAATTTATCTATTAATTTTATACATTTTCATGTTGAAATTATGGTTTGTCATGATTTTTGAAAGTATTCAGCTGTTATGTTCCTTAGTATATCTTGTCATGTGTACTTTTACGTCAGTTCCAAGTTAAATTGTCAACAAATATTTGTCAGAATTATAGCATACCGGTTGTGTGCACTGCTTTGTGTTTTGCAATTTGGTTTAATGGTCAATATTGGTAGATCAGGATGTATTACACTGACAGTAGAAAACTAAACGGAACAGAAACATCTCACGCACAAATATGGGGAGAACTGTACAGGCAACAGTGTAGTGAGATCATAAATGCTTTCAAAAAGAACATGTTTATGATTTTGCTACACATAGCAGCCAGAGCAGTTCTTTCCTGAGATTACTTCTGAGAACTGCCAACAGTTCATCTACTTGGGTGTAGCTTTTCACCTTTCTATCAGATTAATTTGTCAGTTATTTGGCAGGGAGCACACATTGGTTCATTTCTCTGTGGTAGCCTGCACACACAATGGCTTTGTGCCACCAATAATATTTACAATAATGGAGACATAGTGTAGATAGAAGTATGTCATGTGTAGTTAGGTTTTAATCAAGGTCAGCTTCTAAAGTATTGTTTCTATTTAAAAATTATCCAGAGAAAGAGCAAAAGAAAAAAAAGTTTAAATGCCTGGAAGGGACTTAATTTTAATTTGCATCGATTGTATTGGCTTTATTATTTTACACAGTCAAATATTTGTTAGGAAAATGGGGTGAGGGGGGAGAAATTGGTCAACATCCGTAGCACAAAATGGCCTGATAGTGAATCGGCAGATCGTTTTACACCACGCCTGATTTTCATTTCTGTTGACATGGAAAAGAAAAATCAAGTGCGGTGTAAAACGGGCTGCCCATTTGCTATCAGGCCACTTTGCGCTACTGGCATTGACCAATTTCAGACCTCCAGTTACAACACATTTTCTGCCTTTTCTTTGGGCAAAGAAAACGGGGTGGAAATTGGTTTGCGCCACTAGGCCAGTGCGAACTGGGCAGAGGGACTGATGTCTGTGCCGGAACAGGTAGGCCTAAGGCCCGATTGATATTGGGCCTCTGGCTTACCTGGCCTCTGGCGAAGTGAGGATGAATGTCAGGCCACTACGATGCTAGAACTGGCCCTCAGGTAGGTCCTCCGGTAGGGGGGGAGGCGGAAGAGAGCCGAGCATGGAGTCAGCAGCAGCCTGCGACGTTGCTGTGCAGGCAGGTGGTGCACTCCTGCTTATCCTGGCTCCTCATTAAAAGGTAAGCTTTTTTAAACTTACCCATTCTTCAGTGGCCCCCAGCGGTCCCTTTAATGATCTCTAGCTAGACAGCTGTAGAACTCTAAAAGCTAGTCATAGCTTGCACGGGGCAAGCTCCACCTAATTGTTGACTAATTTGTGAATAGGTTGCTAAAATAGGCGTTAGGCCTCTTATAGCATATTCAAGGCACCTCACACCTGTTTTAGGCTGCGCCAGCAACACCTCTACAACACCTGAGCCAGTATGTCGTCGGACATGTTTCCAACAGTGTTCGGGCCTGGGCGGTCGTCCCCCTAAATTGGACCTCGGTACCCCTGTTTTCCACACAGAAAATGAGCGCAACGAGGTCCAATTTCCCCCCCAACCATTAAAATCTTCATACTGTGAGCCCCTTGGGAAGGAAGAATTTGACTGATCACATGAGTTATGATACTGGTTCGAGTGTACCTTTGAATCGAAACCCACATTGCAGATATGCACACTGTCTCACTGAACTAATATGTTTGTGATTTTTATCTCATAGGAACGACGATTTCCTGTAGTCACTCTGTGCCTGCAACAATTTAAACATAGCAACAGATTTCCTACATTCAGCAAAATTTTAAAAGCATTTTAAAATACATTAATGGCTTCACTAGAAATCTTCCCCCTTTGTATACTAGGTCACTAACACACTTCTTTATTAAATTTGATATGATGGGGAGGTTTTAAAAAAGATGCGATTTCATTGCTGAAGTACATACCTCTCAAGTGCTAAAATTAACCTCCCTGGACATTTACCTGACACAACCCTTCAATAGGAAATGTCTTATTTCGCACCATTTTGCAAGATCCTTTCCAAGATATATGCCAACCAGCATTTCACACCAGCAGACAGTGTTTGCAGAGTTTTGTCCACGTGTCAGCATTTACAGACACAAATCAGGACTTCTAGTATGGTTTGGCTCATCCCCCGAGATTTCCCTGTGAGCATGTGTGTGCTGGAGGTTGTGGGCATGCATCATTGGTTTTTGATGAAATGGCACCGATGACATATTGGGCCATGCATGTACACAGGCTCCATTGTATATATGTGCAGAAGACAATTGTGGGGCAATCTGAGGGCACTCCAAACCTTCAGGGTATGTTGCAATGACTGATCATATCAATTGTAATGGAGAGAACAAATGATGTAAAATGTATCAGGAAGACGCTTGTAGCAGAGATTGATGCAAAATATACTGGAAAGAGTGATATAAAATGTAGTCATACATGCCATTCATCAGTGTTTGTCTGATGCTCTGGTGAGGGAAGGTAATGGCAATAGTCTTGGAGTTCATTGTCACGAGGAGGAGGTGGGAAGGAGGAGTAGTAGCAACAGCAACAATAGGTTATGAGAAGATTTGTAAAAGTCAACAGAGAAGAATGAGGGGTTGAGGATGCAACTTCCAAAGAGCAGGGTCAAAATGTTTGATGGCTCTATCACCAATGGAGGAGCAAAGGGAGGGGGAAGGCCAGATTTGGAAGACTGATAGGTTTGGGAAGGGACATAACACTGGAGGAGATTTCAGAGATAGAGTGGGCAAAATTATGGTGAGATTTAAAGATAAGGACAACTAACTCACCTTGGAACTACCTCTTCTGAAGCTCGTAAATTAGATTCTGTAAAGAAAGAAAGAACGTGCATTTATATAGTGCCTTTCACAACCTCAGGACATCCCAAAGCGCTTTACAGCCAGTGAAATACTTCTGAAGTGTAGTCACTGTTGTAATGTAGGTAATGCAGCTCCAAGATCTGTGTAAGGATAGATGGGAAACTCAATGAACCTTTCTCTGTTGAAACAAGTGTGAGGCAGTTTTGTCCACTGACATAAATTCTATTCAGCGTCTTCATCAATAATGTTTGAATTGTATTATGAGGGACAGTATCAGAGTGTCCATTCCAGCTATTTCTTGAAGAATTACAGTACTCCTGTGCATATGATTTTGTATTGTTGGGAGACTTGCCTTGGAATCTGGTGTGCTCTACTCACCATTTTTAACAAATATTCACAAATTAACAAGAATCGAACTGTTCAAATTCAGAATCCACTTTGGCTTTCACCCCCATCAAAAGTACACAAACTAATTTCTTTTGTTGACATCTGCAAGAGAGTGCCTGATTCATGAATTCAGACAATTGCAGTTGCTGATTATTTCAAGGTCTCACGTATTACATGATTTCCTGCTCAATGATGGCTTTGACCTTGAAAGATTTGTGTACAATCAATAAACATTGCTATGTTTCGAAAGCAAAGTTTCCATCTATTGCTGTAAAATGCTGACTGTGTTCTTATCTTCCATTCCAATGGAAAGTGCAGGATGCACCCTTACACCTGACAGGAAGATCATTGGATAATAAAAGGCTGTCTGATTCATTGTTGTGTATATGCTTCTTGCCAGACTATCAGGATTAATGCAGCCATTTGTTTGCTGCACAGCTGGCTGCTCAGCTACAGAGCATGTGCATATGTCATCAAGGTTCTCCATTAGACATCAATCATATTCCCCACTTGGCCATGAAAGGTTCACATGCAGCTGGTATTGCCATAAAGGTTCAGAAATATTCTTTTTTAAAAAAAAATCAGTTTGCAACTGTATATAAAATTGATGAATAGGAGATAATTAATGACTGGTCATCTCTTCTTTTTTTTCTCCTGACAATCCATAAATAATATCTGTTTATCTACTGAATTTTAAGATAGCTCACATTTGCCCAAATACCTCTGTAAGAAGCCGGTCACGAACAAGAATATTTGGAGGAAGGTGCCGAAATGATAGTAATCACAACAACAAATAACCTGCTCGGTAAGACTATACTTAGCTCTGTAGTCATTTTTTAAATAAAATTTGAAAGATTAAAATGGCAAATTTTCCTCTAAAATGATGCAGTTCCATTGTCCTTTAAATAAACTTGAATTATCAATTACTGACAACAATTACAATTTTTTTATATTTGACTTCTTATTAAGAGACGTGGTTCAGTTCTTCAACAGTAGATTTCCTTATCACAATTAAAATTTAGCTGAACTAAGGATTCTTAAATTCTTCCAACTTAATGCGGTTTCTTGTAGTATGATCCAGCAACAATCCCAAAAACAATTGATCTTTCTGATAAATACCATGAATCTAGTTAGAGATAAAACTCAGCATCATCGCCTATCAACATATCAAATTCCATTTGTTTTAATAGTTTAACAAGCCACTAAATCACCCTTTTTGTCACTTGATACTCATCTGGACTATGCCATCTGCCCTTTAACCTCGTAATAGCTGCTTCCCTGACTTGATTATTGCAGTAATGGCAGTTTTATCTATAGTGACTTTAATGAACACGAGACAGTACTCACCGTGGTGACTAAATTATAATACTGTGACCAACCTAAGTGACTCAATGACCCGGATATTGCTCATGAAATAACGGTGAGGCTAACAGGGCTCACCATTATTCCAGGGCAAATGGAAGAGCAAGTTCTGGAGAGCACACATGCGTAGTCAAATGCGGAAATCCGGAAATTGCTCTACCATTTGCCCTGCTCGTTTGAAAGCTGCACGGGAAGGACAGCTCGCCCACTGAATGAATGGACCAGCGCGAACTTGCTGCACTGCTCAGCTGGAAATGAACTAATCTCTCCATAAGAAAGGTACGCTGGGTTTTTAAGGTCTAAACGAACTTTTAATGGCATGGTAAGTTTTAATGACTGCGAAACAACTTCTCTGGCACTGAAAATGAACTCTTAAAAATGTGGAGTCTCATTACTTCTGATTTTATTTGTTGTTGGGGACATTTATATAAATTTTATTTTGCTCTTTCTTTCTGTCTCCTTTATCTTTGTCTTTTAATTCGATATTTCTTACCCTCCCTTTATTTCGCTTTCTCTGACTGATTTTAAAATTGAATCCACTGTTGTAGCTTTCACTTCCTGGATCTCACTGCGCAGCTTGTCAAGGATGCTTCAAGCTGATTGGTTGAGGGGAGACAGCGATCCTTTCCCCGCTCTCACAGCTCACAGGAGCCTGGGAACGATTGCTGCACCTTTTGCAGCTCGCCACTGAAGCAAGTTGGCGCCCAGAAGCCCGCGAATAGTTTGTGGGTGAGTTTATAACGAACGGGCAGAGGGCGAGGTTTGTTCACCACGAAATTTCCAGTCCAATAAGGCTAAAAGGGAGTATCCTTCTAATGAACTCTTCAATAATCTGTGCAGCAATCTTGGATCTCCCATGGTGCTATAAGCTGATCGAACAATTGTTACCAAAAAACAGTGTGATTTCTAATTCCCAGCAGGTAAAATGTGGAAGATTTGTCATGCTAATTCCCAATTAACAAACATTTTATCTTTGTAATAATGTTCTTGGATGTAATCAATATTCTGCAGTGGCCTATTTTGTAGATTATACTTTCGCCACTCTATACTTATCTATGAAATTTAATAATACAGGTCCCTTTATTTCATTTTGGGCTGTTGGACTCAACGTTAGATTTCTTGCTGCCACTTGTGCTGGCACTGATGCACAAATATTGTATATTGTAGGGAAATAGAGGAGGGAAGAAATTAGTTAAACTACACAGAAATCCCTCATAACTTATCTGTGTGATCCTGAAAAAAAAATACCATTGTCTGGTTTTATCATGTTACAATAAAATAAATCTGTCAGTCCCATTTCCTTTCATAGTATTGTACCACAGAAATGCTCCACTACCATTAATATGATGGGGACAGTATGGTATACTGTATTCATAAATTAGCTCCCACAGTTATCTATTTGGCAAACACGCTATGTAATTGAGCCATACAGACCAGATGATCATAGGTGTGATTTCTCATCGGTGCCAAGTTAGCTGATCTCATCTCAAGAGGCAGTAGGAGTACTAGGCTGGATGCAGCACCCCTAGGCTAGGAAAGCGAAAATCAGCTAGGTTTCCCATTCATAATTACTGTCTCGTGACCGCTCCTGGAATCTCCATATGCGGAGGTTGGCAGACGACCAGGACCAATTGTAATGTGCCCAAAATTGAATAGCCTGCCAACACTCAAGGCTAGATTTTCCGTGCCAATGCAGCTGGTGACGAACGCGTGGCGGAAAAGGATGCAGCCGACCCGATGGTCTCGGCACTGACCTCAGTGAATTTTCGGGGTTTAAGTTTTAGTTTAAGTTAAATTTTAAATTTTCAAGGTTTCAGTTTAATTAAATTATTTTGAGAAAGGCAGTGTTGCTGCCTACGATTGGAAGCTCATCACTTCAGGAGGAGTGGGGTGTGGGGGTGGGTGGGGGTTGAAATGGTTGCTGCTGCAGGATTACCATGTCTTTAGCAGTTTAAAGGAGTCGGCAGCATCCCCAAATAGCAACATAAAGCTGACTTCAAACTTCCTCTGACATGCCTGCAGGAATGGTTTACAAATTTTACAACAATTAACATGCCTGCTGCAGTGATTTAAATTTACTTCCATATTTGGTATCCCCTAGCAACATAGGAGGCCTGTGGTATGGTGGCATGAATTATGTCCAATGTTATTGAGGTGGTAGTGACAGGAAATATGATGTCACACTGTCATTACTGCCTCATTTCAACATGCTCGCCCTTATTTGGACATGTGCTTCCAGGGTCTGGCAGAAGTGGCACCAGAAAATTGGACAGCTGTAAAAATGGATGGGGATCCAGTGTTATGAAAATCAGGTGTTATTGAGAGGAAAATCCTGGCTTTCCACATGCAAAATCATCATTTGGGCAAGGTACCACAGGGCACCCGGCACGAGTCACTGGGGTAGATTTTGACTTTGTGCGATCATGTAAAACAGGTGATAGCAAATCGGCAGTCTGTTTTACATCACTCCCTATTTTTATTTCCATTGACTTTAATGGAGATAAAAATCGAGAGGGATGTAAAAGGGCTGCCGATTCGCTATCACCCGTTTTACATTATCGCACAAAGCCAAAATCTACCCCACTGCCTTCAGGAAAGGAGGTGCGAAATTTAGTGGTAGAAAGAAAGACAAGAAATTTTCTTATGAAGTTAACTGAAAACAATTAATTGTTGACTTAATACCAATCAGCATAAATTCCTAGTTAGCCATTATTTTTATTCTTTAAAATAAGTTAAATGAGCACTGGTTCCTGACATTTTTAGTAAAGTAAAATCTGCTGTACTGCTCAATACAATGCTGAAGAATCAGACAACTTCTGAATTTGTATATACACACACCAGTACCTAAATTATTGCTTGAAAGCTACAAATAGAAAATGAATGCATGAAGTCTAAGATGGAGACAGTGAGGATTAATGAAGGGAATCTTTCAGTGCCGAATCAGCAGAAGAGGAATAGCAGGCCTGAGTTTCCTAAATTGTACAGCTAAATCAAAGGCCAGTGTTTGACTAGGAGAAAAATGATTCCAAAAAAAAAGAAAATGGTTTATATTAGTCCAACATTCACCAACGTGTGAATTGGTGTTGATGGGATCTGAGGATATGAGGATATGGTCCTTCATAACTTGTTTGTCCAAACCTCGTTAAAACCAAGTTGAAATCTTCCCCTGTTGAAATCTTGTTGAAAGCCAGAACAAAGAATACCAAAGAACTGAAGAAAAGGAGGATAAAGCTTCTTTAACTAGGTTAAAGTATTAGTTGAAGAGAACAAAGACATTTCTTGGATGATTCCCACTGACTTACATTTTTAAAACTGGGTTTACAGTAATTGAATTAAGAATACAAAACTCGATATGAAAATACATACGCATGCTTTTGTCTGGACACCACAGCTGTTTTAGTCCCTGCTGCTCACCATGTGCATGTTACATACAAAAATCTAATGACTTCCACAATTCGTTAAAACAATCCAACATGCTAATTATGTTAAAAATCCCAGATGCATCCAAAGTGACATACTATCAGCAGGTGCAGGTGCTGCTGGGCTCTACTACAGAGCAGAATTTAATGGAATCATATTGATTCAATATGCAATTTTTGTCATTAATTTAAATGGACATAAAAGAAAGATGCCGACTAGATTAGAATTACTGGGGCCAATTTTCCTGTATTTAGCACCCCATGTGCACCACTTTACATAGCATACTGGCATGGAGAAACAGGCAGAGACACATTTTGTTTATGGGGCACGTTGTAGCAGGTGAACAGTGGGTGTAGTTAGCTTCCTATATGTGGTAATGACTCCTAGATAATGCAATAATGACTTTGAATCATATTGCTGTGTTCGTGCTGTGTCCATGACGCCATCCTATTGCCGCCCATAAAAATGGGCATCCAGGGTTGCGAGGCACTGAGCCACACTTGGAAGTAAATTTAAAGGGACGGTAAGAAGATTCAACCATTTTTTGGCCATTTCCAGCCCGGTTTCTCAATTTTTTTGTTTTCCTTTTCTGCTGGCACTTAGGCTTTGCGCTAATATGTTCATGTTTTTTTGCTCCCAGCATTATTGCTGGCACCAATGAGTTTCCAAATAGGAAACCCCTAACTTAGGTGCTTGGTAGGAAAAGAGGAAGATTACTGAAGGATACCAGCCAGGTCAAGTTGCATTAAAGTCAGTCTGCGCCCACCCATATCTGTAGACAGAGGTGAACGTACCTCACTTTGGCAGACAATTAGTGCATGCAGAAGCTCCAACTCTCAAGAAAGATTGTGACAGCAATCCCAATGGCACAGTTATTCATGCTGGCTGGTTCTACAGAAGCATTCCAATCACAGCATGTCATACGTGGTACTGTATGAAAGAATTAATGCCAGTATTATCATCAGCTAGCAAAGTCTGACTGGCCACAGCCACCGACCATACCTTCAGGCACTATCACTCCTAACTAGCAACAACTGTGGGTAATGGTCTTCACAGGGTCTGGGTCAGCAGAGAGCCAAATGCAGATCTGTGCGAGCGACTGCAAGAACACCTGCTGCTAACATGCACCAGAGAACTGATATAGCCAGTGACGTACCAATCAGCTGCGGCTTGAAGCCTACCTCCACCTCCTTCCAGGCACGCTCTAATAGGGACTTATGGGGATGGTGCTATGGAATGCCAGAGGGGGCAGCCCTCCTCACAGCAACTCATGCCGCATCATATTCAGTTTAGCAGCCATCGAGCAGGGGCCAGGTGCTGGGATGCTCCATCACTTGCCTGCAGACTCATACCTACACCTTGAATTTCCTTTCCCTTCATTTTTTGTCTTACACTTCTTAATCCCCTGCCACTCAATCCCGACAAAGGCTGCTAATGGTTTTGAGTAACTTTTGAGGTTTTCTAATGACTTTCAGCATTTTTGTCACCCTTTTGTGACATTTCTCTTTAACTGTTCCCACCCTTTTAAATTCTACTTGCGTGCAATTTCCCACTCCCACCATGAGTGTGCATCCCTACAGCTACCCAAATCTGCAATCAGTGAACAATTATGTGCTGATCCACAAAATTTGAGTGCTATGAGCAATTTACCATTCTGGTGACATTAGCATCAGTTCTTAACCATGCGAGTGTTTTCCTGGTAGTGATTTAAATAGACTCTTCTGGTCTGATAATTAGTTTGAGAGCTCTTTAAAATGTTCAACCTGAATTGATTATTTACAAATAGCTGGGACTGGATCCTGTTTAGTGTCTAGCACAGTAAATAACAAATGATTGCATGCAGTTGCCCATAATGAAACATGTGCCTTGTTACCTTGTTTTAATTTTTCCATTTCTGTACATATGCAAGAAATAATTATTACTCCTATATCCTTCAGATGTAATTAGGTGGCCTACCTGAGTTGTATATGCTAAATAATATTTTAAAATTGGATTGTTACAACTAATAGTACTGTAAGTTAATCACATCTGTATCAGAGGGAAATACATTACATTTAATTAACTACGAAAGGCTTCTGTATTAACTTTTATGATAAAGCTATTTCAATGTGCTACTTAATTAAATGCAAGTCATTGTCAGATCACATTGTTTATTAGAGCAAATTTTAAAAAGTACCATTTCATTTCCATTTTAGTGAACAGAAGATAGCAAAGAAATTGGTTTATTTCAAAATTCTTTAGCCTTACTGAACATCAGTTTACGCTTACTTGACCTTGACTAGGAAAAGTAAAGTGGTAATTGAAAGAGATTTCTCTATTACAGTAGTCCCTGTGGAGGGTTTGTCTTATGACCAGAATGCTGAACAGTTTATCAAGCACATGGGGCACTGTGTTTAAACAATGGGAACAGGGTACAATGTATGTATAGTAACGAATGTTTTGTTTGAATAAACGGTTATTGATTCAGAAATCATTCCGTTTGTATTTCATTCAATAACAGGTTTTTTTAACAAAAATGTAAATGGTTGTTTTACATTTCTTTCTAGTTTGTCTTAATAAAAAGTCATCAGTCACTAAAAGAAAGAAAATGACAGAACTGGAGGCTGTTGTGGCAGTAGGGAACTACAACGTGGTGGGAATATCAAATCTGGGACAACCCAGAGGATGGAAATGAATTTAATATTCAAGGGCATAGAATGTGCAGAAAGGACTGAAAAGAAGGTGGTGTAGCCATATAGGTTAGGGTCAACTGGAATGAGACAAAACAAGGGGGTAACTACAGAAAGAACTGGGGGGGGTGGGGGTGGTGGTTAACGTGGAGCGGGTGTCCGGGAGGAAACCACACTAGCAGCAGGAGGCTTTCAGTGATTTTAACCAGCCGGCCTCATTTAAATAGATTAACAAGCAAGTTAAAAGTGAAATAAAGAGGAAGAATTACCTCTATAAATCCTGCAGTGAGAAAGAAGAAAGGGTTCACTGAGATGAATATAGGAGCACACATAAACAATTTAAAAGGTGATCAGATGGGCTAAGAGAGAACTAGAAAAAAGCATCACTGCAAAGGCAAAGTATAATAGTAAACATTCTTTCAATACTGCATAACAAGAGGGCTGTCAGGCAAGAGATAAGAACATTAAAAGATGCAAATGGACTTCAAACTGATGATGAGCACAAGAGAGTAAATATCCTGAGTGATTACTTCCTCAAAGTATTCACAAGGGAAGACATGAACAACATGCCCTCCCTAAAAAGGGGGTACCAAGGCATAATTCAAGACTTTGTTATAAAGTTCTAGACAATCTTAAAACAAATAAATCCCCAGGGCTCAAAGGTATTCGTCCCAGAGCAATGAGAGAAACTAGCAAGGAGATTTGTGAGGCACTAACAATCATTATGAGAGAGTCATTCGACACTGGGGAGGTACCAGTAGATTGGAATCAGGCCATATTCAAAAAGTGTGACAACACAGACATGGGCAACTACAGGCCCATTAGTTTTACTTTAATTCCATGTAAAATAATGAATTGATTATTAGGAGTAAACTTAAAGATTTTCTGTACTACAGTGACATCCTAGTAAAAATCGTAGTCAACACGGCTTCATACAGGGAAAATCCTGTCTGACCAATCTTCTTGATTTCTTTCAGAAAGTGACAACCCACGTTGACTGTGGTAAACCTTATGATGTTGTGTACTTAGACTTCCGAAGGCATTTGATAAAGTTCCACGTGCTGTTGAAATTTAAGGCAAAACTTGGGCGTGAATAAAAAATTGGCTGAAGAGTAGAAAACCATGAGTATTGGGTAAAAGGGGGGAAGAAGTAATACGTGGAGTGCCCCAAGGCTCATTATTGGGACCACCACTGTTTCTAATCTACATCAATGATTTGGATTCTGAAACTCAACATATATTGGTTAAATTTGCAGATGAAACCAAACTAGGACTGGTATGGAGGCAGCTCAGGAACCACAGAATGAGCTAAATAAAATACGTGAGTGGGCTAACAACGGCAGATGAAATTTAACGCAGACAAGTGTAAAGTATTGCACATAGGAAGGAAAAATGAGCAACATGCATACTTTATGAATGGTGTTGAAATAGCTAAGGATGAAGTTGAAAGAGATCGTGGAGTTTTAATAGACTTGATGATCAACATGTCCAGCCAATGCAGAACAGCCATCAACAAAGGCAATAGGGTGTTAAACTACATAGTCAAAACAGTGGAATACAATCAGAGGAAGTCGGGATCAAACTGTACAGTGCTCTGATCAGACCGCTCGCCTTGAGTATTGTGTCTAGTTATCACCAAGACATAAAGGAAACATTCAGGTGTTAGAGGCAGTGCAGAGAAGAACCACAAGGCTGATCTCTAGTGTCAGAGGTCCGAGTTATGAGGAAACACTTTGGGTTTACAGCCTGGAAAGAAAACGTCTGAGAGGTGATTTTATACAGGTATTTAAGATAGTAAATGGTATGAAAAATGTTAATCCGGAATACCAGTTTAAATTACACTTTGGGAGTATGACAAGGTGATACAGGTTCAAACTGGTATCTAGGCCTGATATCAGGAGGTTCTCCTTCACACGGAGAGTGATCAACACTTGAAATGAACATCTGAGTAAATCCTGGAATAATTTAAGATGCAACTAGATGCAGCAGTGGAGGGAGCATATGGTTGTTCTGGTTGGACAAGTAAAGAGGGACCGAATGACCTTCCTCATCCATAAACATGTGACAGAGGCCACATCGTCTGGGATACAAAGATTTCTTTCATGACACCTGTTTTCACAACAAGAATTTATTTAAACAAGTATAAATCAAAAAAATTAGCAAGACCCATACGTAAAGCAAAACTTGTGCTGCACCAATGTTGGATCTGCCATAGCACAGACTTTACAGTGTCTTCAAGTTGTTCTGACTGTTCCAGAAATTGTGGCTGTTCAAGAAGATTTCAGGGAGAGCAATGACCTGTCTTTAGAAAGAAAAAGCTTATTGTGCATTCTCATGATAATATGATATTAGGACAAAATCAATAAGATTACACAGCTCTTTAGATTAGAATTTTATCTTGTTCCATTGTTTTGATATATCATTAGCTGAGTGTATTATGCAATATCCTTTACCAAAATAAACAAATCACAGGGCTTATTATCATGTGGTATCTGGAGATGAGCAAGGATCAGTACAAAAGGATTTAGCAAATCCGGTTTCAGCTGATTGAACCAAAAATTAGCCTTCCCAAAAATTAGCCTTCCAATCACAAACTCACCAGTACATATGAGGAGAAAAAATACTGGCAATGTTCACTTTTGATGAAAATTTTGTTTTTTAAGTAATGAAGATAATAGAAGTAAAAAGCAGCAATTTGATTTTTAATCTTGTGCTTACCAGTCTTTGATGCAACTTGTACTATAAATTCCGGTATTAGTACATTTCTCAGTGCTTGGAGGCCTTGAATTGGTTGAGTTTAGTTTAGTATCCCCTACAAGATCTGTAATGATGGGAGTAACATTATGAGGTTTGCACTTCACCTTCAGCCTGGACATTGCAGTTTCTCTTACAACATTAATCCATTTAGTTCAGGTGGAGTCAGTCAGATAGAGTTAATGCTAATTTGTCTGATGGTTAAATGGTGTTATTAGTGCCTCATTTCTCAGCTGATGAGGCAAAAGTCAGATCAGAAGTAAAAATATTTAATTTCAGTTAAAAGCCCTGTTTACATATTGGATTTAACTCATATGTATTGGGCCAAAATAGTGCAGTGACATGTATATAGAGCAAATGCTCTGCCCTTGACCAGGGATTTTGACTTTTGGTTTGTCTCTATTTTCATTTATGAGCTAGGAACACTTGAATTCTCCTAACAATCACTTGAAGTTTTGCGCGGATAGATTGATTGAATGAATCAATGAATGATTAGCACAGCACTTCTCACTACACAAATACAGAGGAGATAGAATCATGCAACAATAGAGCTTTAGAAGTTTATGGCACAGAGGGAGGTCATTTGGCCCATCATGTCTGTGCTGGGCAATCCAAACTAATCACACTGCTCTCTATGCCCATTGCCGTGTATCTTTCTCTGCTTCAAATATTTATTCAATTTCCCTTAAAAAATGCAACAGTTGCTGCCTCACTCACTCTCTATGACAAAGCATTCCATATTCCAACAAAAATAAATTCTTCCTAATATCTCTCTTAGTAATAATTTTAAATTGATGACTCCTTTATCAATGATTCCTAACCTGAGGAAATAGTCTTTCCCTATTCACTCTGTCAATACCCTTCATAATTTTAAAAACCTCGACTAAATCTCCTTTTATTCACCTCTACTCCAGTGGAAATTCCTAGTATCTTAAGTCTCTCTTCATAACTATGGTTTCCCATATTTGACATCATCCTATACTGTACGCTCTCTATAGCTTTAATCTACTTTCTATAATGGGAACCCAAAACAGCACACGGTTCTCTAACTGTGGCCTAACCAATCTTTTGTACAAATTCATTATTAATTATCTATTCTTATATTCTATACCCTTCTTTATAAGACCCAAAATTTGATTGACCTTTTTATGGCTTTACCTACTTTCATTTGCACTTTCAGGAAATTATGTATTTGAACTCCTAGGTCTCTTTGTCCATCCACATCCTTCCGCGACTTTCCATAAGTGCACACTTCCATTGCTTGTTTTTTCTCTCAAAATGCATTTATCCATATTAAATTGCATCTGTGGCCAATCTATCTATTCTACTAACCTGTCTATGTATTCCTGAATTTTTTTACAATTCTCCACATTATCAAATCTCCTAATTTTGTGTCATCAGCATATTTCAAAATTGTGTCCCCTACACTCAAGCCCAAATCATCTATATATACTGAGAAGAAAAATGCACCCAGCATTGAACCAACCCCTCTGCGGTCTGGGGAACACACATTTACTCCAACTCTCTGTTTCCTGTTCGTCAATCAACTTTCTATTCGTGTTGCTACATTTTCTCTAATTTTTTCTAACAAACTTATTGTGTGACACATATTGAGAATCCATACACACTCTATATACTTTATCCAATCAGTCATTTCTTCAAAAAACTGTGTTAAATTTGTTCAGCACAACTTATCTTTAACAAATCCATGCTAGCTGCCCTGATTAACCCATGCATTCTAAATGCCCACTAATTTTATCTTGAATTTTGGATTCTAGATATTTTCCTCTATGTACAATAATTGGTTAAATTGTAACAGCATTCATTATAAATGCATATATAATTTTGCTACACAAAATCCTTCTCCATATTTGACTGCTCGAATTCCCTACCTCCATTTAAGCTTTTTAAAATTATTTTATTATAGTCAGTGATAAAATTGCACCATCATTGAACAGATCATTTACCTGACAATTAAATTTACCATCTCTATAAAATGGGTAATTATTATACCTGTTCATTTGAAACTTAATTTCGCTAGTATTGGATAAATAAGAATTAGACTGCCAAATACCGGGAACTCTTAGTGTACTGAGTAACAACTTTGTACTGAGAATCCATTACAGGTAATGAGATCTGTAACAAAATGATAATTAAATCAGCATAATTTGCAGACGGAATGGTTTTGAAAAGCACCCAATTCACAATTACAAGAAAATGAATGTGGCTATCGTGAAAGCAGTACGACATGAAAATAACCCACACGCCACTGCGGCAATAGCAAGCAAAAAATGTGCACAGGTTTTAAAGTGTTGGCAAGTAACCAAAGCCATTTGTCAATCAGGAACATCTTAGAGTTTTCAAATGCTTTAAAATGTGTCATTTGTAGTGGTTGTGAGCTAGATGAGTCTGGAGGATGAAGTGTTTAATTTCTCTTATCTTATATCAGCAGTGTAAGAAAAGGCTTGGGGCAGATCTGTTGCAGCCCAGTGTACTGACGTGAAGTGACTACGGTGTTCTAGAATTTCTGCTAAAGTCGGGTTCTTAGAGTTTTAATGAAGAAAAACCCGATCGCCTCATCTCCTTTCAGTTTGTCCCCTTGTTCTTTCGTGCAGTGATTATTTTTTAACTCAGCTTCAGAGTGATCATTGACTATCAAAAGCTGCTGTGGATGATCTATATGCTCGATGATCACATTCAAATGAAATGCACCCTAAGCAGGATACATTAGTCTCTTAGACGTGAACATCTCTTAGACGTGAACACGCACATTTACCCTCTATATAATTATTTTTAAACATCTCCATATGAATTTATTTCTCAAAACATTTAAGGAAATGTGTTTTAAATAGTTTTCAGGAAAATAAACTCTCTGTTGTAACACAGGTAAATTCCATTGTGTTTGCCAATCTCTTCGAAGAGAGCATAAATCTAAAAGAAGCCTGTGCACTAAAATTTTAGGTGCAGATTTACATCCGTTCTGAACCTGCGTAAAGGCTTGTACGCTCTTTCAGATGGGGGCGGGGCTATGCCAATAAGCAGCGGAGGGTCTTGTCATAAAAGATTGTGGCCTCTTTCTTCAGTGAACATGGCCAAAAATGTCACCACAACTTGCCCACTGCCCTTTCACTTCTGGGACCTGGATTTGAATCCAGCTGGCATTGCTGGCTAGTATAGGAACTGGAAAAATTCACACTGATGCCGGGAGGTAGGCTGTCCTGAAGATGGAGTTAAGAAACATTGTTGGGGCAGAATAAAAAGGAGTATTCTTCTTCCCCATGCAGGTTATGTCTAAATTGGTCATGCTCAGTGTTCACAATGGCCCAAAATATAATAAGTGTTGCATTTCCCAGTGCTGACATCATTCACCAGTATACAATTGTTTTAAATTACCAATGTACCTTTTTAAAAAATAATAATATAGATTTAAAAATATATCACTATAAGTACATTAAAGTTATTTTTACAAAGAACTTAAGCATAGTACCTCCCAAAACATTTGTATCTTATATTACAAATTTCATTTCCAATCATTGCAATTAAATAATTACAGCTATTTTTACAAACAGCTATATTTAACAAAACTAAATTATTTAGGATTTAAACTCATTCAATATTTTTTTTATGGTTTAAAATTCCAGTATTCTAAATTTTAAGAGTCAGTCAGTAAAGATCCATTTCTATTAAGAACAGATCTTTGGTCTGTCCTGCTCTTTTCCCCATTCATTTGAAATAGAGTGGACATGATGCTTTTCAGTTTCAATAATTTATGTTGATTCATTTGCTCTGTTGAATTCCAGGAACCTAAAATAAATCATTTGTTCTTCAGCCCTGACCTTTGCTAAAGGGCGGTGATGAGCTAACAACACTTGACCAGATAAATCATGCAAAGACACAAGTGGCCCAGTAACTCAAGATATTGAGTCTTTTGTTCCAAACCAGAAAATCACAACTCAGAGTCCAAGAACTGGGCGACATGGACATGTTGGGCCAAAGGGCCTGTTTCCATGTTGTAAACTTCTATGACCACGTGATTCATATCTCTTCTGTTGGGGCTGACTTCTGTCTGATTGTTAAATGAAGTGACATGCAGTTGTACGGCTTTCTAAAAATGACTGAAGTTGTTCAGCAGGCATTGTAGGAATTGTACCTTCAGCTGTCTAATTATGAAGTGTCATTTACGGTGATAATGAAGCAGTGTCTATAGTCTAGACCATGCTTCACTCCTTAGTGGAGAGCAATGCATGATAGCAAACAACGTGCAAAGGAAGAAAAGTGCCTGTGTGGTGGGCAGGGTGGGGTGGGGGGAGAAATTAAGAAATGCATAGGACACAGGTTCTTCGGGCCAGTTTTAGAAAATGTTTATCTCCCCATCACTTAATTTTTGTTAACTTTTTTTCTTAAAGTTAAAAGTAGCAATAATTTCCACAGGGACCATCTCACACCTTTGCTAACCAACTCACCAGAGCTATTTGTTTTAAAATAGAACCACATCCTGACTGTTTCTCCTAGTTTTATTCTACTGCCTTCAACCTGTTCTCACACCTGCTTGTAATCTCCTGTCCAGTGGCCTCTAAGCAATGCTCCACTGGGACTTGTCTGAGTGCCATGGAGTAGTTTCATTTAGGATGTACTCTGTTAAGGAACAAGGTTTTGTTGATAAAATTGACTTACTTTTAGATGAATTGATTGTTGCCCAGAAACTCTTTAGAAACTCCTTAGAGGGTAGTGCCATTTATTGAAAGCAACTCTTTGACCTCTTGTTTGATTGAACAATCAATGATTATTGTCTATGAAAAATGACTCAGATAAATGGAGGCAATTTCTGAAGTTATGAAAGACACTTTTGAAGGACTTGCTGAATTGCCACAGCTTTCATCAGATTTGATGGGCTCAATTTTCAGGTGAAGGAGATGGTGCGTTGGGGGTGGGAAATTGCTGAAATCCCGAGCAGGTTCGGAGCCCGGCTCCAACACGCCGATTTCCGGGTTCCCCAGTGACATGTCCGGTTGTGCGCGCACCTCCTCAATACAGGACTCCCACTGGCAATTAAAGCCAGCGGGATGATACTTTGCATAGTTTGTCAGCGAGTTGAAGTACTTGAATTACTTGATTGACTCAACATTTAGGCAGGGGTGCGATTTTGAAGCATCCTTACCGTGTTTCCCGTGCTGTGGGAAACACTCCCTGAAGCAACAGACGTGTTTCAGCCAGCAGCCAGTGGGAGATGAAAATGCTTATTTGACAGGTGGGGAGAAAACGTCATTTATTGCAGCAGGGCATTCTGTCACTTCAGACAAAGTTTTGGCTGCAAGACCTTTGTGTTTTCACTCAAAATTCATACTTTCCACCCAAAACTCTGCTGTTCAAACATATTTAACTACTTTGTGGACCCCTGAAACTCACACCGTCAGGATGGGGGGGACGCCATGGTTGCATTCACCACTACATCCGAGGACGAGCAACATCACCAGCCTCACCAGGCACGGAGTCCACCTCCGTCACTTGGAGCTCCACAACACACTACTGCATCACAGGCACCTGCACAAGAGCACAGAGGGCAACAACAGAGAGAGCGACGTCGCAGGAGGCACTACCCTCGCCATAGGGTCTACCGACCGAGGCTCAGCTTCCTGGACTTCTCTGAGGAGCAGAGCATACGGAGGCTCAGAGTCAGTCGCCAGGTAGTCGCAGACATCTGCAGCCTCCTTCATGCCGAGCTGCTCCCAGCTGGGCCGAGCAGCATCTCCTTACCTGTAGCTTTCAAAGTCACCACTGCCCTCAACTTCTTCGCCCCCGGATCATTTCAGGGTGCCACCGAGGACATCGCCGGGGTCTTTCTGTTGTCTAAACACAAGTGCATAAGGCAGGTCATCGACGGCTTGTTTCACAGGGCCTCGCTGTACGTCAACTTCCCCATGGATGACCTCAGACAGACGGAGAAGGCAGTGGGATTCCACACTGTGGCTGGCTTCCCATGGGTGCAGGGTGTAATCAATTGCACCCATATAGCAATACGAGCACCTGCACACGAGCCAGGACTGTTCATCAACAGGAAGGAATAATCATTCCATCAACACTCAGCTCGTTTGTGACCACCGCAAAAGATTCCTTCACATGTGCGCCAGATTCCCTGGCAGCTGCCACGATTCCTTCATCCTCCGGGAATCTAACATCCTGCCCCTCTTCCACGCACCGAACATTCAAAAGGGCTGGCTCCTCAAGGACAAATGATACCCCCTGCTCACGTAGCTCATGACAGCTCTGAGGAACCCCACCACCGACCAACAGCATCGATATAACAACAGCCACATCGCTACCAGGTCTACAATTGAGCAGGCTATAGGGCTGCTCAAGATGCGCTTCAGGTGCCTTGATCATTCTGGGGGAGCACTCCAATACGCACCAGACAGAGTGGGATCCATTATAGTCGTATGTTGTGCCCTGCTTGAGGAGGCCCCATCACATCTGAACCCACATTGAGGAGGAGGAGGAAGAGCAGGAGCAGGAGCAACCCATTGGCAGAGCAGCGGCTCACCTGGCTGCTCGTGAGGCCAGGGAGTCACTGATTTGTGAACGGTTCTCCTAACATCAGACAGTGTGAAGAGTCCAGTCCTCACACCACCTAGATAGAGCAGCATCCACACGAGCACCCCCTGCTTCCCTCCCTGCACAAAACAGTGCTGCAACTACACATACACCCACTGCAGAGTGACCCAGTGGGAGGCATCAAGTGTCGGCGTTCATGGTGAACCTCAAGAAAGGGCCTTATTACAGAAGCCATTCAAGAATGGCCAAGACGTGGCAGTAGTGGTGACAATAATAATATTTAATATGAGTTTGTCAAAAAGCAAAAATAAATAAAATACATGACCAACCGTCAAACACCTTTCTGCATCTACTTTGTGCTTACAAAACCTTCGCCTTTCGCTTCCGACTACTTCTATGTGGTGCATACCCTGTGGCTGCAGCAGAGGGAGTGGCAGGTTGCTCTTGCTTATGCCCTGATTGATTAGATACTTTGGGCCTACGTCCTCTGGGTTTTGGTGCCCGTGAGGGCCCCTCCAAAGACTGCTCCACCTGCACCTGTGCAGGGGCAGACTCGGCCACCTGGGAGGAGGCAGCATTGCGGTTACTGGTTGAGAGGGAGGCAATGGGTGAGACGTGGGAGCGCTTTGAGTGGCATCCCCACTTCCATGTCCCCTTTCGCCATCATCCCTCCCCTGGGCCAGGCCCACATCACTCCTACCACCCTGCTGGACGACAGTTTGGAGGACATGTGTGAAGCCTTGTAAGGCCAGTGCTAGAGTATCGGCCTGCCTGTTTAAGGCGGCAGAATGTTGTTTACTGTGAGTCTGAACGGCCGTTGTCAGGGCCTGAATGGGCTCATTTGTGAGCCGTGCTTGAAGCTCCATGGAGGCTAGCCTTCCCTCCATCACAGACATTCCCATGCTTACCTGCAACAGTATGTCAGAGATGCCCTCATGTCCCTGTGACACTATCTCAGAGATTCCCTCCTATACCTGTGCCTCCATTCCATTCATGCAGGTGTTGGACTTCTCCATCCTTTGTGCTATTGTGGAGAGTGTGCGTGGCATCTGTTCCAGCACCTCGCAAATGTGCTGCTGCCCCTTCGATCATTCTCTTTTTAAAGGATGGCCCCCAGAGTTCAGCATCTGTGTCCAGCTGAGCAGAGCCTGGAAAGGAGTGCTCCCACCAATGCGGACTCTCCATAGCTGCCCCTGCCACCAGTGTCTGCTCGTGCTCACGTGTGTGGTAATTCACCATGTGCGACTCCAACTAACTGCGGAATAGGACCCACCGAGGTGTGAGTATCTGTGCTGGTGGATGGCTCACTCAGATGTGACGGTGCACCCTCAGAGGCCGGTAGGTCCTCTGAGGAATCGCCCTCTGCCTCCAAACTGTTGTCCAGCAGAGTGGTAGGAGTGATGTGGGCCTGGCCCAGGGGAGGGATGATGGCGAAAGGGGACATGGAAGTGGGGACGCCACTCAAAGTGCTCCCACGTCTCACCCGTTGCCTCCCTCTCAACCAGTAACCGCAATGCTGCCTCCTCTCCAGGAATCGCCCTCTGCCATTACAGCGGTCGCTGAAGGCCCTGTAAGAGAACAGAAGGCAATATTAAGCATGATCACAGATGTGTCATGTTACAATGAGCATACTGAGGTGCTGAAGATGGCGGGGCATGTTAACATCAATTCATATTGTGTGTGCTGAGTGTTAAGGTTCTGTCATCAGACATTTGTCGGGTGCCAGTCTCGGCGTCCCGACCCTGCTCCGCGTCTGTGAGGACGACGATCTGTTGCGGCCCCCTTCCGGTTCTCGCCCTGTCCCGTGCATTCTGGGCTCTCTTCTCCAATAAGGGGAGAAAGTACAGACGCGTGAGTGAACGATGGTGAAGTGGCCAACCAATGAATGCATTGGTTTAGGTGCGGCTGACCATGAAAGAGGTGCATCAGAGGGTGAGTGTGAGACAGAGCCATGACATTGTATGAGAATTGGGTTGAGTGACAGTGGTGGGGTGAGTAATGGGGATGTGAGGAAGTGCTGAGGAAGTGTGCAGGTAAGTTGAGGATGAGGTTTGAGTGGGTGTGAGGAGTGATGTGATAGAGTAGTGTTGGCAGTGCAGAAGGAGTTGGGGGTGGGGGCGGTGATGTGGAAGACGGAATGTAGGAGAATGATTAAGGGTACTCACTTTGGCTGACCTACTTATGTCATTGAAGCGTTTCCTGCACTGGATCCAGGTGCGGGAGACGTTGCTGCTGCTGGTGACCTCCTCTGCCACCTCGAACCAGGCCTTCTTGATGGAAGAGGCAGGCCATTTCCTCCCGTCCACCGAGTAGAAGACATCCCTCCTTCTCCTCACCCCATCCAGTAGCACCTGGAGTGAGGCATCACTAAATCTTGAAGCAGCCTTTCCCCTGTGCTGCTCCATTGTGCTGTGTGGGTGTTTGCTCCAGGAGCAGCCATTGGAGGACTGCCCCTTTAAATAGAGTTCCTCCAGCTGACAGCCTGTGATGTGGGTGCGTAGTCTGCCCGCTGCGCAGCTTTCAGACGGCAAACCCAGAAGCCACGGTAAGTGGCTCCAATAGACCCGCGATCGCATGGAGAACGGACAGATTTGATTGGGCAGGTTACCCGTGCGCCCATTTGCCCTCGCCCCCCTGCTGCCATCCCGCCTCCCCGCTAATATCAGGGCTGATATGTATTTCCACATGTGCAGTTATAGATATTTGATGTGCAACACATTTCACCATTGAATAGATTAATATTTATACACAAACCTATTGTTGGCAAGTATAATGAAGAGTTACTAAGTGTAGAATGGTAACAATGATATAATCAGACTTTAATGGCCTTTCAACTGTAACATTTAATAAATCATTATCTGCCTTTAATAATGTAACAATACACATGGGAACTGACTGAATTCACTAAGTACCACCTCACTTAAAATTTACAGCTTGTTGAGCTATTTATTAGTTCACACAACGGCATCTAATCTGTGCAATGTCAAGTTAAAAGTTATTGTATGTGTTGACATATGGGTCTTCATAAATCTTCTTAAATGACAAGCTGCCGATAACAGTTTATTGAATATGTATAATCACTAGAAGAAGTGTTAAGAATTATTTCTATACAGTTGTTGCAAGAACACCTTTGAAAGCATAACGTAGCTACTGTAATAAACCTTAAGGTACATTCATTTTATCAAGTTGTGAATTTTAATCTAAATTAAATTGTAGGCAATAGATTGACATAGAAAGCATTCTACTCAGAGAAGCAGTAATAAATACATACCGGTGACATTGAATCTGAGAGAATATCTAATGTAGACCCAAAATTTGTGATAGTACTGTATTGATACATATTATTATAAGACAAACTGTAGACTGTGAATGTTCATAGGCTTTTAAATATCTGTCAAAGTTTTCTCCTGCAGGAAAGAGAAGCTACATCATACACTGTACTCAGAACAAAAATACTTCCCTATGATCTCGAGCGTAGACTCCCAGCATTCACCACCGACGTGGACCAGGGCTAATTCTCCATGTCTCTTTTACTTAAAGCCCCAACCCTGTTTAATAAATGGCATTTCACATGTTGCTTTTTCATCTCAATGGGGCGTTTTTACCCCGCTGGTCTCCACAGGATGCAAGGAGATATGTGCATTGGAACTGTCCATCCAAATCTTCATCTGCGAAAATGTAAATTCAGTAACTTTCAGAAAGTCACACATTTTCACATACTTGATAAGTGGCTTATTTTCAGCAGTCTCTGTTCCTTTTAGTTATAGAAGCCTGAGAATCACCAGTTTGTCCTTTCCCGTACCATTAAAAATTGAAGCTTTACTTCAGTAGCTTTAATTGGATTTGCACCCACATGCTTTAAGTTGGATTCTGATTCCTCGCAAAATGCACAATGTGATAAGTTATAAGCTATTCGTGCAACCGTGAATATTAACTTAACTTGTAGCTTAAAATTATTTCATGGTACTCCATGCCGATAAACAGAAAAAGGAGGCTTATGATAAATGTACGGTTCATAATACAGTAGAGAACCATCTGATTACAGAAAGTACAGAGGCGAT